>NW_017731527.1:1652396-1691363 GCF_001890085.2 Hipposideros armiger | reverse complement strand
ATAGCGTTGGGGAATCGGGGAAGGGGAACAGACAAGTTGCTGTCCTTTTGTTCTTCAGTCTAGTTGTGGAGGATGTCGCTTCATTGGCCCATGTTGGTATTATCATTGCGCTCTTCCTGGGTGAGGCAGTCACTTGCTGGCCATTGAATGGCTGCTCACGGCAGATCATGGCAGCTCACAAAAGCTCACGCCCACTGCCGGCCAGCCCCACTGCAGCCTATGCTGTCGCCGGCGACTCATGGCAACCCAGATCCAGTCAAGCTGTTGTTCACCATCTTAGCTGTAGAGGGTGTAGCATCACTGGCCCTCATGTGGGAACTGAACTGGGGCCCTGCTGCTCAGAGCTGGTGTCCGAAGCGAACTCCTAATCAATGTGCCACTCAGCCGGCCAATCTGGTTTCATTTTTTTTTCTTGTCATATCTTGAAGGTAAGAATTCTATGTACACAGAAAATAAATATTAATGTAATTTTGACTAATCATACAAATTGTTGCCCAAAAAATGCTAAAATTGATTAATAGAAGGATTAAATATAATAGCTCACATACTGAGTCAAAATCGTACTCTGTGTTTATAAATTAAGCTTGATGGGAGTTTATGGCTCAGCAGATGGCTAATTATCCTGAAGTATTTTTTTTCAAATACATTATGTATTTAAAGTTTGTGTCAGTGTGTAATGACCCAAGTTGCCATTTCATTGATTAATGCTTCTAAGCAGAATCATCAGCCACAATCATTGCAAAAGTTTAGCTTTTGTTTGTTAGTTACCTGAGAAGTAGGGGATGTCAGTTGTCTGTGGATGAGGTAATACTTTCTGGTTCAGCTCATATTCTCTTAGGATGATGCATAAAGTCATGTTGCTGGTCACATTCCGTTTACAGTTCTTATTACTAAAATGTAAAATTTTACCTTTTCCAACATTTCCATATTTTTCATGTTTAAAATTCTTTTAAAATAACTGAAACAGTTCAATAAAAAATGCAAAGCTTTTCCATTTTCTATTGAAATGAAGAGATGAAACTGCATTCTTAGAGTCTAAGTGCTGAATCAGCTACTCATCCTAAAAGACAAAAGTAGCTAGGCCACATGACAGAGCAGTGATTTTTATAATGACATTGAGCTTCCTGCATTCTCTGAACTGCTCTTTCTGATTCTTGAAATCCCTACCACAATTTTATCAATTCATTATTATCTAGTTCATTCTTTTGAGTTAATGTATTTCTCTACTTGTGGAATTTTAGCTTTCTGAAGACAAAGGCCATTGGTTTCTTTTCATATACCCAATTTGTGCAACCATAGTCTCTCCCTCTCTCTGCACTTAACAATAAAATAGTAAAACATTTTAAGAAAAAATTCTTGTTGTAACATGACCATATTATTATTTATGTTATTACTTATTCTGAGTACCTGAACATTATACCTATATATTTCTTTATTTCATTTATAACAATAGTTTGACTTCTAACAAAATGCAAAATAATAATATTTGATGGAGGATAAGCAATTGCATGATTATCAATGATGATTCCTTTTACTTACATTTAAATATAGGTAGGATAAGGCCGACTGAGTGGTGCGTTGGTTGGGAGCTGGTTTGGGATGCCAGCTCTGAGCAGCAGAGCCCTGGTTCGGATCCCACATGAGGACCAGGGACACTGCCTTCTATAGCTAAGATGGTGAACAACAGCTCGACCTGGAGCTGGGTTGCCATGAGTCACTGGCGATGGCGTAGGCTGCAGCCTCTGCTGCAGTGGGCTGCCATAAGCTACCGTGTGTGGTCGGCAGACAGCATGAGCAGCCAGCAGCCTGTGTGAGCTGCCAAGAGCCACTGTGAGCGGCTGTCCAGAGGCCGGCGACTGATCTGCCTCACCTGGGAAGAGCACAATGATAATACCAACATGGGCCAGTGAAGCAACGTCCTCCACAACTAGACTGAAGAACAAAACGACAGCAACTTATCTGTTCCCCTACCCCCGATTCCCCAGTGCTGTTTCCCTCCCCCAATTCCCCAATAAAATCTTTAAAAATAAATAAATAAATATAGGTAGTATATTTTGAACATTGCTCAATTTAATTGGATTTTAGGTATTCATTTTTATTGCTATTTTAAATGCTAAAAATAATTGTAAGGTAAATATTTTCATTGAATTATATGCTGAAAGGAAATCAACGATTTTACATTTCCATTTCCATTCAAATGGATTTTATCTAAGCCACCCCAAGTAAGCATTAAGATATATAACATATAAACATATTTATATGTATGTATTTATACAAATACTGTATTTCAAAAACAATATAATATTTTATAATTCTAGTCAAAATACATTAACATTTAAGCCTATTTCAATGGAAATTCTCATATATTGCTCAAAGGAGCCTAAATTAATGTAATGTTTATGATCTTGTGGCCGTGGTGGTAGAATGACAAGTTACTTTGTTCCAAGGTTAAAATATCCAGGAATGATTACAAAAGATTTATTGACAATTCAGACAACAGAACATTTACATATTAAACTAATGATTTCATAATACTTTCCCTGAACAGCTGATTTGTACCCATGTTATTTTACTATAAGGTAGCTACTTTTTTAAAGATAATCTTCCTATAACATAATTCATTATTTCATGAATATTATATGACCCTGAAAATGTTACCAAATTTCTCAAAGATTATCTTTTTTAATCTACAAAATGTAAATTATAAAGATCCCGTTTAAAATTTTTAGTGATCCTGACAACCAAATAATTCTAATTCTTTTCCATGGCAGCTGGCACAATTGTACTTTCCAGTCCCCTTGAAGCTATTTGGGACTTGTGTCTTGCTTTGGTTGATAAGTAGAAGTGATGTGTGGCACTTCCATTTGAAAGACCGAAGAGCTTGTGTGTAAATTGCCATACTCAATGTTCCATACAGTATTTCCTCCATCAGCCTGGACTTAAGTGTCAGGATAAAGTGAACAGAGCCCCCAGCCAAACAACTGTGTACATGTAGAAAGAGCAAGGAATAAATCTTTGTTGATTTAAGCCACTAAGATTTAGGGTTACTAAATAATGCAGTACACCTAGTAAAAGTAGGAGACAATATGTATGAAGTGTAGAACACAGTGTTCAACAAAGGTATTATTAATATTATTAATATAAAAGTTTCATGATGACTAATATAACCAAATGAAATGTAAACATTATTAACTAGTTAGAACGCATTAAACCTATTTAATAAGGATTGCTTATATTTCCCTAATACTACTTTGTAACAAGTAAGACAGGTATATTTTCTTTCCTTATTGTGTGCTGAGTCTTTAATTATATTAATGTATTAATGTTTAGTCTATAAATAATAGTTATAACTGTTATAGCTAATGTAATTATTATAAAAATATAATTTATAGGGGGAAATGTCAATGTTTTGAGAAAGTATTATATGTAAAGATACTGATACTTAAGAGAATATAAAAAACAGAATTATGAGAAAGATAATATATGTTTACTGTCTGATGAGTGCATTAAAGCCATAACTCCAGCATCTACAAGAGCCTCTGGTTCATATAAATTTGTTGGGTGAGTGAATGAATGAGTGAATGCATTTGGCAATTCATACCAAAATAATAATCTTTAAAATTTATTTTTTTAGTTTCAGTATACAAAACAATGTAATAGTTAGACGTTTACACTCCTCACAAAGTGATAACCTCCCCCAAGCTACTACCCCTCTGACATCGAATGTAGCTGTTACAATTCCATTGACTATATTCTCTATGTTGTACTCCACCTCCTGACACTGTGTGTGTGTGTGTGTGTGTGTGTGTGTGTGTATATATATATATATATATATATATATATATATATATATATATATAAGATTATTATTATAGTTGACATTCAATGTTATTCAACTTCAGCTTCAGGTGTATAGCACAGTGGTCACGCATCTACACATTCTATGAAGTGTTTTCCCTGATAGGTACAGTGTCCATCTGGCACCCTACATAAGCTTTACAACATTATTGATTATATTCCCCAAACTGTATTTCATATCCCTGTGGCTACATTTTGACTACTAACTTGTACTTTCTAATTCCTTTACCTTCTCCTCCATCCCCTCCCCCCTCCCATCTAGCAACCATCAGTTTGGTATTTTTCCCTATATCTCTGAGTCTAATTCTGTTTTGTTTGTTAATTTATTCTGTTCTTTAGGTTCCACATATAAGTGAGATCATATGGTATTTGCCTTTATCCATCTGACTTATTTCACTTAGCATAATATTCTCTAGGTCCATTCATGTCATTGCAAATGGTAAGATTTCGTTTTTTTTAATGGCCAAATAATACTCCATTGTATAAATGTACCACTGTTTCTTTACCCAATCATCTATCAATAGGCATTTCAGTTGTTTCCATATCTTGGCTATTGTGAATAGTGCTACAATAAACATAAGGGTGCATATACATTTTTTTTTTCAAATTAGTGTTTTGAATTTCTTTGGATAGATACCCAGGAGTGGAATTTCTGGGTCATAAGGTAGTTCTATTTTCAATTTTTTGAGGTACCTCCATACTGTTTTCCTTAGTGGCTGCATCAATCTGCAGTCCCACCATCAGTCACAAAGGTTTCTTTTTCTCCACATCCTTGCCAGAACTTGTTGTTTGTTGATTTATTGATGGTAGCCATTTTGACTGGAGTGAGGTGATATCTCATTGTGGTTTTTATTTGCATTTCTTTGATGATTAGTGACATTGAACATTTTTTCATGTCTGTTTGTCATCTGTATGTCCTCTTTAGAGAAATGTCTCTTCATGTCCTCTTCCCATTTTTTAATCAGGTGGTTTTTGTTTTGTTTTGTTTTTTGGTGTTGAGTTGTATGAGCTTTTTATAAATTTTGGATATTAAGCCCTTATCAGATATATCACTGGCAGATATCCTCTCCCATTTAGTAGGATGCCTTATTTATTTGTTTATTTTATTGATGGTTTCCTTTGCTGGTAAAAATACTTTTTAGTTTGATGTAATCCAACATGTTTATTTTTTCTTTTGCATCCCTTGCCTGAGGGAATGTAACAGTAAAAATATTACAAAGGGTAATGTCTGCAAATTTGCTTTCTATATATTCTTCTAGGAGTTTTATAGTTTTGGGTCTTTTATTTAAGTCTTTAATACATTTTGAATTTATACTTGTATATGGCATAAGGAGGTGGTCCAGTTTCATTTTGTTGCATGTGTCTGTCCAGTTTTCCCAGCACCATTTATTAAATAGACTGTCTTTACCCCAATGTAAATTCTTGCTTCCATTGTTATAGATTAAATGACCATATAGGCATGGATTTATTTCTGGGCTCTATTCTGTTCCATTGGTCTCTGTGTCTGTTTTTATGCCAATACCATGCTGTTTTGATTACTATAGCCTTGTAGTATGATTTGATGCCAGGTAGCATGATACCTTTCACTTTGTTCTTATTTCTCAAGCTGTGACTATTCGGGGTCTTTTATGGTTCCATATAAATTTTGGAATTATATGTTCTAGTTCTGTGAAAAATGTCATTGGTAATTTGATAGGAATTGAGTTGAATCTATATATTGCCTTAGGTAATATGGACATTTTAACTATACTAATTCTTCCAATACATGAGCATGGTATATGTTTCCATTTATTTGTATCTTCTTTAATTTCTCTCTTCAGTGTCTTAAAATGTTATGAGTACAGGTCTTTTTCTTCCTCGTTTAAATTTATTTCTAAGTATTTTATTGTTTTTGAAGCAATTGTAAATGTGGTTGTTTTCTTAATTTCTCCTTCTGATAGTTTGTTATTGATATATGAAAATGCAACTAATTTTTAAGTATTAATTTTGTATCCTGCTTCTTTACTAAATTCATTTATCAGTTCTAATTGTTTTTTGGTGGAGTCTTTCAGATTCTCTATATACAGTATAATGTTATCTGCATATAATGACAATTTTACTTCCTCCTTTCCAATTTGAATGCCTTTTATTTCTTTTTCTTGTCTGATTTCTGTGGCTAGAACTTCCAGAACTATGCTGAATAAAAGTGGTGAAAGTGGGCAACCTTGTCTTGTTCCTGATCTTAAGAGGAAAGGTTTTAGCTTTTTCCTATTGAGTATGACGTTAGCTGTGGGTTTATCATTTATGGCCTTTATTATGTTGAGATATGATCCCTCTATTCCCATTTTGCTCAGACTTTTTATCATAAATGGCTGCTGGATTTTATTAAATGATCTTTCTGCATCTATTGATATGACCATATGATTTTTATTTTTCTCTCCTCCTCTTCCTCCTCCCCCACTCATTCATTTTCTACTCAATATCTAACTTCTCTGAACACTAACTTGAATAAGAAAGTGACCACTTAGGTTTTTGGCTCACTATTTCAAATCCCCTAATTAACATAGTGACTGACAAATTGTAGGGAATTAAAATTATTTGTTATGAATTACTGTATGGCCCGCTGGTCACTTATTCAAACAACACTATAAAGTTTCTCATCTTGCTTTCAATATTCCTCTAAGTTATAAACTGTGTGCTATTCTATTTCTTGTGAAGCCTTGTTTCTCTTTTCAATTGTTGTCACAGTTTCATACAATGAGAGATAGCAGATTATGTGAAATGTGCTATATCCTCGAATACCTTCTGCTGCTTCAGATTTGCTAGACCACTGTGGATTTAAGGAGTAGAAATAATTTTTTCTACATTTAGTGCTGATTGTAGTTTTTCTCTTTTCTCAGATGTTTTTAATTTATGGTCATTTTCTCTGCGTTATATGTTCTTTGAAAAATGCATAACTACTTATCTCCTGTAAATATGTTTAGCCAATTAAACCAATTTTTAATATTTACATTTTTCAGATAATTATATGTAGACAACTGTGTTCCCATGGAGAGAAACTTTCATATTCACCAGTAAACTGTATTTGGTTTCACTGTCAAAAGCAGAATATTATGTTCTGTGAACTGAGAATTTACTGTTTTGTAAATTCTGAAATATATAAAGCACAATGCTAAAGGCAGCAGGTGATTAATGAAGATTTGCTTAATGGAAGAAAATTATATCCTGTTTGGAAAAGAAAACCAAATAGAAGTGAACATTAGTGATGCTTGGGGGCTTGTGGTTTTGTTTTGGAACTATAATGATGCAGGAAATCCTTAACATTCTAAATAAGAGGTGGAAAAAAGATTTTTTTTTAAAGATTTTATTGGGGAGTTGGGGGAGGGGAACAGCGTTGGCAAATCAGGGAAGGGGAACAGACAAGTTGCTGTCATTTTGATCTTCAGTCTAGTTGTGGAGGACATAGCCTCACTGGCCCATGTTGGTATTATCATTGTGCTCTTCCCGAGTCATTCGCTGGCCATTGGACAACTGCTCATGGTGGCTCACAGCAGCTCACAAAAGCTCACACCCACTGTCAGCCAGCCCCACTGCAGTCTACGTCGTCGCCGGCAACTCACCGCAGCCCATCTCCAGGTTGAGCTGTTGTTCACCATCTTCGCTGTAGAGGGCATTGGCCCTCATGTGGGATTGGAACTGGGGCCCTGTTGCTCAGAGCTGGTGTTCCAAGCCAACTCCTAACCAATGCGCCACTCTGCCGGCCTGAAAAAAAAGACATTTTAGTTTATAGAATTACCTCTTTATTTTCAGATGGAACAAAAAAAAAAGCACAGTATAAACAGATTTTTAATTGCCAAAGGTAGTATTATAAATTTTAAGCATTTTTAAAAAATTATATTCTTCCTGACTGCTCCATATTACTGTACCACATCAAGATTAATTCAGAAAAGAGGCAATCTCAACGTTTTCTGTGTTACTAACTGGCAATCGATCTTTCTTTTTAATTCTGACACAAACTTATGGATTAATTTTGATTAAATATAAAATTGTTCCCAGGAGACAACTTTAAAACTAAATTATGTTATGTCAAGACTTTCAGTTAAATTTAAAATTGAAGAAGTTACAAAAAAAATGACAAGGTTTATCTAGTTTGAAAGATACAGTATTTTGATATGAATAGATGAAAGAGTAAAAGAGACAGAGATAAATTTTCACTTTCTCCTGACTTCTTCATCAAATTGTAGGAGAGTTTGACAGAGCTCTTTTCTTTTAGTAATTCCCTCATAAATTTGAGTTGAGAATTCTTAATAAATGTCAAGGTAGCTGCAACTTGCTGCTTAGTTTTTCTTTCATGAATGATCTAATGAGGCATTTTCCAAACTGAAGGAAAATGGTATAATCTAGCTATAACTTAAAAGATTATTACATTGTCAGGATAGTTTCAAAATGAGTGCTAGAACCTGTTTTGTGTGTTGCTTTAACTCTCTGGAGATCTTGATAATTGTCTTGCAGACAGATTTCATTCTTTGAAATATCATTAAAAGTTAGAATTTTATGACAAATGCTCAATGGTGTTCATGTATATAATGCTTCTTTATTACTCTGTCTTTCAGAAAGATGCTAGGATCAAACAACCTAAAGAATAATATATAAATTAATCAGTTACATATAAAATCATATTTTACTTGTGAATAAATGTAGACTAACTTCACATCTGATCAGGTTAAAATTTATTATATTTGGTTTATTAGTTAAGAATGAAACACAGAACTGCTTTTGCTTTTTTAATTGCCATTGTTCTTGATTTTGGACTTCTGACCTTCAGGACTGTACAATAATAAATTTGTGTTGTTTTAAGCTGTGGTGATCTGTTACAGCAGCAACAGGAAACTAATACAACTACCATAAATGAAGGTATGCCTATACAGGGTACTGTATGAACTTCTCCTGGGAAATGAGCCATATATAATTTAAAATTAATTTAAGTCATTCTCACATTCCTTTTTAAGGAGGCTTGTTGCTACCTACTCCTTTTCCAATGCTTATGAGGTAGAAAAAAACAGATAGAGTGCTTGAAGCACTGTTGCTTCAAGGTCTTGAGTAAAATGACTTAGGAGCCTTCTGGGAACTACTAGGTCTTGAAACAACCTTCATCATCACTCTAGCAAATACAACTCTGTAATAGGATTTTCTTTGCTGAAGTACTCTAAATTAGTTGAACCCTATAGACTTTAAATTTAAAGCTGGATGATGTAATGGGGTTCAAATTTAGACATTACTGGTATATTTCCAAATGTAGAAATGTGGTTGATGGGTATTTTGTGCCTGAACAACCCAACACCTGAATTCATGATCACCCTGAGAAGAACTGAACTCATTAATAGATAGGCCCTCATGGCCATCACTCCAGGATAACCCAAGGCAATAGAAATAGTATTCATTCTCTTATTGGACAAAGAGAATCTTTTTAAAAAATGTTTTTTAACTCACAGGCTTTTTAAACAACCCCGATGACCTTCTTCTTCTCCACTGTTAGCACACACTCTATTATGCCTGGAGTACTTGGGCACCATGACACTTAAGTTTCTCTTCCTCCATATTGTTTCTATCTTAATCTGAAGATAAAAAGTACAATTAAATATCAGAAATTTTCTGTAGAAGTGAGAAAATAAAACAAAAACCTGCTCCGAGCTCCACCTCTCCAACTGAAAGGATTCCTTTAATCACACAAGTTCAGATTTCAGTGATTTCTTTCTTAAAGCATAACTGGATGGCTTGGAAAATCAAATCGATACAGTATAATGACCTGCCTAGATGGACTGATTCTATACTTTAAGATCCATAAACCTCATGTAGGTATGAGGTGTGATCACAAAATACGGTGAATGCTGCTGCCGAGTGCCATCCAACAGAAAGGCAGGGATCTTCAATATGGGAAGCAGTACATCGAACCTTAGTAACAGTGTGTGACAAGTTTCAACTTGTTCTGTCCTGTCAGTTGGGTGTGAGTTAGAGTTGAGAAAAAGTGTGTTTAAAAGTGTGCCACAAGTCATCCTCCATCATAACAAGGCTCTGTGTCACATATCTCTTCTGGATACGGCAATTTCTGTCAAATAAAAACATTGCAGTGTGTCCTCATCCACCTTATTCACTGTATCTGGCACTGTGCAACTTCTGGCTCTTTCCCAAAGTCAAAATGATTCAAAACATGGAGGCATCCACGACAGCACAACTAAAGATACTCACAAAGAGGACTTCCAGAACTGCTTCAGAAAGTGGCAAGAATGATCAGATTAAGTGTGTTTGAAGTGAGGGGGAGTATTTTGAGGGGGATTGATGGCAATGTAATAATTTTTTAAAATGGAAACATTCACCATATTTTGTGATCACACTCATACCCTGAGGAAAAATTACTTAACTAACTATTTAGTGTTCCATGTCATGCTAAAAAGGGGACAAAACAAAGTTCATGGACTTGTATCAATATATAGTGGAAAAAGTCCTGAGAAAAGTTCTATTTCATAAGCAGAAATACTAATCCTGATGTTAGGAAGTACTGAGCAGCAGAAAATTGTTCAAATTTCCAAACTAGAAAAAATTAACACCTAGGTTTTTTTTTAATTTAAAACAAACAGAGACACAATCTTATAAACTTAGAAATAAACCTGATATACAAATAATAATGATTTTTTAGAAAGTCAATAAAAACAACAGGAGAGAGAAGAAACTTATTTTTACAGGGTTTTTCACCAACCAAACCCTGTAAAGAAGAAAGAGCGTCAAAAGGCAAAAATAGTTACTGTTTAAACCTATATAATTTTACTAACCAATATCACCCCAATAAATGTAATACAGACAAAAAATTAAAAAGAAATAAAGAATTATGAAACTAGATACTTTGAAAATAAACAAGCTTTTAGAGAAGAATAGAACCAGGATATACACTGGGATTCATTAAATGGACAAAATACAATTTAGATTTTTGCCATAGAGATTGGATTGAATGTAAAAGAGAAGTTTTGCTTGGATGAACAAAGTTATAACAACTGTAAGTTTTCTAAATTCAAAATATAACTAGAGACTTCTTATTGTTCAATGGAAACGGATAATAAGCTGTGCTTCAGTGGATCCTATCAGTCCAGACTGGAAGAAAACAAAAAACAAACAAAGAAACAAAAAACATGTCTCTCAATGCCAATCTCAAAAACACACAAATGTGGTAAATTTCTGCTGCTATCAAGTAAAAGATCAGAAAGTATTTCTTCTTCAGTGATGGTGAACTCAAAAGTCCTGAGGAACTTTCTTTTAATAATCATTGCTCAGGAAGATACTGATAATGGGGACTTCTCTGAAACTTTCTGGTACCAGTGATATCTGGTGCATTACAGTACTTGCTGTATCTATTTTAAAGAAAACAATATTTCAAATACTAATTGGGATCTAAATTATATACAGACCAGATTGTGCGTGTGAGGTATAGCACTCAAATTGCATTCCATTAGCATAAACATGGTTCACTCCAGGTCATTTTTTACTTTTCAGTAAAAAGAAAGATCCTCTTGTGATGTAGTTTAAGCCACCAGCCTTCTTTGTAAGCTCTCCTTATTTTCCAAAACATATTTAATTATAATATATTTTCTTAAATTTTTTGGTTACCATAGAGATAGGGTTGTTTTATCTCCAAGACTTGGAACTCATCCCTGGTTTTAGCTTACTATACATCATCTTGAAGTTACACAAATCCAATTTAGCCATATGCCCCTGGTTTCTGATCGCAGACACGTTCTGAGTAAAGTACATGTTTGTCCTGGGCTTATAGTGCTCTGTTTCTTAACTTTAAATGACTTTCCAGCTTTAGAACCTTCTTCATCTCCTTCCCTCCCACATCTGTGCCTTGACTGAGCTATTTCTTTAAAATCTGATTTCCCATCTTCATCATGCTTTCCTCAACATACCCAGGATCCTCACTCATCCTTTCATTCTTGGTGGATCTATATCTTCAACCTACACCTTCCAATTATGAAAGTGGCAAAGATGAATATTTGAAAGGGGAAAGCAGAATTTCTCTCTTTCTCTTTCCCTTTCTGTCTGTCTGTCTCTCTTTTCCCCAAGAGGAGAGTTATTTAAGTGTGTTTTCAGAAAACTTCCCTTTCAAACAGAAACCTGGCCAGAAAAGAGACCCAAAGGATTCCTCATAGTATGATTTAATGTTTAAAAAGACAAAAAATAAATCATGATGGGACCTATGAAAGATGAATTTTTCACTGTGTTGTGGGTAAGGGGTGTTAGGCTGTATGTGTCAGTAGATAAGTAAACTCTCTACCAAGCCAGAGAAGATACTAAGAAGTAACCCTGTCATGTCACTGGTTTGGGGGCAAAATGGAGTGGTCACCATTTACAGCTAAAAATGTTGGGACATGTAGTAATTTCCTTGGTTAAATGAAAGACTTTAACTTGCAAAGGTAAGGACAGGTAGCCAAATGCAGCCTTAAGGGAAAGAAAAAAAAAAGAAGCTAACCGTCCACCCCCCGCCCCCCAAAAAAAGATAATTTAAGAAAAAAAGCTAGAATAAATGCACAGAATACAATGTAACCAAAGTAGAGAAATTCCCTACACTTGAAAATTGTCATTTATTATAGCAAGTAAACAGAATGGAATCCTAACAGTTCTAGTCAAATAGCCAAAACCTGTGTTTTATCCAAATCATACAAGGGGTCATTATGTAGTGTAATAAAAACAAAACCAAACCAAAACAAAACAAAACACGAATAAAACAACACAAAAAAACTTGACCATGACTGATTCTTTACCTTTAGTGAAAAACACAACGTAATTTTGGGAAGGGATTTGTGATTAGTAAGGATATATATGTGCTATATTTATATATGTGTATCAGTAAGAGTCCTAGCAGGAAACAGATTTCACTTCAGATGGTTGAAATGAAAGGACTTTGAAAGAGGACAGTTTAAGTCCATGTGGGTTGTTAGTTAAGAAAATAAGCTAAGAATTGTGAGATATCCAGACACTAGCAACAATGGGCAGCTACTGCCATTCCCAGAGGCAGTTGAGACAATGCAGGCACAGTCACTTCAAGAGAACTACAGTAGAGGAGGGATAAAGCTATTGGCAGAGATGTGATATCAAAGGAGGGAAGAAATGTCCCAGGTCATATTCCTTTGCTCTCCAGTCTCCTGCTGGTATCTCCTTTTGGCTGGGCCCATCTTGAAGCTTGTCAGCAGATAAGTCCAATGTATATAGGTATAAATAGTCCTTAGATTTCGGCATCTTAGACCCAGTGCAGGGCATATCAGGGAAGAGGGAATAATGGGTCTGAGTAGAGGAAACACCTCGTACAATATGTAACTTATTTGACTGCTTAGTAAATTTGTGTACTAGATTGTATTATTGGTTTGGTCCTAATTTTACACTCACATGTAGCTGTCTTATAAATCCACATTCAAGTTCACCTTCCCACCTTTTGACTTTAAGCTTGGCCATGGGATTTGCTTTGGCTCATGTTAGCAGTTGTGATACAAACAGAGGTTTAAACTTTCTGCCACATTTTTGTTTGCCCTCTTGTACTTTTCCTACTGCCAGGAAAATATATTCCAGTACCCCTGGGTGGGTCCTCTCCCACCTTCCTTAAAAATGACCCATGGAGCGGAGTTCCCCCCACCAGGTACCAAACCTACAGCTCAAAGCAGAGCTTTCCAGTGCCCTGTGAGTGTGAGAATACATGCTTACTTTTTTAACCCAGTGAATTTTGCAGTGGTTTGTTACAAAGCAATAATGTGCCCCTGACCTATATAACATGGTGCTCATGACATGTATCAGCCTTTAAAGATTCTGAGTTACTAAAAGAGCATTCAGATAAATTGAAAGATAGAACTACCTGAAACTGAGAATCCAACTGATTCCATGGTCATTGTCTAGTACTATCCCAACGTCCACTCTTAAGTACTATTTTAATTCAGTAGATGGGATATTGGGTTATAAATTCAGTGCCCTGATACAAACTTGTCTTGCATAAATACTTACAGAGACACTTCTTATTTTTTTCTACTTGTATTATTATTTGTTGTATTAATATAATATTTTATACTTTGTATAAAAAGTATTTTATGCTTTTATACTGTGCATCCAGAGTTGTGCATTATATTTATAAAATAATATTTAACATACATGTAGGGTGTATGCATAGAAGTATAATGGATTCCTGGACTCCCTTTTCCAATACATGTACTAGAACATTTTCAGTATTAAGAATCTATCCTATGTACTCCTCCCCTATTTTATTTCCCTGTCTTCCAGATTAGTGAAAACGTTAAGCATAATCTTTAGGTACTTCAAAAAAATATACGTTTTTAAGATATATCTATACTGTTTCTTGTTGCTCTACTTTATTCATTTTCATTATTGTATGGTATTCAATTGTTTACACACCATACTTTATTTAATAGTTTTCTTGCTAATAGTTCTTTCCAGACTGCTTTCCTTGGGCACAATCTTGTATGAATGGACATAATCATATGGCAAAAAGGAAGTATAATTAAACTTAGTGATTTGTAGCAACCCTTCATGATGTGTAGGATCATGATTACCATGTCTAGGAAATGTGAATTATTCTAAGAGTTCTTGGGCTAATATAATATAGATTTTGAGTCCCATATTTTCTCAGATTATAATGAACTTAATAAGATTTCTATGAGAAGCAGATAAAAAATATGACCCTTGAGAAATTAGCTATGATTACCTAAGGAAATAAACTAGCATTTATTTCACATTTACTAGGTATACAGGACATTGAAGTTACTCCTACTACAAGTGTCATGAAGAACTCTTAGTGGGTACAGAATACATGTTGATATTTATACAATGGAAGAAGCTATTTTTCGCTTGTATTCCTAGAAGGGAAAGTGATCCTTCCCACAAAGGAAACTTTAAAACACCTCTAATCATTGCCACAGTGCCTAAAAATACAATGAAAAGAAAATTATACTTTACAGAAAGCTTAAGCTCAAGTTTAAAACGAGAGACAATGAGCCACCACAAAATTTATCCATTTGTATTAACCAGCAAGAGTATGTCAGAGGAAGGCAAAATCTCCCTGTAGAAATAGACTGATAAGAATTCAGAAACAAAGACCACATAAGATCGCGCATAAAAACCTGTGGTTAACAAAAGAGGCCAAAAATAAATGGCTTTCCTAACCATGGTAGTTTGGGACAAGATAATGTGAGATCTCTGAAGAGAATATTTTATGTTCATTAATAAGAAAAATACGAAGTTCACAAAATGAGTTATTAATAGTTTTTTATCTAATGGAGATGAGATTGACATCATAGTCCCTCTATGTGTTTTTTATCCATTATAGTGTCATTCATGCTCTAGATATAAAAAAATATATATAGTCCCATGGATGGACTGGGTGAAAACATTCTGATTATTAGTAAATATCCCCTTCTGACAGTGCTATGTCTATGCAGCTTCATTCTCTCTGATGTGCTTCAGAGAACATGTCACATAATTAGTCAGGAACAGCAGCGACAGTGCTTTGAACCATTGATTTAGCTCTCTTTCTGCCACATCTTGCTGCCTAAGTGCTTTTCCCAATTAACATTTGCTAAAACTACAATGTTGAGACGCTTTGCTCCTAAAGCTATATGTCTGTTTAACTTAGATAGCTTGAATAGCCACCATGGAATTAAGATAAAGTCCCTTCTAAAGAGAAAGAATGTACTTTAACCCCAACTAGCTATCTCTAAACTTTATGCCATTGGTCACAGCAGAGATGAAGCGAGAGATTATGAATGAATGAGAGCATATCCACAATCATTAAAGGTAAACCAACTCTAATGCAAGTTATATTGCTGATAGACAATCTGTAACAACTTTGCATCCAGAGTTGTGCATTACATTATATGACATCCTTGCCAAGGACAAATAAAAGTATTAAGTATACAAGGGATTTTATACCATGTAAGGATGCTGTTTAGCTGCCAGCCATCTGGAGATGAGCTTAAATTTTACCCGGTGGGATTTAGGATGCTCATGATCACCTCAATTACTATTGATGAAACATTCCTGGAGTATGGATCAGTGGACAAGGGATGTTTGATATGTTGAAGTGGGATTAGAACCACTGGCACTAAAACAGGTTTCCAAGGGAGACTTGTAGATCTCCTTTCCGAGAAATTGTTGACAGACGCCTCACAGTCTGGCATAGTGAAAATCTGTTATGCCTCACTTAGAACCGATGATCTAATGTCTAGAGGTCCCTTCCAAGCCTTTGACAGAGAATTAAATTGAGGACAGGACAAAGAGCAAGCACATGTCAAATTAATTTTTTGTGTTCTTCTTAAAGTCTCTCTATTACCTGTAGCCACAGATGAATCTGAGCACCAGTTTTATTAATACAATAAGTCATCTCACAATTAATTAGGGTGCATATTGCATGTTGTTAACCTGACAACTATCATCCTTATCATTTAATCCTAATTTAAACATTTAAAAAGAAAAAGAAACAGATCTGGTAGTAACAACCTTGTTATAACAATTACAGTGACTTTCCATGGGGTATTGTACAATGTTCATGATGATTTTACAAGATAAAATGCTATGTGTGAGGAGCTCTTGGCACATGTAAGAGGAAGGCTTCTCTAGAAAAGCTTTTTCTTCCCTGTCCATGATTTAACACAAGGGCCTGGTTCTACTCTATTTTGGCATCATGTTTCACACACTATAGAAACTTTTAACAGCAGCTGCTTTAAAGAAGCACTCATATCCCGAGCTTTCCCGCTGCTTCGACCTCAACTCAGAGCTTTCATTGTTTCCTTTCCTTTGACTTCTTGGGCTCAATGGTTGTTTCATCACCTGGAAAGCACATTATATAATTTGGAAAACAGGTACCATGCTGACTTCACTGCTGCTGAAATATGCTGTAATATATTGCACTCGCTCCATAAGCTCTTCAACAAGACACGATGCTATGAAATCACCTTCGTTTTTGCAGTTTCAAACAAACCTTTGTAACTACACATCAAGGCTTTGAAAGTTCACTTCCTGATTTGTAGCAGTTCATTTCATGTTTTCCAAGCTTAACACATGCTGTTGCAAAGGAACAGTAAAGCTTTGAACATTTGAAAAGCAGCAGGGATTCACTTCTTTAATGGAAAAAAATTCAAATTTGCAGTCCTAACCTGGCAAAGTGGGGTGTCACGTAGCCTGCAATCTGTTGTGAGGCCTGCAGGTGGAATAACCCTGCCACATGTCTAAAGGAGCACAGCTGCTCCTCCTGTATGCTGCAGAGTTCACAGTTTATCTCCCCATGTGCCGTTTGCTTGCTACAAATAATTTTCAGAAACCCATTTAGTAGGATGCCCTGTAATCCAGCATTTCTGCTGGGTTTTTTTTTCTCGTTGTGAATCTCCTGATATCCCTGACCATTAGTAGGTATTATTAAACCAATTATCATTCCCATGCATTTAATAAAAGCGTATCACATTAAACACAGACCAGAAATTAAATCTCCGCTTTCAAAAGAACACTACAAATACAATTTCTTTACATTTACTACTACCTCATCTTTTAGCTCTCCTCTAAGCTTATACAGGAGATAGGAAGGCAGTAGTAGTATGAATAGTAATAGCTTGGTCAGCTGTTTTCTTTGTGATCTTGTCTAAGCCTCCTAACTAGTCAAAGCTTCTATGTTCTTCTCTAAAATCAGGAGAAAATAGGGTTAGTATGAGGAGTAAGTGGGATTATGTCATCTACCTATACAGTGAGCCACTCAGCCAACATTGCTCAAGGACCAACTTATTCTATGGATAAAAATCAGTGATATGATAAATAAGACAAAATACTGACCCAAAGTGAAAAACACTGTTAATCATAACATATTATACTTTTATCAGACACTGCAGTTACAACCTAAGGTGGGAATTCAGAAGTAGCTAAACAGTCAAGGAGTATTGATAATCTTATTACTTGTAATCACTGACAATGAACATATAGTGACATAGGCATTAGAAAGTATAAAATTTGGAGAAAATTATATATTGCAGTAGAGATTCTGGGAAAAATTTTTTTAAAAAACCATGATTTTTTAGTTATTTCAATCCTGGAAGATAATAAAAGCAGGTTGTGTTTTTTTAATAAACTATTATTTATAATGGCAGATAATAGTTACAAAGTTGTTATATTGTTGCTTTATTTCCAATCCTGTTGCATAAATATAAAATTGTTTATATTTATCATATAAATGGAAAGATATGTTTTCAATCTTCAATTGTATCAAATGAAAATTTAATGTACTAGGTCTGACAATTAAGTATGCAATTCCATCCAAGCAAAAGTGCTACATACCTCATTGCGGAATATCACTATGGTCACCTTCGAAGTATTCCCCTTGGGAAGCTATGCACTGATGCCAGCGCCTAGTCCACCCTTCAAAGCAATTTTGGAACTCTTTCTGGAATGGCCATCAGAGGTGTCATCATATTACCCTTGATGTCCTGAATGTCATCAAAGTGTCTTCCTTTCAATATTTCCTTTATCTTTGGGTAAGAAAGAAGTCATTGGGGGCCAGGTCAGGTGAGTAGGGAGGGTGTTCTAATACAGTTATTTGTTTACTGGCTAAAAACTCCCTCACAGACAGTGCTGTGTGAGCTGGTGCATTGTTGTGATGCAAGAGCCATGAATTGTTGGTGAAAAGTTCAGGTCGTCTAACTTTTTCACGCAGCCTTTTCAGCACTTCCAAATAGTAAACTTGGTCAACTGTTTGTCCAGTTGGTACAAATTCATAATGAATGATCCCTCTGATATAAAAAAAGGTTAGTAACATCATTACAACAAGTTTGTGAACTTAATTGTCAGACCTCCAACAATTAAGAAAATGAATGAATAAATTATTATATATGGGATTCCATTGAGTGAATTTTTAGTTAAAATGAATTAAAGATGTATACATTGCCATGGATAAATCTCAAAAGCAGTGTTAAACAAAGAATACATACAATATGGTACCTTCTTATAATATATAAATGTGTAAAGAAATTCTATGTATTAATTGTGAATGCATACACCTATAGTCAATGTATAAAAGTACACAAAATGACAAATGTCAAATTGAGAAGACTGAATGCCTCTGCTGTTGATGTGTAATTAAATTGGAGACAAGTATATATAGGGGCTTATATTTTGTCAGAAATTATTTTTCTTTAGCTATATGATAGATACATGTTTTTATAGTGTTATCTTCATTTATTTTTATTACATTTATTGGTGTGACAATGGTTAGTAAAATTACATATTTTTCAAGTGTACAATTCTGTAATACATCATCTATATATTGTGTTTTGTGCTCACCACCCGGAGTCAGTTCTCCTGCCATCATCATGCCTCTTCTACCTCCCTCCCTCCCTCTCCTCTACCCTCTGGTAACCACTAAACTGTTGCCTGTTTTATAGTTTATGTTTCTTTGTTTTCTTGTTCCTTTGTTGTATGTAAGAATTAATTTATGATTCCAATAATGAGAATATCATAATGAAAATGATGCTTTAAAAACAATGATATAATAAATTGAACCTATTATGTAGAATGGATTGAGTGGGAGTGACAGGATAATAAACAGGCAATAAAGATACCTGTTGAGAGGTTATTGTCAGATTTCCTTTATAGCTACTGGATTACTGGTTACTTTTATGACCTTTCTAAACAATATTTAGCACAGCACTCCATTTGAAGTTACTTGTCAATAGAGTATTTTTTCAACAATATATATAAAGTTAAAATTCATCGACATTATTAATAACTAGCCCTATTTGATTGAAATTGTGTTTGTTTGCCTGATAAAACTATCAATGCTTAATATATGAAGCAGGATGGAGGGGTAAGTGTGGGGTAGAGGGAGAAATTTAATCACACTTGATTATATAAGATTATTTGCAGGTAATAAATTAAATATTACCTTTAAGCACTCAATAATTTTCCTCTGCATAGTCACATCTGGCCAACATTGTCAAAAAATATCTTCACATGTACAATTAATTTTATTCTTAATTATTGGGTTATATTATTATCCTGATAGCTGTCTTCAATAAAATAAGCAAGCCATGTAAGAATTTCTAGGAAGAAATGAAAAAAAAAACAACAACAAACAACATATTTCAGTCAGTGAATTAAGTGTAAGTTTTCAGGTGTTTCTGCTATTATGCCTTCCTATTAGTCTCATTATTTACACTTCTCAATGACTTAGTCATATTAAGATTGGTGAATATTACATAATCAATTATCAGAATTCAATGATTTAAGTCTTGCCAGCCATTAATCAGTAATGAAGTCAAACAGAGGGGCAATTCTTGAATAAGTGGTTTATATTCTGGATTAATGTCACTGAGGGTTTCTTATTCATATCAACTTTTCTATGTTAAACCAACTTCCGCAGTAGGGAGAAATACTTTCCCTTCTTAATAGCTATTGTTGAAGTGGGCAGTGGAGTAATTTTTATTTTAAGCCTAGCAAATGGAGCACGGAAAAAAGCAAATTTTGTGCAACATAACCACATAATGCATTTCAATATCTAACATAAGTCACCTTGGGACCATCAGTTCTTCGGGAGTAATTGCTGAATTGCTTCCCTATTTTAATTTCCTCTATGCTTTTAGAAAAAGTCCAAAGTGATGAGGATACATGTCAAAGAAATTTCCGTGGTGCCTGGCTGCTAGTGAATATGTGGAACCTTTAATATAACCAACTGACATACCCTTAAGATGGTATGAAAAATGACGATGATGATTTGAATGCTGAAACTGGAATTGATAACTGAATCTCTAAGCCAAATTAAAGACAAATTGAAGTACAGCCATTTTTTTGACCAGTTGTTTAATAATTGAGGATGAATAATGAGCAGCAAATCCTAATACATGACAGCATAATGTGGAGCTTAAAGAGCATGGACATAGGGACCAAACCCCAGGGTTCAAATCGTGACTCTGCAACTGAAGCTGTACAACCCTAGGCATGTAATATATCCTTCGCATGCCTCAGTTCCTCTTATGTACATGTGAGAATAACGATAGGGTTGATATGAAAGTTAAATGACTCAATGTCTGAAAAGTACTTTGCAACAGCGTCTGTCAGGTAGTAATTAGCAAATATGTATTTGGTAAATAAGTAAATACACATTTGATACAACCAGTATGGATAAAATTAGTGTTGAGATTATGAGTCCTGTTGATGAGCAGGTTTTTGAAATCTCTATACTCATTTTTCATTTGCTTTCATAACTGCCCTCTATTTCCAGCTTCTTCCCCAAATTGGGATATAAACTCTACAGATTGATGACAAAGGGAATTAAAGGGTAAATAATTGACATATAGCTAAATATTTTTTGCCTGATAATTATTCCAACTTTGGTTTCTAGGAACTGTAAATAATAAACCGTTAGTCTCTCTCCATCATAAAATATGTAACTGATAGTTGGTATATAAACATTTCTTGTCATCTGGAAACACTAGTCGCCTACTTAATTTTTTTAAATGAAGATATCATTAAAATTATACTGTCTTGGGCCGGCCGAGTGGCGTGATGGTTGGGAACTGGCTTGGGACGCCGGAGGGCCCCGGTTCGGATCCCACATATGAGGGCCGGTGACACTGCCCTCCACAGCTAAGATGCTGAACGGCAGCTCAACCTGGAGCTGGGCTGCTGTGGGTCGCCGGCGACCGCGTAGGCTGCAGCCCCTGTGGCAGTGGGTTGCCACAGGCTACCGTATGTAGCCAGCAGCCGCAGTGAGTGGCAGTCCAGAGGCTGGCGACTGATGTGCCTCGCCTGGGAGGAGCGCAGTGATGGTGCCAACTTGGGCCGGTGGGGCAGCGTCCTCCACAACTAGACGGAAGAACAGGAACGACAGCAACTTGTCTGTTCCCCTTCCCCCAATTCCCCAATTAAAAAAGAAAACCTTTAAAAAAATAAAATTATACTGTCTTTAACAAAATTTTCCCTCCTACAAATAGGAGTTTATCAACTTTTTAGTATACCCTCTTATCCATGATACAGCAAGGGGAATTGTGCTAGGAATAGGTGGAATGTCCTCTATATGGCTGAGTCTATGCTCAGAAGCTGACCTTTGATATGGCATCATGGACACCTCATGCAAACTGGGCCTTGACTCCGGATTTGTAGGAATGGCATCTGAGACTTTCTCCCATGGCTTCTTCAGCTTCCCCATGTGCACATGTTGTAGGGACTGTAAGAATTCAGTCATAGTTATGTGCCAATTGCTGTTTCAAGTACAGTAATACCTTGGTTTGTGAGCATAATTCATTCCAGAAACAAACTACTCGTATTGCAAGACATTGCTCGTTTAGCACGTTACAATGTATTAGAAATGTTTACTCATCTTGCGGAACACTCGCAAACCCAGTTATTTGCAATCCAAGGTTTTACTGTATTTTGCATATATTAAATCATGCTTATCTTCACAAAAACCTTTTGAAATACCTATTATTATTATTCCAATTTTACTAATGAGAAAATAGTGACAAAGAACAAGTTCAGTAACTCGTTCAAAATCATGAAGAAAGTGGCAGACATGGTATTTTTAACCAGGGAAGTCAGAAAACATGCTTTTTAAACCATTGGAACACAATACTATCCTCTTCCACATTTCATGCATTGGACTTAAGATGCAACCAACAATTATTAGCTTCTGAAGTGGTTCCTCCAAAGTCCGTCCTTAGGAACTGTCATGGGAGGACATGGCTGAAGGTATGTGTACACAATTATTAACACCCTTAACATCACAATGGAACAGAAGTTCAACATCGTAGTCAATGTATTTTATTTTTTCATACAAAATAGTAAATCAGGCTTGAAAAAATAGAAGGTAAACTAACTTACATGATACTATTTTCTTTCAGTATCTTTTAACTCTCACATTATTATTATTTTTTAAAATATTTTTATTGGGGAATTGGGGAATGGGAACAGTGCTGGGGAACTGGGGGAAAGGGGAACGACAAGTTGCTGTCATTTTGTTCTTCAGTGTAGTTGTGGAGGACGTTGCTTCACTGGCCCAAGTTGGCACCATCATTGCGCTCTTCCTCGGTGGAGGCAGATCAGTCACCGGCTTCTGGACGGCCGCTCACTGCGGCTGCTGTCCGCTCACGCTGGCTGCTGGCTACACACGGTAGCCCATAGCAACCCACTGCAGCAGGGGCTGCAGCCTGAGCCGTCACCAGTGACTCATGGAAGCCCAGCTCCAGGTTGAGCTGTTGTTCAGCATCTTAGCTGTAGAGGGCAGTGTCACTGGCCCTCATATGTGGGATCCGAACCGGGTCCCTCTGGCGTCCCAATCCAGCTCTTAACCAACGTGCCACTTGGCCGGCCCTAAATCTCACATTATTGATCCCTAAAATATTATGCTCTCTTTTAACAACCTAATTTTATTACTTTAAAGATGAGGATATTGAGGATATATTAGCAAACAATATTAAAAGTCATAAAAGTGTTTTCTTTAAATGAGTAAAGCAGTCAAGTACATATAATGAGAAAAATCTGAGAGAATGTGGTTCATGGAGGTTTTTTTTAGCTTTTTAGAAACATCTTTACTACATATTTTCTAAACACTTCACTGCACACACAACAGAATGGTTATCACTATAAGCTTCTATCAGCAACTGGCTCTCCTTTTAATATGTCTCATCAGTCTTTTCTTTAACTTGTATTCTTTAATATTTCTTCAGACTTGACCTATGCCAATGTATAACATGGCAAAATAATTAAGATTTCTTATAATAACTTCTCTTTGTTCTTTCAAAGAACTCCATTATATAAATTAATATATCACTTCAAAATATTTCAAATTTATGCCATACCAAAATATTTTAAGAAACATTGCTATTTTCCCTTTTATGGGATATGAGTTAGAAACTATAAGTGATCAGAATAACCAAGTCCAATCTCCTGAGTTTTTTTTTTAAAAGAAAATTGAGTTTCAAATAGATTAGATTACTTCCCATTGCTATTATCCCAGTTTGTGATACAAATGAGAGACTTAACTAAATGATGACTTTTTACATTCACATCTGGTTGACATTTTTACTCCAATATTTGAGAAGAAATCATGAATACATTTTCCATGATGAAATATATAATTGTGTAATCTTCTCTAAGAGTTAAAATAAAAAACATCCTTTGGAATAAGATGAAAACAATTTAAATTAATTGAGGTTTCCCACTAGTCCTGGGAACAGCTCAAAGATGTTAATCTTAAAATATTTCAAAGCATGTACTGCTGTGTTATAGAAATCACTGTCCTTATATAACACAAAACAGTATCTGATATAGGATATTTTTCATATAATATACACATCTAGAAGGAAAATGATTTACATTAGTGAGCACAAATAAATATATTATTTAACCTGATATTTTGAAACACTGTGGTTTCTTTAATTTTTAAGAAAACTTTTTTGTTTATGAAGATAAAACAAAATTGTAAGTTACTAATAGAGTTTCATAAGAACAAATTTTAATGTGTTCTGTTTTTATAGAATGTAAACTGCTATTGAGGAAAGACCCAAAATAAATAAAGTTCCATAATAATATATCGTGTATGTCTGCGTTTAGGCATTCTGGAAAGTGTTTAAAGAAAGATCGTAATGACAGTCTTTCACTGCTGGCTTTGTAGGATACATAACTTATCTTAGCGTCATATAAAAATATCAAGAAAAGAGTCAGAAGAAATCAAAAGTAAATGTGAAAATTCTACCTGGTGCATAAAATCACAAGACTATAAAGGGATTACCCTAACGTAACACTCAGGAAGATTAACCTCATCAAAATCAGATTGCTGCATCATAAAATTTACATCAACCAAAATTACAGTAAAACTATAATTATACTTAAGTCAAAGAAAAAGAAAAACAGTCCCTAAGAATATTTTTAGAAGTATATGACATTTATAATCAGGATGGAAATATTGTTTCTTCAGATAAAAATCTAAAAACAGTACTGGTTGCATGATAACTCGTTTATTGGCAGAGGCTAATAAAAATATATGACCAGAAAAGTCAACAAAGACACAAGGCCATTAGAAGGAGACACAGCATAATTTTGTATTGTGTGCTCTGAAGTACATTTTAATCTACATAGAAGATTATAATATATATATATATATATATATATATATATATATATATATTTTTTTTTTGCTAGTGAGGATGTCATTTTGCTTTAAAAGTTCAGCAATTGTTCAGCAATTTATCTAATTTAAACTATAATTGGAAGTAAGGAAGCTTAACTACAAGCTGAAAAAGTAGACAGTAAATTTATTATGAAGAAATTCGTCAGTAAAAATGAAATGACCTGTTTTTTATCTTTTATCAGCTAACTAGTATTATGCCTATAATTTCCATGTGGTAAAGTGTTATGCCTTATAAAGATAATTTAATGTTCTTTACCTAAGCTAAATGGACATATAAAGTTAAGCTGATTGTTTCCTCTTTCTCAGAGACTGAAATCATTATATACTATATTGTTCTTTTGAGTAGACATGGCTTGAATGACTAGAAAGACTAGACAATGCTTGATTCATACATAAGTATTTTAAATGGCTGTGTTTTTCTTGTAAGGAGAGAAACTTCTGCACAAGAAACATTCTTGTTAAGTCATTGTGAGAAGAGAGTGAAAAATTTAGTTAGATTTATCTGGGAAACATCAATAATAATGAGAACAACCTCAATTGGAGCTATATATGAATTCTATAGTGTACAGTTCAAGAACTTAGCACACATGGATTGAAAACATAGAAGCTGAAAGATTCAAATATGTACTGTCATACCCAGTTGGGGTGCAGGTCAGATAAATGGGGTGATGGCCTAAATTATTTCAGAATGTGTCAGCCTAGCATCATTCAGAAAGGAATATACATTTTTCAGAAAGTTCAAGATGAGCAGCTTATAAGACAGTTACTTAATGTGAGATGTGTCGTACTCAGCCTGGAGAAGAGGGAGTAGTTACTGAATGAAGCAAAAGACAAATATTAGGAGATAGATAATACTGAGGTGATTCAAGCTTATTTCTTTGAAGGCGTTTTTCCTTTGTATTTTTCTCACTTTTAGAGACATCTCATTCACCATCATCTATTAATATGCCACTTTATCCTTTTTATCAAAAAATGTTTGGGATTTGCAGAATTTCATATTTAAGATCTAGCCAGTATGTTGATTATCATACGCTAATTCACAATTTAGGCCTTGACTTTTTTTCAGTTATTGTGAAAGCTCTGATGAATAGAATAATGTTTTTATGCTGTTATTAAACTGCAAGTGGGCACATTATACTCAGTATATAATATGAATGATTCCATTTATAATTTCACTTTTGACAGTAATATTGAAACTAAGCTAGTTAATTCATGAGAGTTGAGTAAAACAATCATGACTAAATGTTTTCCAATATGATAGAAGGAAGATGTCCTAGAACAGGTAGCTATAGACAAATTTCCAGGTATTTCCATTTAAAATTATCTGACTCCCATTTTTTTCTATTGTAGGATACACAGTCATTTTTTTTTTTACCTTGTATTAACACTACTGAATCTAGTAATAGAACACTGATTTTCCTTTATGTGCAGTGGTGTTGGGAGTGTCTTCCCCAAGTTTGTATATATGAATGTCACTGCCAGAGATCATGTTCTCTAACCAAGGTGTGGTAAGATTATTTAACCTGGAAATATGAACTTTGAGCCAAATAAAGATGTAAGATTAACCATTTTGTTTCAATGAGATTATCCAGTGGTTCCTGACACCAAGTTCTCAAGAGTCATTTTAATATGTATCCTCTCCAAGACCTAGTTCTTTAACTCTTTTATGATATAATCTCTTCCCTTGCAATAATTTCTTTTCTGCTGAATTTAGCCAGAATTGATTTACTTTGCTTTCAACTAAAACAACAAAGAAAAAAACATTAACTTTCATCACCACTACACTCGCTCATTCATTACTACTTCATTATTTTTTCAATAATTCACTCATTCATCTTACTAATCTTATATGTTTGAGGAAACATACTTCCTCCTTTAAATAATTCATCATATAATGAGATAGACCAGCAGTTGGCAAACCTTTTTGTAAAGCATCAGATAGTAAATATTTTAGGTTTTATGGGCCATATTATCTTTGTTTCAACTACTCTATAGGTGTAGTATAAAAGCTGTAATAAACAATATGTAAATGAATGGGAGTGGATATATTCAATAAACTAAAGACACTAAAATGTGTATTGCATAAAATGTTCATAGGACCTTAAATAATAATTTTCTTCTGCTTTTTTCAACTATTTAAAAAAGTTAAGAAACATTCTAAGCTTGTGAGCCATATGAAGATAGGCAGTAGTCCAGATTTTGATGCTCCTCGAGATGGACAGTAAAAAACTGGTTATTTGTAAATAAGTAGTAGAGTTAAGCAGTAAGAGTTGGGTAAGGAGGGTTGTACGAGGTAGCATGAAGTTGTAGAGGTATGACCCTAGCTCTATTTGAAGGGAGAAAGGCTGGGGAAACCTTTCTAGAGGAGATGCATTAAGCTGTGCATTGAGAGTTGAGCAGAAATAAGCTAATAAAAACGGAGATAAATGAGTGTTCAAATCAGAGCGAACAGTAATTCCGAATACCCACAGGAAAGGCAGACAACTGCAATCCAAAATAGCTGGGAACATATCCTGGAGAGTATGGGGGAAGTAGCTGGAAGAAGGGCTGAAAAGTAAAGCTGGAGTTTCAGGAATGCCCTTCATGCTTAATTATCTTACAGGCATATTGAACATGCGCTCATTGCACCAAAAAGGAGAGGCAATTCCAGAATAAGGGGGGGGGGGAGAGAGAGACCACCTTTGAAGGAAAGCTACTAAGAATTAAATTATAAGAGTAAAATAAATATAGTTATATTTCCTAACATTTCATGTTTTCATTTTATATGCTATTTATTTTAAATACTTATGGGAAACAACATAAATGTTTTAGTGCCTCTAAAATTTAATTTCGATCAATTTGTGACTTAGGCTAACTGCTTTGAATTTTTTTTTATAAGTAAGGGGGAGCCGCTGAAAGCCTTAAGCAGGGAAAACACACGATCTGATCTTCATTTCTTACAAACCATTCGGTTTCTGTGTGACTATGAATTAAGGGACTGCTGCTCTCACGTTCCATTAGAGAGATGATGATGGCTTAAAATAAAGGAGTGACAGTGGAAACAGAAGGAAATGGGCCCACCTCTACTGCTATTAAATAGATAGATTAGAAAGCCCTTCATGATTCACTGGATGTGGAGAGTAATTGTGAGGGTTGAGGCAAGAGTGACCCCAGGGTTTTTGATTAGAACAAACTTGATGAGCATCTCCACGACCTAGGGAACATAGGAAGAAGAAAAGCAGGTTTTGGAGGGAAAGAGTTTGGATACACTTGTATTGTGTCTGGTGTGCTTTTAGACTTTCAAGTGAAGATAACAAGTAAGTTGTTGGATACACCAGAAAAGAGATCTGGATTGCTGAATTTGCTGTGACACACTGTATTTTGGAAATCCATTATAATTAAATTTGCTAAACATATTATTTGTCAGGCATTTTACTAAGAGCTTTGCATACATCTTTAATTTTCACAAAACCTATAGGATATGATTATTATTGCTATATTATTAATGAGGTTTTATAGGTTATGCAACTTGCCAAAATCATAGAAGTTAGGATTAAATGGCAAAGATGTGATTTGAGTATCAGGTTTGTTAGTTCCAGAAGTAACACTCTTAATTACTAAGCTGAATCAAACAAGGATAATATGAAATGGCTTCCTTCCAGGTCAAAGGAAATAATTCAGGGGAGAAAAATCAGGCAAGATTGTCTCAATTCTGGAAGACAATTTTTCTAATCGTCTTCCCCATCATGATGCATTTTGTCTAGTCTTTTAAACAATCCTAGTAGGTGAAGCACACACTAGAATTATAAATGTAATCCTGTAAATCTCCCTGAAGGTGATCAGTTTAGATTCTATGAAATGTTAATGTATCTATGGGTACTTTCACACAGTCCATGAATTTGTCCAAATTAAGTAGTACACCTAATAGACTTTCTCAACCCAAATCATGACTGATAATAGATGTTTTGACAATTTGTGAGCACTCTTATTTCAAAGTCTACAATTAGGAAATCGGTGTAGTAAGTATATGTCATAATGACGATGAACTATCTATAATAAATTATGTTCTCTTGGGTTGGTATGACAGATCAGGTTAGACAAGATTTCCCACATGAACAAGAAAATGTATTGAAACAGAGTAAGAGGAAAATAACCATCCCTCTTTTTTGACATTAAAATTGAAACAGAATGTGTTGGATGCTAAGTACCACATTAATGTGCGAATTATACTGACTATACTCATCTCTCCTCTTTGCCCACTGATGTAATTTTTAATGCAGTAATAGCCATCATTTTTTAGAGATGTGATGCCCGTAAAAGCTTCCCATCCTTTTCAACCTGTACATGCTTTAGAGTGGTCCATGCCATTAGATTGTAAACAGCTCTCTTGTTATATATATTTCATACAGCACATAATGTGACTAAGTGGAGAACTGTACACCTCAATTTTGACTAATGTATAAAGGAGCTATTGGAACTAAAAATAAAACATGGGACTTCTTGGTTAAGGAAAAAAATAGCAATTTGACAAATGATGAGAATTATAAATTCCCTCTCTATCAGAGTTTCTCAATTTTGACATTATCATTAACATTTTGGACTGGATAATTCTTTGTTTGGAGGATTCTCATTTTGGTTATAGTATACACACACAAACACACACACACACACACACACACACATACACACACATTGTAGAATATTTAGCAGCATCCTTGGATTCTACTCACTAGATTCCAGTAGCATTTCCTCAGTTGTGAGTGTAAAAAATGTCTCCAGGAATTGCCAAACATCCCCTAGGGCAGAGGTTCTCACCCTGTGGGTCGCGACCCCTTTGGGGGTCGAACGACCCTTTCACAGGGGTCACCTAAGACCATTGGAAAACAAAAAGATATTTACATTACGATTCATAACAGTAGCAAAATTACAGTTATAGAGTAGCAACGAAAATAATTTTATGGTTGGAGGTCACCACAACATGAGGAACTGTATTAAGGGGTCGCGGCATTAGGAAGGTTGAGAACCACTGCCCTTGGGAGCAAAATTGTCTGAGAACTACTGCTTATATAAAATGTCTTAAATTATAATAGTGCCCATAATGTATTTACTTACATATAATACCTCATTTATTAATTAGCACATTTATGTAGTCAGGTGATAAGGACATATGAAATATTTATGGCACACATTTTGTAGATAAATAGGATGGAATTAGTTAGTGAATATGAGATACAACACCTATGTTAGGCTACATTAAGATAATAGGAATTCTGCCATAATGAAATTTGATATCTGCATCTGATTTAATGCAATTACTTAGGATATTTTTTCCTTTTCTCGTAAATGTTAACATTCAAGTGGATAAAGTGAGAGCATATATGTACAAAAAAATGAAAGAAGAACAAAAATAAAAGTGGAAGTAAAGTTTAAAATAATTGCTATGCAAAGGAAAAAAAGAAAACGACTGGAAGTTTGAGAAAGCAATTCTCAAAAGCTCTTTCTTCCAAGAAACAATTGTCTCAGAGCTCACTTCAGAGAAAAATTTAAGTCAGATATGGTAGAATAGACTGTTTATTTTTTATCACACAGATTGATTATTCTGCTCTGGATCAGACAGGGAAATTATGCAATCTTGTTGAGCATTTAGAATAGTTGGAGTAAGCGCCACAAAAGTTTTACTAAGATAAGAGAAATTGCTAACATGAGAGACAGTTTTAATTCATTAATGTAAAAAACTCTGAAAAGCTATTCAATGCTGAAAAAAATTCTAGACGAATTGTTTTTTGAGATGAAAGAAAATATGTCGTTGGAATGATATGATCACATTTTTTAACAGACTGAAATTAAATTAAAGCTGATATCGCAGTTTTAAATTCTCAAGTGAAAATCTCTGCATTTCAAAAAACTAAAATGCAGTGGCTAATGGACATCATTGTGTTGAATTACTTATTAAAGGCATATTAATTTCAAGCATGCTTTTTATGCATGCCCAAACATTTTCAATGATAGTTTGGAGCCACTAAAAAGTGTTTTTACCTGAACATGATTTAATCTTCATTATGAAAATCCACTTGCAAAGGCACTTTTGTAGACTGTAGTAAATTCATTTCCAGAATTGGAAACGGACAACATTCTATGGGGAAGAAATAAGCCAGAAACGCTGATTACTTCACTTGCACTTTCATAAAATCTTCTATTACTTTTAAATTGTATCTTTGTACATTATTTGATTTCTCTATTTAAAAGATTGAATACATGTATATAAAAACACAGTTTATAGTTGATAAATAATAGCTTACCTTTTTTAGTATTATATACTCAAATTATAATTATGGCATACAGAACATTTTTATACGTAGTCTTATATAACTCCCCCAAGTTACCTTGGCAAAGGAAAAAAAAATTCCAATTTTGTAGATGCAACATGCTAGACTTACCTGTATTAAATGATCACTTAAAATTAATAATCAGAACAGTTTGAGACTACAACCCAAAGCTAGTAAGCAATGTCTTTAAAGTACACTAAAAATTATAGGTAAAGTTATACAAATCTTAGTGTAACATTGTTTTGGCCTCAGCAAGCTTTATAAAGCCTGTTTCAGATAAGTTTCATGATTTTATAAACCTGCCTTGTTTAAACTTATCTCTCTATGCCTTTAGTATACTTTTGTTTTTATATAAAACATCTTCTCCTTTCCCCTCTCCCTGTATCTGTCTACTCACCCTTGAAGGCACACACAGATTGCAAAATCACTGTGAACATTTTTGAGCAACAGCCTAGAAATATCTCTCCACTCACCTCCTATGGCTTTTAGAGCCATTATATTTGATTTTCACCTAATTACATTGCATGCTGTGTTATTCTGTCAGTTTAAATATGTTTTTATTAGCTCTTCAACTGTATTGTAATTTGATTAAGAAAGGGATACCCATGTTCATAGTTCTTCTATTCCCTGAAGAGTGAGTAGTGCATAATGTATGTTTTTAGATGATTAATTTTTTTATATGGTCTTTAGTTCTGTATTGATATTTTGATGGTAAAGTGTTATGTTCATCAGTTATTTATTGACATAAACTATTTAAAATCTGGCAGGTAGGCCAACCCTTCAAACTACTCCTGTTAACCTCTAATTTTGGTAAAAGCTTATATATACATAAACACACACATTCTCTCTCTCTTTCTCTCTCTCTCTCTCTCTCTCTCTCTCTCTCTCTCTCTCTCTCTCTCTCTCACACACACACACACACACACACACACACACACACACAGATATATCATGTCCCAAGCCCATGCCCTCAGGAACTTGTTTTCTGCTGATTGGCCGTAGGATCACTACTCATTCCTCTTAATCAATAAGTTACCTTTCAATGGAAACATGATGCCTTCAACATATTTATAAAACATGTGTTTTCTTATAAAGACTTAAAGATTATAATAAAGGAAAGGATCTTGGATATTACAGAAGTTAGATGCAGATATTATTTTTGTCAGTCAAGTCTTTGCTTACCACCTAACTATACTACATTACTGTTTCAACTTTGATGCCTCGAACAAACTTTGTAAGTTAAACTTGAAAATTGGAAATATATATATTTCACCCAGGAATGAATGAATGAACATGTGTTTATTTATTCACCTTAAAGTCCAACTCAAAGGAAAGTTCAGCACAATAATAATCACTGTACTCCAACAAACTTCTAAAAAATATATAGAAGGCTTTTTCTAATTTTTAGAACACAAGATTATACATGCTCATGAAGAATGCCTAAGCTGATTTCTAACTACCTAGCTAATGATATGTTATATGATGCTTGAGGTTTTATTCAAAGGATTGTCTGTCATTTTCCAGAAATAATCATCACTATTATCACCAAGAAGATAATGTATTCTCATTTATTGAGTTCTCTCAGGGAATAATAATACTACTTATAGGAAGAAACAAATTAAAAGCAATCTTAGTTCTATTTTATATTATAACCAGCTTTTACAATAAAATAATATGCACATAATAATTAAAAGATCATAAATACATAAAGGGTTACTTTAAAAAAATACTGACTCTTCTCTTGGTCTCTAATGTATATATTATTTTTTACCCATAAGTTTTTCTATTAATAGAAAGTAAAAATGCACATGGAATTCTATATGAATTCCTATTTTCCTTTTGGAATTGAGACAGTAATATATCTTCATGGTAGAAAATGAAAGTGAAATTTAAGATATAATTTGGAAGATAAGTGCTATTTAGCAAAGTCAGAGTTATAAAAGAGTGTTTCAAGCAGAGGGAACAACATGGGTGAAAGCTTGATGTGAGATAGCATGGAGCACCTCGGGGATTAAAGCAACACAATGCCGCTGGATACTTTGGTGGAAGGCAAGGATTGATGCTCGATAGGAATGGTCAATAAGCAGAACCAATAATTCTGGGTCTCATCAGTTACTTTATATCAGAGTTTGCTGTAAGTTTGCTTCAGGGTGGACATAGATTAGAATAAGGCAAGTCATGAGGCCAAGTGACAAGCTAAGAGGACGCTGCAATAAAACATAATGAAGAAAATATGCTTCTTTGTTTTATATGTGGCCTAAAGGAGCATGAAGCTCAGAGATGAAGCCTCGGTTTTTGATCTGGGCAACAGTGTGGCTTGCCCTGACATTTACTGTGACGGAACGCAGAAGAGCAGGCCTCTATCAGCAGTGTTGCAGAGACAAGGATGAGGAACAGAAGAATTTGGGAGTTGGTCAGTTTGATTACCTTTGAGAAAACAAATTATCGATGTTCAAAAGGCAATAGGTACTATCGCCAGTGCAAGAAACCAGGGCTCCTTGAGGAAATGGTTGATTCTAGCACTAAGGCACAACACTCATGCAGTGCCAAAAAGTAAGGGAAAGCTAAAAAAAGAAAAAAGGATAGAAGCATCTCAGAGCAACACAAGAGCCAATTTGAAAGCCCTCTCAATGACCCAAACTGGAATAATTCTAGGAACAAACTAGGCAAAGTAGTATTAAATTATAACTCAGTGGGCCGACCAAGTGGCTCAGTTGGGTAAGAGCTCACTCAAGAGTTTGCGCTCTGAGCAACAGGGTCCCTGGTTTGATTCATGGCCTGAGCCAAGCTGCAGCTGAGCTGCCAACAGGTGGCAGGATGGCATATCTCAAAATATAAAATAAATAAACAGGAATACATATTTACATATATAAATTATTGATTAAATAAATAAACAGACATAAGGAACAAACTCTCCTTAAAGAAGAGTCTCAAGTTATATATACACACACACATATATATATATATGTTTCTGATGAATTATTTAGAAATATAATTGTACATCCAGAGCTCATGATTCTCTTGGAATGATTTTTCTAAAAAGATTTAACTCAATACAAATTAATTTCACACAACTGAATTTAATTTTAAGTTTAAATTTATACAATAACATTTTAATGCTTCTTCTGACATTTCCTGTAACTTTTGGAGTCAATTTAAGAAACCAAAAGTAGGTTCATGATGTATATGGAATTCAAAATACCTGTAAATGCATTGTATCTCTGTATCAACAATTACAAAGGAAAATTAAATTTAAATTTTACTCCTTCATTAATAATTGGTTTATCTAAATCTTCATATGAAAATCAGTTCTTTTCTGTCCAATGGGATGATCCTAGGTTTAATTTTTAGTTTTAATGCTGTGGATATTTGCCTTCTAATATCACAGCAGTTTTCAAAACTGGATATTCCAAACTCTGAAGATTTCTTATCACTTCCTGATAAACTTTGTCGAAATGTCTATGAATACTCTTTTATTTTGTAGTCATCTACTGGCATCTTCCAGTACCTGAGTATGTCATAGTGTTGATATCCGTGCATATGCATGGGGTGGGCTCTGGGAAGAGACAGCCAAGCCATGCTCCTCACACTGGGCCCGTCCAGTGCTGCCCACATGTGAGAACTCTCCTCTCTTTTATGCCTGTGGCCACTGCTGCTGCCCTGCTGCTTCTAATCATAGCTGCCAATCTGACTATGTCCGCTTTGCCATGTTGGGACCCGAAGAGCCCCAACTTCCCTAAGGTTGCCACCTGTGTGCTGGGCTACCAGGCCAATTGCTCAATGTCCCTGTGCCTGTCGGGCCCACGATCCCAAGCCAGAACTTGCACGTGCACCCTGAGGCCCATCTCCACTGCTTCCAGGTAAGCTCCATGGACGCTTAGACTTCACTTGAAGTCCCAAGATAAAGTTAAGAGTTTCCAAGTTCAGGGTGGTGACAGTAAGCCAAGTACAGAGTCCTACTAAAAGTTGAGGTCCTTTGTCCCCCTTACTAAACTAAAAGATTAGAATTAGAATACTTACTTTATAGGGTTGGTAATGATATTAAATGAAGAAATTACAACAGGGTCTGTTTCTGAGCAAGCATTCAATAGATATTAGTCCTTGTTTTATTATAATGACATAGAAGAGTCAATTACCCATTTGGATGTGTTCATAATATAGTTAGAAACATAGGCATGTACATAACTGATTACAACAATAGAATAAATAAATACCGCTATGCAATGAGAATATAAAAATGCCATGTTTATAAGGAATTTATAGAGATGAAACTGACATATACCTAATTACAGTTGAATATCAGTGTGATTTCCACTTCTACTCAAAATGTAGATCTCAAGAGAATGTTGAGGATGTCTACTCTAACATTAAAAGAAAGAAAAAAGAATGATCCACAGAATCATAACTTTTCTTGAGCCCATCAGACAGCCAAGGTCGTAAGGTCACTAGGTGAACTGAATTCCAAAAGGTGACAAGTGCCTCCAAAAAGACATTGAACATGTAAACTAGTATGCCTTTGACAGAGTATAGGAGGGAAAATTAATATACATTAACATGACATAAAAAGGAAACAACTGAAATTTTTAGAAAATTAAGTGTGCATTATCAAGAGAATTTAGCATCCCTAGAAACCCCAGACACAAAGGTCATCTGTTCTTCCTCACCAGCCTTTTAACACAGGCCTCTGCTGAGTATATGAGAAAAATCTGGATTAGGAAAGGGGGCCTGAAGAAGCAGTTGCTGGAGGATAGGCATCAAATCCAGACTCTACTCTTATAGGAAGCAAAATCCTTCCACGGCTATGGCAGACGCAAGAGCGCTCAGGTCCAGGGTTCTGAACTTCTGTAGAGATACAAAGCAAAGCTGCTGGGAGGGGCAGGAAACTCACTCTAGCCCAAGGACCACTCCCTCACCCCCCATCCTTAGAAGGCAGAGGGAGATGGAAGGAAAGCTGAAAATGTCCACCCTATAGGTGAAGTACACGGTTTACCTAAGACTGGATTGGAACAAGAGAACTGAGCAAACTCTCTGCCCTCACGTGAGGTTAGCACCAAATAATAAGCAACCACAGCCAACTTTTGGGGTAGCAGCAAGAGTTCAGAGACCCTTTCTGTGTCACACCCACATGGCCTGCTCAAGGCTGAGGGAGGGAGGATGTGCAAATTAGGTTAGGAAAGCCCACCCCAAGCTCTAGGCTTCACACTAAGCAAGAGGTAGCAGTGGTCCTCAACTCAAGGACCCAGAATCATCTCCATTGGTATTTAGGCCATAGCAGAAAACTGCCACTAGATGACACCACACCTCAACCAGGCCCAGAACAGTCTCTATTACACAGGGGACTCCTGGACCACCCATCTTGCTGTAAGATGCGCAGGCAAGCCCTAGTCATTTCATTAACTGTGTCTCATCGCAACCCTGTATTTAATATTAACGTCTGTTTTCTTAATTAACACTTGCCATTGTGACATTATCTTTTAGTCCCTTCTGTTTCCAAAACCATGTTTTCAAATAGTGCTATTACTTGAAGGGTGTTCAGATATACAGCTGCTTGGGAGGAAATGATTTCTCTCTCTCTCTCTCTCTCTCTCTCTCTCTCTCTCTCTCTCTCTCTCTCTCACACACACACACACACACACACNTCTCTTTCTCTCTCTCTCTCTCTCTCTCTCTCTCTCTCTCTCTCTCTCTCTCTCTCTCACACACACACACACACACACACACACACACACACACAGATATATCATGTCCCAAGCCCATGCCCTCAGGAACTTGTTTTCTGCTGATTGGCCGTAGGATCACTACTCATTCCTCTTAATCAATAAGTTACCTTTCAATGGAAACATGATGCCTTCAACATATTTATAAAACATGTGTTTTCTTATAAAGACTTAAAGATTATAATAAAGGAAAGGATCTTGGATATTACAGAAGTTAGATGCAGATATTATTTTTGTCAGTCAAGTCTTTGCTTACCACCTAACTATACTACATTACTGTTTCAACTTTGATGCCTCGAACAAACTTTGTAAGTTAAACTTGAAAATTGGAAATATATATATTTCACCCAGGAATGAATGAATGAACATGTGTTTATTTATTCACCTTAAAGTCCAACTCAAAGGAAAGTTCAGCACAATAATAATCACTGTACTCCAACAAACTTCTAAAAAATATATAGAAGGCTTTTTCTAATTTTTAGAACACAAGATTATACATGCTCATGAAGAATGCCTAAGCTGATTTCTAACTACCTAGCTAATGATATGTTATATGATGCTTGAGGTTTTATTCAAAGGATTGTCTGTCATTTTCCAGAAATAATCATCACTATTATCACCAAGAAGATAATGTATTCTCATTTATTGAGTTCTCTCAGGGAATAATAATACTACTTATAGGAAGAAACAAATTAAAAGCAATCTTAGTTCTATTTTATATTATAACCAGCTTTTACAATAAAATAATATGCACATAATAATTAAAAGATCATAAATACATAAAGGGTTACTTTAAAAAAATACTGACTCTTCTCTTGGTCTCTAATGTATATATTATTTTTTACCCATAAGTTTTTCTATTAATAGAAAGTAAAAATGCACATGGAATTCTATATGAATTCCTATTTTCCTTTTGGAATTGAGACAGTAATATATCTTCATGGTAGAAAATGAAAGTGAAATTTAAGATATAATTTGGAAGATAAGTGCTATTTAGCAAAGTCAGAGTTATAAAAGAGTGTTTCAAGCAGAGGGAACAACATGGGTGAAAGCTTGATGTGAGATAGCATGGAGCACCTCGGGGATTAAAGCAACACAATGCCGCTGGATACTTTGGTGGAAGGCAAGGATTGATGCTCGATAGGAATGGTCAATAAGCAGAACCAATAATTCTGGGTCTCATCAGTTACTTTATATCAGAGTTTGCTGTAAGTTTGCTTCAGGGTGGACATAGATTAGAATAAGGCAAGTCATGAGGCCAAGTGACAAGCTAAGAGGACGCTGCAATAAAACATAATGAAGAAAATATGCTTCTTTGTTTTATATGTGGCCTAAAGGAGCATGAAGCTCAGAGATGAAGCCTCGGTTTTTGATCTGGGCAACAGTGTGGCTTGCCCTGACATTTACTGTGACGGAACGCAGAAGAGCAGGCCTCTATCAGCAGTGTTGCAGAGACAAGGATGAGGAACAGAAGAATTTGGGAGTTGGTCAGTTTGATTACCTTTGAGAAAACAAATTATCGATGTTCAAAAGGCAATAGGTACTATCGCCAGTGCAAGAAACCAGGGCTCCTTGAGGAAATGGTTGATTCTAGCACTAAGGCACAACACTCATGCAGTGCCAAAAAGTAAGGGAAAGCTAAAAAAAGAAAAAAGGATAGAAGCATCTCAGAGCAACACAAGAGCCAATTTGAAAGCCCTCTCAATGACCCAAACTGGAATAATTCTAGGAACAAACTAGGCAAAGTAGTATTAAATTATAACTCAGTGGGCCGACCAAGTGGCTCAGTTGGGTAAGAGCTCACTCAAGAGTTTGCGCTCTGAGCAACAGGGTCCCTGGTTTGATTCATGGCCTGAGCCAAGCTGCAGCTGAGCTGCCAACAGGTGGCAGGATGGCTCAG
>NW_017731527.1:1646678-1649341 GCF_001890085.2 Hipposideros armiger | reverse complement strand
CTCTCTCTCTCTCTCTCTCTCTCTCTCTCTCTCTCACACACACACACACACACACACACCCCATTCTAAGATTAAATAAATGTCCTAGTTTGATTTGTCAAAAGTAATTTGTTTTTAAAGTACAGTGGAACACTGGAAAGGAGAGCATGTAACATGTTTTTGTGTTGTTTCTCTCAATCTGTGGGGATTCTAATGCAATATGGAGCAATCATTGACATGGTAGTAGTGGCTGGACCTGGAAAACCAATTCTTGCTATTTTGTGGTTCACCAAGGGAGATTGCTTGCCAGATTTCTCCAATGTAGTGTTTTGGTTTTTTTTTTTTTTTTCTATTTGCAGCAGCATTTTACTTAGCACGCATTCATGGTCTTGCCTAAATCTGTTATTACAGCGGGGATTGTAAAATGGTGATTTGCTACTTCTAGGTTTATGCCTCTTAATTGCCTCTTATTTTATTTTGGTTCCAAGAGAGAAAACATATAACTGCAACATCAGCACACTGGTTTTAGCCCAATGATAGATCAGTTTGGAAGTCATTAGGAGAAAGAATGAAAAGAGAAATTTGAGTTGAAACATATTAAAACAAACAAACAAAAAAAACTTTCTTATTGTATTTTTAATGAGTTTCCAATAGGCAAGAGTTTATCTTTCTTGTTCTCTTCATTGTTTAGTTGGGAGTTGGGTGCCTTAAATAAACTTCGGCAGGCATATGTTTTATTTATTACATTTGTTAACCTGACCTCCAAGGTTCTATATGAATTGGACCATAGTTGGCCTTCCAACCTTTTCTACAATTCTCCTCTGTGATTCACACAGTACAAATGTACTTGCTTCTTCTTATTTCTCAAGATTATCCAACTTTGTCAGCACTTCAAGTGAGACTGTCAAATGACTTGTTTCCTCCTGTCTTTCATTTCTTAGCTTAAGTGTCCTCTCCACATAGAATCCTTCTCTGATGATTCAAAATAAAGTAGCCGCTCCCTACTCTGTATTATGGGACCCTTTTTAGAATCCATCATAATGCTGGTGATATCTGACAGTTCGGTTGGTCTTCTCTGTCTTCCTCCAGTAGGGTGTAAACTTTGGAATGTAGGTATCTTGGCTATTTGTTTCCTGTTATATCCCACCAACCAGATTTGGATAGAAAACAATACTTTTGAGTAGAAGAAACACCTTGGCTTATACACTTGGTAAACTTTTATCTTTCTACCTTCTTATTAGTATTATGTATAAAATATAGATTTAAAATTGCTTTAAGAAGGTAATGAATCAGGAGTTTTGCTTCCAGTAGTGGCAGTGGTAATTTGGTTCAACCCTAGTATTGAGATGGATTAAGAAAGTGTGTGTGTGTGTGTGTGTGTGTGTGTGTGTGTGTGTGTGTGAGAGAGAGAGAGAGAGAGAGATCCCATTGGGATGCTAACAACGCAATTCCAGGGCAAAATTCCAAAGGGAAAGAAATAAAATTCAGAGATATGAACCTGGTATTTACCTCCACTTTTCTTGTAGGGGGTTCTACCCCTACAAGTTACAGTTCTGAAAGAGGTGATTGACGGGTCAAGAAGCTGAGTTTTTGAAAATTTTGTGAGAATTAAAGTTAAAAATGGGTACAAGCTCACCAGAGTGCATTAGTAAATCACCCGAGCTTTTGGTTAAGATCCTGGTGATCTACGCCCCTAAAATAAGAGTGAAACACACTGGCAAGGATTAAAGTGTGACTTCTAATTTCAATCCTTGATAGTATGAAGGTCATTCTAGCTTGCTGATAACTCTATCCACCTGCGTAAGCAAATATAAATCTGCTCCACAGAGAATAAACACCTCCTAGGCCTTAAATCCTCATTCCATTTTTATACATTGAACCTCAAAAGCAATAAAGAACAACCAGGCAAAGAAAGATACAGATACTGTTACCGAAAAGCAAGGAAACCCAAAAATTAGCAACAGTAAACAAAAGCTGCAACAATGGCTTTAGAAAGTAATGTATATATTAAATGCAGGATAATCATTTCAGTCTCACAAGTATAACGCTGAACTCTTAGTCCTTCCCCCTAAACCTGTTGGGCCCTGGCCTGCCTTGGCACTGCCAATGACAACCTTCTGGTCCAGTGCTGAGCCCAAGGCATGTTGTCACACCACTTATACAAGCGGTGAGGGAAACTTCACTCATTCATAAATACAGGAAAATACAGGATCTGACCATTTCTCGTCGTATCCACAGCTGCAAGCTTGCCGCCCTGTACTTATGAGCCTGCTTGTTGTTTGAACACAGCAGTCAGGATGATGCTATTTGAGCAAGTGCCAAACCAGGTTCTCCTCTGCTCACAATTTTGCAACAGCTCATCCTTGCACTCAGATTAAAAGACAAAGTCCTTACAATAGCTTACAGTGTTTTAAGCCTTTTAAATCCATATGAAGGCCTTAGAGCCAGTTTTATACCTGTACTATAAAATATATAATCTCACCCAAATTTTTACTTATGGCATATGCTGTCAACTTCTGCAATTTCCTATAACATATATGTTTACATTTTGCCAACAAGAACTCTGTTGGCACGGCAAAAACTGCAATTAAAAACTATTTACTAGATACAGCAGTTCTCAACCTGTAGGTTGCGACCCCTTTGGGGGTCGAACGACCCTTTCACAGGGGTCGCCTAAGACCATC
>NW_017731527.1:1634500-1646633 GCF_001890085.2 Hipposideros armiger | reverse complement strand
GCGGCATTAGGAAGGTTGAGAACTGCTGTATTAGAAGCTTATATTAATCCTTTAAAAAAACCTCATAATTTTGGTAGCAGAGCTAGTTTTCAGTAATCATAAATGAAGATTATCTTATGTTGATTAATAGACAACTGCTATTGTAAATTAGTGATGCTGTAAAAATATCTTGATCTAATAACATTTACTTTTGCATAAGTTTGCCTTATTACTTTTATCGTTTCCCTTTCACATAATGCGCTCTGACTAAAGTAACCTGTCACTGAGCACCACATGGCTATTTTATTAACCTATTTTAATAAACCTAAGGATAAATAAACTTGGATGTGGAGGACTGTTAGTATTTTTTTTTAACTTTTTTGCCTCTGTGTAATGTTTCATGGTTAAAGCAACCTCCCATTGAACTCCAGTTGTTTCTTTTACTAATCTGTTTCAATCTAATGATAGTTGAAAGATAAATAAACTTGGACGTAAATACAATTTGGTGTAAAGAACTGCATGGGGCAGAGATGCTAGAAACTAGCATACAACTGTAATTACCTTATAGTTATTTATTTTGTCTGTAAAGATAACTTTAGAGCTATGTTTCAATTTAAGATTGTTAAATTTTGAAAGTTGAATTTTTGCTACAACAGTTTTCATTGGCCTTTCAGGCATCTATTTTCTTTTTCTTTCTTTCTTTTTCTTTTTTTTTTTATCTACCCAAATGTAAATTATAACCACTCTTTAACTATAATTTATTTTCTTGGATTCAGTCAAATTAGATTACGTAATTGAACTAAAACCAGAATAGTGAAATAGCAGTTCAGATAATGATAGGTGCCCATTTTGTGTAAACTTTTTCAGCAAGATGACTAATACATTAATAAATCTAACACTTTGGTTACTGTCAGCATGACCTGGACCCTCCTAGTCCATATCCTGAGTCAGGATCACAGACGTCACCCGGAGTGGAACGTGTGACATCTTAGTGGAAAAATGGAAACCACATTTTGATATTCAGTTCTGGGGAAGAAACTGTTTGCCAAAAACAATTTGCTTTGTAATTTTTTCTTTCAGTTATCTCCAGCATGATAGCTAAAATGTGTTTTCTTCTCTTTGGTCCTGATTTAGTAAGGAAGCACAGAGCAGTCGACATAGTCACTTAACATAGCTGCCAAAACCATTCCTTATACAGAGGGTAATTTATACACAATAGGAGTGCAAGCACATTTCCTGCCTCTTGGAATAGGACTAAACCTCCCAACCCTGCTTTCCCAAATTAGATAATATTACATTTTTAATAAGAAGGAAAATTATTTCTTTAAGTGTCATGCATTATAAGACAAAATATTTGAAATGTGCCTTGATAGCACTGTTTGATTTTAATCAAAGATTTTTAGACATAAACACATCTTGGTACACATTATATCCTCTATCTGTGTATTTCTTTTAATGATTACTTATCTGTTTACATGCCTGTAAAAGTTACTAACTTAATTTCATAGTTTATAATAATAAAATATTAACATTAAAATACTTAAGAAAAAGGGAAACCTAGAAACTTTTGAACAAAGAGATTAGTTAATTAATATATATATATTTTTCTTTGCAAAATAAAGATATATTACAATATTTTATATAGAAAAATCCATGTTCTTATAACATTTACTGAAATTCTAACCTCTAAGTACTTATAATGCTTTTGATACTTAGTTTAGGGCGATATTGATACACACTGCATTAGGCTGGATCCAAAATTCTAAAGTTTAGAAATAGAACTTTGTCAGTAGTATCTTTCATTTGCAATTTTTTTTCTTAAAAAGGAAAGCCTCCTCAAACTCTTTACAACCATGTGCTTACTTAGTTTATTCATTGGATCTTGATTGAGTGCTGACTTTGTACTGGGCATGCTTCTTCAGTACTAATGACACAGCAATAAACCAGGAAGAAACTTCCTGCCCTCAGGTAACTTAGTACTGTTGGGTGTAATTAAATGGAAAGTACTGATTGCCCTGGAAATACATTGACTATGCTGTGTACATTGGACTTTTTCTAAAAATGATTAAATGCAATGTTTATTTTCCCCACATACACACCTTTTACCTACACACTTAAATTGATCTTTTTAAATTGTTTGAAAGCAAACATAGGATTTTTTGGAAGAAGGTTTTTTTTTTCTCATTATACAGACAAAACAGGTGAAATACAGTTTATAATTCATAGAGATCTTATTCCCTAATACCTAAGCCATTCCTATAACCTGTAAGCAAATCTAGAAGTCAGATATGTGTAAAATCATTTTTATTTTTGTCCTGAAATATTGATACAAGTTGCCAAAGACAATGCCAGGTCAAACCTCTAACATCATTGAACCATCTTTCTTTTTCAATAAATGTTGTTCACATATTTGCACTAGTTTGAATGGTTTGCTTGACAAGAATAGCAAAATCATATCCTAACCCTCTGATTCATTTTCTTACTTATTTGATTAGAATTTTCCTAACGGCAAAGAACATGCCTTATTCATCACTTTAAAATAAGAGAATCCAACAAAAGGAATTGCAATAGCTGTTAAGAAATTCATATGTGTTTAATTATTTGTTGTTGACTGCATAAGTAAATTTCGGGGAGATGAAAACAGTGTTGTGCCTTCAGGTGAACTCACAAGAATTCCTTAATTAATAAATCTGAGTGAAGAGTTGCCAGCTCCACATATGTGAAAGCTAAACCAAGTCGTTTGAGATTCAGTCTAGCTACTAATTCCTTCAGAAATTATTCCCTGAACTATCTTTTCTCCTGGCCATACTGCTCACACTCTTTCCTGCCCTCCGACTGTCCGTCCTCTATCCTCGCATAATATCCTATCATTACAATAAACACATGGCTTATTGTTATGAGTTTTGGTCCTACAGAGACAATGAGCTCTTTGAGGGCAGGAAGTATGTTTTATTCTTCTTTGTGGAAGTGTTGCTTTCAACAGTTTGAGTTAGCTACCATATCTCTGTGCTTTGGAATATCGTTTGAGTGAATTTAGTGAGTAGATGGGTGAGTGAGAAGCCCTTGTCTGGGAAGCCCTTTTCTTCAGATAACCCAACCAACTCTTCCAGGGCAATTGCCATTCTACTGTCTCTAAGATGGTTTTGTTTTCCAGCCTTGTTATTTCACAGGTAATATCAATCTGAAACACAGAGAAGTTAAGGTTATTGATAGAGAAGATCACTCAGGAGAACTAAAAATAAAATTCCAGATGAATTGAGTGAATGAGACAGGCGGCACAGTGGCTAAATAACTAGTCTTTTGTGTCAAAAAGACACAGATGAGAATATGGGCCCTCTTATTGACAGGTGTCCATAGGTAATATACATAAGTTTTCAAAGCATCTGTTTTTGATTAATGCCTATTTTATAATGTAGCTCTGGAAAAATAGTGTAATATATATATATATATATATATATATATATATATATATATATATAAAATTATATACATATAGTTCTAAATTCATATATATATATATATGAGTTGAGAACAATGCTCAGCTCGTATTAAATACAATAATCTTAGATATAAATATAACCATTATGGGTTATAAGAAATACTTATAAATGAGACTAAAAGGAATGTCATAAGATAAAGGACACACAAATAAACCCAGTGGGCGTTCATATACAGAGTGAATTAACAGACACAACTAATAATAATTCATGTAGTTATGGATCCTAGAGGGTAATTTCATGATGGGTTAAATGTATTTACAAAATAGCCACAGTGAGCAAATATCCATTTGCACCTCAAAAGACCTCTTTATAATTCTTGTCTTGCTTTAATTATTAATAGCTGTCTTTTTCACTCTTAAAATTGTCAGGGTTTGGACAAAGAATTGCATAGTTAGTATAGGATGAGCCATGTGATAATCTGGAAAATTTTAGGAGGAACTTTTTGAAATATCTAATAAGCATCATACAGTGAGAATTTGCACAATCATGTGTAGGAAGAGTATCATCTTGGGTACACTGAGATCTGGATTGGTCAACACTTCTATCCAAGTCATCAGTTTTTATTCTTTCCAAATAATCAAGCCCATCTTGAATGCAAATGTCTTTTCAGCAATTCACCTTAGTGTTTTTTCACTACACGTCTGATAAGAATGTAACTTGGATGGCTAGAAGTGAAATATGCCAAATGACTCCTTGAAGTTGCATTTTTATTGCCATTTTTTTTTCTTTCACTAGCGTCTCATAACTTACTTCCACATGAACTCATTTAGAAAAGGGCTTTTTAAATTTACTGTTATTATCTGAGATTCAGGAAGTTGGAAGATATAGTGAAAAATGTCCACTTTCTTTCTTCCCTTTTTATAGAAAATAATGTCCTTTTCAACAATTATTTAATAAAAGAAAAAATTCCTGGTAGGAAATTCTTCTTTTTTTATTTATCAATCTTTGTTAGCAATATGAAAACAGTTGTGCTACTTCAAGTGACTTCCATAAATCTTTTTTCAGCCATCATATAAAAAACAGAACAAAGAAAACAAAGCTAATATAAAACAAATTATAATTATTCATAAATACAAAAAATTTGCTATCAAAGATAAAAAAATAATTAAAGCAAATATGCAAATTGTCTCTCTTAAAGAGATCAGTTTCTGAAAGTATATTTCTTCAAAGTATTCAGTAGCACTTTTCTCACTATAACTGTTAAAACATTAGTAATATAGAAAGTAATATCAGATTGGTAATGTACAAAGGAATAGCATTTTAAAACTATTATTCATGGAAATATAGATGGAGATTCAGGTCACATTATTAGAAATGTAATGATTTTCAGATAATTTACACATTATCAAAATTTTGAGATTGAAAGAACTGTAGGGAAATTGGTAAGTTATAAACACAAATTTACAATTATTATAATTCCAAGAAAATCTAAAAGATTCAATAGTATTTCAAAAGACAGTTCAATTAGAGATGATGGCTTCTTGAACAGTGAAAATGCTTGTGAAATATTAATGTGCTAACCCATATCCCTAAGCACAATTAAAATTATGCAGAGTTGAACACTGACAGATTTTATTTTCTTGCCTTGCAACAATGATCTACAGTTTGTTTAAGCACAAAACTCAGTAAACTTACAGGTTTACTTACTCATTAGGAACTATTTTATTATATTTTGACTAATTTTAATATTCCAGATATTCAGACCATTTGAATTTACAGCACTATCATAGAAACACACATTAACTTTGTCCTGCTTTTTAACAATCAATTTGTTAGGAAATACTTTCAGAGTTTTTAATGAGTTATATTGAAAATGAAGTGAGATGTTCTTATTTTAAAAGCTGTCTATCTCTGATTATGTGGATTGGTTTTAAGTTTTGGGTCTTTAATGTCTCTCATATCACAAATTGGATCTATGTCTGTTGACCATTTTTTAACTAAAGTGCAACTCTGCTTTGTTCGATGTGGCACTATGCTGCATAACCATTCTTGGCAGACCAACGCTCTATAGAGGATTAGAAATATCTGAAATTCCAAACTGAAATTATCAAAGGGTTGAATTCAGTGGTGGGACAAAGGTTTCCAATATGGCTCCACATGCGTTTTTGGATTATTCAGGACACTGAGTCTGAGTATACACAATGGGATAAAGAAGGGTGGTTGTGAGGTATTAACATGAGACACCCTCCCTTTCTTTCATTTGACCAATCATCCATATAAATGTAATTCAAGAAAAAAATAATTTGTTATAAAATAAACCACAATTTCCAGTTATTTAAACGTTCTTATGGCAATGAAAGGTAATTTTAGATTACTTAAAATATTTGAAATAAGAGTTCAAACCTGTATCATCAGTCAGCCTAGCTTTGCGATTTTGTATGTGTGAGAGATTTGCAACAGAAAATGTAGACATTTGTGATTTTGACTGTCGTCTTCTAAGGAGTGGGAATTCTAGTATCCTAGTAGTAGTGGGAATTTTTATTTGAGGGTTACACAAAGCTGTAGCCTGAGGGCCTTGCACAAACTTGAATACACAGGTGGTTAAAGGGATGGGCAGGTGGAGGGAACTGACGATGATATGTATTTGTCGGTGTATGAAAGCAGAGGGATGTGTGTAGTGAGAATTCTGTCTGGGAAGGGGAGGAGGCTGAAGGTCACATGGGGGAAAGAACCAGGAAGGAGGCAGGGAGGAAGAGAGAAAGGAAACTAAGGAAAGAGAGAGAAGAAGAAAGATAGAGGTTACCATAAGGTAAAAATTTATATTTAGGGTGGAAACCTGAATTGTGTGGAAACAACTGCCCTCTCCCGCTCTGTAATCTACAAAAATCTTCTCACAAAATCAGCTTTTAAAATGGACTTTCTTCAGAGGATAAGGTAAAGTGCTGATCCATGGTCCAAAGTTTACCTGGGCAAAATCTATGGATTTTCAGGGGATCTACAACATGTTTTTGTGTTTGTCTCTATCTATCTATCTATCTATCTATCTATCTATCTATCTATCTATCTATCTATCTATCATCTATCTATTTATCTATCTATCATCTATCTATCTATTTATCTATCATCACCTAATGTCTATCTATCTACCAAAGGAGAGATTGAGAGGGAGAGAAACTAAAGCTAAAGTAGCATCATTTCAAACTTCTTGAGTACAAAGCACATTTTTAAATACAAGAGAATACTTGTTTTCTATATTTTGTTATAATTACTAAAAAAGTGATGATTAGAGTTAAAATTTAAGTCAAACAAAATGTTTATCAGGTCATTATTTTATTGTGTACTATATGAAATATACATATGAAAACAATGAAGAAAGCATAAATAATTGAAAATTAAAAAGAAAAAAATTAAAAACCAGTATCAGTTAAAGAACTGAAGCATTCATGTAGTGATAGTGATCACTCTACATTTTATTTTCAGCCTTTGATCTTGTTTTTATTCTACTGAGATGTCCAGTCACCAGATTATATTTGTTCTCCCTGTTTTTCTTCCTGAACATTTTATACTCCTCCTTTGCAGCACTCGCTACAATAGTGATTAATATCTGCTGGTATCGCTTTCCTTCTATGGACTGTTGTCTGCGTGAAGGTATGCCTAAATTCAAAATAACACATTCTCCCACTCCAACATGTCCTTTGCTAGTGTTCCCTTTTTTAGTAAATGGTACCACCAGGCATCAAAGGAGCAAAACCCAGAAACCTTGGAGTCATCATTGACATATTCCCCTCTCTCGCCCTGTATATGTAAGCTATCATAAACTCTTGTTGATTTCAATTCCTAGATGTTCTTTGAGTGTAGACATTTATTCCCACTTCATTTCAACATCTGCTTGAACCCTCTGTCTGACTTCCAATTGGTTTGCTTGCAGCTGCACATCCAATCCCACAGTACCCAATTTCTACACTTGTAACCAGAGTCACCTTTTCAAAATGCAACTCTTAACTTGTATCTCCCCTTCCTAAAACGAAAGGTGCCTCCCAGCTCCCTCTTTAATTTCACACCCTGCAACCCTCCAAACTTCTACTACTGCCACATGAATTATTTCACTCCTTTATACTTGCCATCAAGAAACCATCTTTACCAAAAGTGCTTTTCTCCCCCTCTTCCCCCTTCTCATCTGCTACCCATCCTTCATCTCTCACCTCAAGTGGTACTTCCACAGGAAAGATGCCACTGACTTTCCATTCTAAGTCCATACCTCATTTTACAGATTTCCTTGCACTGTGTACCTCTCATTTATAACATCTGTCAGAGTTGAAATTTGTCATTTGTATGATTACTTAATTAACACCTATTTCTCCCAGTAGAGAAGACTACAAATGAGCAGGGATGGTATTGGCTCAATAAACACTTTGGGAAGAAATAAATGAATAAATTTATGTCTACATGTTTTGCAGAGAAAGGAAAGTTTAGGCTACAATACCTGCCTAGTTAAACTGGGATATTTATACCTTTTGATTTCAGAGGTGAAATGATGGAGAAATAATGTATTGCTCAATATAAAACTTCAAAGTTGCTTGTATAGGTACAAATTGAAAAGTGGCAGACACACAGGGCAAGAACTAACAATGGCACCTGCACATGAGAGAGTTTGAACCATACAGAATGGTTTGTGTTACATTCTGGGGTAGAATTAAAATATTCCTTTCTGTTTATCTCCTCAGGGCTTCCATTAACCCTTTACAACCTGGTTGAGTCATGACATTTTCCCCGAAGCCACCCCAAACTATTGTATATGGTCTCAATATTGTCAACAATCTTTGAGCACAACACTTTTCTACAAGAGTGCCTGTGTGTGTCTGTGCATTATGGTTAACGTGATTAGAAAATATTGTGTGAGAATAGCCTTTTAAAGTAGCTATCAAAATCAGGTAATCAGCTGTTTCAGGGTTAAGGCTGAGAAAATAGATAACATGCAGGCATTGTGGTCAATGGCTGTAACAGGAGATCTCAAATATTATATTTTCAGAAAGATAATGAAAAATACCAGACAGATCAATCTGTAAGGTGTATGCTAGCAAGGCTACCCATTACAGGAAGAAAAAGCATTCCGAAAAAATTATATTCAAATATAATAAAAGTCATTGGATGTATAAAAAGGGAGTTTAACAGATAAAGGGGAGGAGAGAATAGTGTGAAACAGAGGAAGGAAAAGGAAAGATAGAGGAAAGGAAATTAAAATTAGAGGAAGATAAGAAAAAATGAAAAGAGGAAACGTTCATGTCATTATGTGACTTCATGTCAAATTTTAAAAATAAATATGTGGTCACATCCCATAAGTGAAAGAATGAAATTATATTGCCAAGTGCTATAATTATTCTTTGATTAAATCAGGCCCTACCCTTCTCCCAAGTGCAAAATTAATAACTAACAAGTTGCTAAGGGATCAAGCAGTTGAATGATTTATAAGGGCTTCACAGAATAAATAACTCAATATATTACAAATTTGCAACTTTCTAGAAAGTTATAATGAATTTAGCCTTATTTATTTTAAAGTTTATCATCTTAATTCAGACATACATTTATAAATCAAATACTTCATATAGTAAGCTAAATTAATCCCATCTCTTTCCTTTGTGTGGTCCTGAGACATTGTTTACATACTCTTGTATACATGTACTAATTAAATTCCTTGCACTTTGAATGTATTTACAATTCTGACTTATTTATTTATTTATTTTACCCTGAGATAGTTAATATTCAGGAATCACTTGAATCTTTATAAGACAATTATATATATTGTTATGAACTGAATTACATCCCCCCCCCACATTGATATGTTGAAGCCCTACACCCTCAGGTGACGGTATTTGGAGATGGGGCCTTTAAAGAGGTGATTAAGATTAAATGAGGTCATAAGGGTGAGACCCTAGTCCCATAGAACTGGTGTCCTTATAAGAAAAGGAAGAGACAGCAGAGATATCTCTCTCCCTTCCCACATACACATGCACAGAGGAAAACATGTGAGGACACAGAGAGAAGGCAGTTAGTTGTCAGTGAGCCAGGAAAAGAGGTCCCACCAGAAACTGAATTTTCCAGCATGCTGTAGTCTCCAGAACTGTGAGAAAATTAATTTTTGGTGTTTAAGCCACTGAATCTGTGGTATATTGCTATGGCAGCCCTAGCAGTCCTATATATATATATATATATATATATATATATATATATATATATATATATATATATATATTACCATATTTTATTTCATAAACACACTTGAACTTCAGCCATTATGTAAGATCTACTAGATTTAGCACAGACATACATACTTAACTAGAACAAATAGATAAAAAACAAAATTTTGCAAATATAGCAATGGGTTATATATCATCAAATAAGATATATATGTACATATACACATATATACATATATATGTGTGTGTGTGTATATATATATATATATATATATATATATATATATATATATGGTGTTTAACATATTTTTAACTGCAAATTTTAGTTTCTTTATTGAAAATTTCTGGTATTCTTGCTTTCGAATTGTTTCCTATTAAATTACTTTTAAGTAATACCTATGTACAACATATGAATGTTTTTCCTCATTCTTATTTTGGTCATATCCTTGTGAAAGTGATGCAACAGAGCAGCAAGGAGCAAGGAAATTAAGATTTATTGAGTATCTTCTATAATTTGTTAAGATTTTCCTTAGAAAGAAAAATTTTATTATATATTAGGGGGAATTATTAGTTGACATTCAATATTACTTATATTAGTTTCAGGTGTACAGCATAGTAGTTACACATTTATATAATTTATACAGTGATTCCCCCCATTAGTCTAGTACCCACCTGGCACTATACATAGTTGTTGCAACATTATTGAATATATTTCCTATGCTGTACTTTACATCCCCATGACTATTTTGTAACTAACAATTTGTACTTCTTAATCCCTTTACCTTTTCACTGAGCTCTGCAACCCCCCTCTTGTCTGGCAACCATTGGTTTGTTCTCTGTATCAATGAGTCTGTTTCTATTTTGTTTGTTCATTTATTTTGTTCTTTAGATTCTGCTATAAGTGAGATCATATGATATTTATCTTTGTATGACTTATTTCTCTTAGCATAATACCCTTTAGACCCTCAATGTTGTTGCAAATGGTAAGATTTAATTCTTTTCTATGGCTATGTAATATTCCATTATATATATGTACCACAATTTCCTTACTCAATTGTCTATTGATGGGCACTTGGGTTGCTGCTACATCTTGGCTATTGCAAACAGTGTTGCAATGAACATGGGGGTGCATATATCTTTTTAAATAGTGTTTTGGATTTCTTCGGATAAATATCCAGAGCTGGAGTTGCTAGGTCATAAGGTAGCTCTCTTTTTAATTTTTTGAGGAACTTCCAAACTGTTTTCCATAGTGGCTGCATCTACTTGCAATCCTACCAAGAGTATACGAGGTTTCCCTTTTCTCTCCACATCCTCACCAATGATTGTTGTTTGTTGATTTGTTGATGATATCCATCCTGCCAAGTGTAAGGTGAGTTTTAATGCAGACAAAAATACTTACCTTCAAACAAGATAAAATTCACAATGTTTGGCATCCAATAAAAAAATGACCAGACATATAAAGAAGCAGGAAAATGCAACATACAATGAGAAAAATCAATCAATGAAAGTGGATGCAAAGCCAACACAAATTAAATAATTGGCAGAAAAAGACATTAAAACAATTATAGCTATATTCAAAATGGGCAAAAAGCTAAGGAGAGGGTGAAATCGTAAATAGAAATATGAAAGATATAAAAAAAGACTAAAATCAAACCTCTGGAGAGGAAAACTATAATGTGTGAGATGAGAAATATACTGAATGGGAATAAGGGTCAATGAGACGTTGAAGAAGAAAATATTGGTGAATTTGGAAACTATGTAAAATGAAACACAGCACAAATACTTAAAAAGATGAAAATATCAGTGAGCTGTGGGAGAACTTAAATTGGCCTGGTACATACATAACCTGACTTCATGTAGGATAGGGGAGGGAGGGCGGCCGAAAACATTTGAAGAAATAGTAGCTAAATATTTTGCAAATGTGATGAAAACTATAAACCTACATATCCAAGTTTAATGAAATGTAAGAATAAGAAACATGAAGAAAATTACACCAAGGCACATCATGATCGATTTACTCAAAACCAGTGGTAAAGAGAAAATCTGAAACAACCAGAGGAAAAAAGGCATCAGAAAGAGGTACAAAGACAAGGAAACAGTGAAAGCAAAAACAGAGTAAAACAACATTTTTAATGTACTGAAATTAGAAACAAAAACAAACAATGACAACCTGGGATTCTACCAGAGAAAATATCTTTCAAATATGAAGGTAATATATAGATATTTTAAGGTACACAAAAGATGGAAGAATGCATCAGCAGTAGACATGCACAAGAAATGTTAACAACAGAAGTCTTTCAGGAAGGAGCAAAATGATGACACATGAAAATATAAATCTGCAGAAAGGAATAATGAGAATACCAAAAGTGGTAATCATATATATATATATATATATATATATATATATATATATATATATACTCTTTCTTTAATATACAGTTGATTATTTAAGTAAAATAATAACATAACATGGAGGTTTATTGTATATGTAGAAGTAAATTGTGTGGAAACAAGTTCAGG
>NW_017731527.1:1612753-1633985 GCF_001890085.2 Hipposideros armiger | reverse complement strand
TATATATATATATATATATATATATATATATATATATATATATACTGGGGGTGCCAAAAATATGTATACACATTCTAAGAGATGTTATTTATGCTCAAGCAGTAGTTCGTGTAATCAGAAGTGTCTAGATGCTGATGGTAACTACTTTTAGCACCTCTTGTAATTGCAGAAGTGAAACATGTGACTTGTATTCATATTTGTTATCAGTATATATTATTATAATTTTAATACAGTTTTTTCCTTTCTTAAAATGTGTACACATTTTCTGGTACACTCTGTACACACACACACACACACAGACATATATAATGTGATGAAAATGAAACACTATTCAGCCATTAAAAAAGATATCTTGCCATTTGTGACAACGTGGGTGGAACCTCAGGGTTTTATACTAAGTGTAATAAATCAGAGAAAAACAAATGCTGTATGATCTCACTTAAATGTGAAACCTAAAAAAATAAACAAATTAGCAAAACTCACCTCACAGGAATGCATAGAAAAATCATAGGAACAGAGATCAGATTTGCAGTTGGCAGAGGCATAGGGTGGGGATTGAGGAAATTGGCTGAAGGTGGTCATAAAGTACAAATTTCCAGTTTTAAGATAAATAAGTGCTGGGGATGTAATGTACAGCATGGTGACTGTAGTTAACAATACTATATTGTATATTCAAAAGTTGCTAAGAGAGTAAACTTTTAAAAAGTTTCATCACAAGAAAAAATTGTAGCTATATGAGATGATGGATGTTAATTAAACTTATTGTGGTAATCATTTCACAATACATGTGTATATCAAATCGTTATGCTGTACACCTTAAGCTTATACAATGTCATATGTCAATTACATCACAATAAAACTATATAAACATTATGGCTTTTAAAAGTCAAAACTGACTTTATGTAGTGGATATCTAAATTAAGACTATGTTTTTTTTTTATTTATTGTTAGTTTCAGGTGAAGACTATGTTTTTTTTTTAATTGAAGTTTATTGTGGTGACAGTGGTTAGTAAAGTTACATAGGTTTCAGGTGTACAATTCTGTAATATATCATCTATATATCACATTGTGTGTTCACCACCCAAAGTCAAATCTCCTTCCATCACCATATATTTGAACCCCTTTTCCATCATCTACCACCATCCTGCCCCCTTATCCTCTGGTAACCACTAAACTATTGTCTGTGTCTATGAATTTTTGTTTCTTCATTTGTCAAGACCATATGATTTCACTGGTATGTGGCATATAAAACTGAAAACAACAAAAGATAAATGAAAACAAATAAATTAAGAATATGTTTGTGCCCCTCTATACAATGCATGGTGGCATCACCTGTTCCACTCCCAGTCTGAATACAGGAGTAAGTATTTAATGATGGTAATTTGGAAACTGTCATCCATTTTTATCTTTAGGATATTATGCTCTATAGCCTTAAAATATTGAAAGAACATTTTAAGGATCACTACATACAGATAAATTGCCCAGTTACACATTGTTGGGTTTGTGGATTCTCTTTTCCGTGTTTATTCAGATAGTCAGTAGGAGGCCTGGATTTGATGTGCCTAAGAGATAGTTGTTCAGAATTTATCACCTCTTCAAAGAGAGAAATCAATGTTTATAGTCAGATACAGATGCCATGAAGACATCAGCACACTTCATTTTCAGAGGGAGTAAACTGTAAACGGAGTAAGTGATTTTTATATTTCCTGCATTGATGTTTTAAAATATCACAAGAGTAATATTGTAGAAAGTGAATTCAGTAGGGTGAGTCCCTGAAGTCTGTATAACCAGGATGTGCATTCACTCATTCAAAACATATTTGCATTTTAGGTACAAGTCACTAACATAAAAAAATCCCTAACTTTGCTTGTGCTGTAAAGGATAGAAAGACAACAGACAGAAAGATAAGTGATATTCTTATCCTTAACAAATTTATAATCTAGGATTATTGAAAAGTCTCCATAGTAAGCTATAGTGAAAGGTCAAAAGGAAGTAATGGCAATAAAAGAGGTATAACCAATAATTTAGAAAAGCCAATATGTTCCATTGGATTAAAAAATGTTTTTGTACTACAGGTGGCATTTGCATTAGATATGATAGATTAACCATAAACAGGAAGAGATTGTGAGAAGGATGAAAGCTGAGAAAAAAGTGATCAAATTTATGGAAGAATATTTGAGGGAGAGTGTTTTGTTTCTATATAGCTAAAATATAAAGGCTTTAAAATGTTAAACATCTATAATATCATGGTTTATGAAACATAGGGAAACATCTTTAAGGTACTTGGAGTTACAAATAATTCTTGAAAAACTAATAATTAACAATAGAGCATAAATCAGTTTGAGACCCCCCTCACATTATTTTACTCCTTTAGGCCTGACTTCCTCAGTTCAATCCTGTATGCTGGTGAGTGCTGAGACAGCATAGTCCAGTGTTAAAACATAAGAGGAACCGGAAATTGATCATTAGAGTAAAGAAGTAGACTTATTTCCCCAAATTTATTATTCTATGAGTGAATGACTTAGGAATCATATACTTAAATAAGACCTATCTCTAAAAATATATTTCACATGAATGTATTTTTCAAATGTATTTACTAAAAGAAGGGACTTACGATCCGCTATCAAATCTGTCGCGAAAGTCTCCATCAATGGTCAGCTGTAAGTGGACTGATGCATTTTTAAAGTAAAAAGTAAGAACATGTCTCCTTAACAGCTATTTCATACTTTTCCTGTGCCCCTTAAATTTTATATCACTCTCCTTTCAGCTGATAATACTCATCTTTTATTATAAACATAGAAATCATCACAAAGGAATTTCTTTCTTTTTCCATATGCAAACCAATAAACTTACTTGCACCTGAATCAATGGTCTCTGAGTTCCCATATCTTGTCAGTGTCAATGCTGGTAGTTAAAGCTATTGGCCCCATTTGTGGTCTGTATCTCACTGCTTCTCACCTTCTCAAGAACTTTCTTCCACTGTTAAAACACTTTTTCTCCAAGGTCTTAAAATCTGTTCTTCTCAATTAATTATTCCTGTTAACATTCAACCAACCTCTAATATCTCCCATAAAAAAATTCTTTTGACCTCACATCTCCCTCTAGCTACTGTACCATATCTCTGTTCCCTTAAATTCTAAGCTTCTTAAAAAACAGGGTCTATCTACATTTGAAAAATGTATTTCCTTGTTTGCCATTCAGTCTTCAGTCCTCAATCCAGCCTTTGACTCATTTTCCATGTTGTCAAAGGCCATGGACACTTCCTCTCATCAGCACTCATCATGATTGTTCACTCCTCCCTTTAAATACTTTCTTTCCCCATCCATGTATTCATAATATACTAGGTGTGAACAAACAATACAGTGAATGTTTTTTTTTTAATTATTACAGTAAAAGACACATTGCCATTAACTCCCCTCAAAATATTCACCCTCGCTTCAAACACACTTATCCCATCGTTCTTGTCACTTTCTGTAGCAGTCCTGGAAGTCTTCTTTCCTGAGTGTCTTTAGTTGATCTGTTGTGGCTGCCTCAATGTCCTGAATTATTTGGACTTTGAGGAAGAGCCAGAGCGATGTGTGACATGGAGCCTTTCCGTTGTGATCACAAATACGGTGAATGCTGCTGCTGAGTGCTATCCAATGGAAAGGCAGGGATCATCAATATGGGAGGTGGCATGTCAAACCTTAGCAACAGTGTGTGACAAGTTTCAACTTGTTCAGTGCAGTCAGTTGGGTGTGAGCTATGGTTGAAAGTATGTTTCAAAGTGTGACGTAAATCATTCTCCATCACCACAATGCTCCATGTCACACATAGTTTCTTGTGTATGGCAATTTCTGTCAAATAAAAAAAATATGGTGTGTCCTCATCTACCTTATTCACTGGATCTGGCACCCAGCAACTTCTGGCTCTTTCCTAAATTCATAATGATTCAGGACATCGAGGCAGCCACGACAATGCAACTTAAGACACTCACAAAAGAGGACTTCCAGAACTGATTCAAAGGAAATAGTACCATTTGCAACAATATGGATGGAACTAGAGAACATTATGCTAAGTGAAATAAGTCAGTCAGAGAAAGAAATACCTAAAATTTTCATGATACATGATTGAGTCTCCTTCCCTGTGTGTGCAAGGCTACAGTTTGTATCCCCTGAAAACCAGATAAATTGTTTAGTTGTAAGGTATATTTTCTCAAATTCTGTAATTATTCACTTACTTTTTCATTTAATAAATATTATTTAGCACCTGCCATGTGTCAGGCATTTTTATAGATCCTGAGGCTAAAACAATAAACAAGACTGACAAGATCCCTGCCTTATTCATGGAGGGTGAGGGCATAAAGGCTGGTTGAGGGGGTTGGGAGCTGTTATGTAGAATTATTAATAAAAGCAACATCAATATGGATTAAATATTAATTTGAATTTTCTTAGACTCATAGAGTCTCTGAACTCTATAGGATAGTGTATTGTTTTCACCTTGGAATATGTATATACAAAGACCTGATCTACTTGACCTTGCCTTGTCTCTGTGTCTCAAGGAATTCTTGTAATCAAAAAAATGCAGGGAAACTCCTGTTGTTCATTTTTATTTATTTATTTTTTATTTTTTTTAAAAGATTTTTATTGGGGAATTGGGGGATGGGAACAGCGCTGGGGAATTGGGGAAGGGGAACAGGCAAGTTGCTGTCCTTTTGTTCTTCAGTCTAGTTGTGGAGGATGTTGCTTCACTGGCCCAAGTTGGCACCATCATTGTGCTCTTCCCGGGCAAGGCNGTTGCTTCACTGGCCCAAGTTGGCACCATCATTGTGCTCTTCCCGGGCAAGGCAGATCAGTCGCCGGCTTCTGGACAGCTGCTCACTGTGGCTGCTGGCCACTCACGCTGGCTGCTGGCTACACACGGTAGCCAATGGCAACCCACTGCAGCAGGGGCTGCAGCCTACACTGTTGCCAGTGACTCACGGCAACCCAACTCCAGGTTGAGCTGTTGTTCAGCATCTTAGCTATAGAGGGCAGCGTCACATGGGATCCAAATCAGGGCCCTCTGGCGTCCCAAGCCAGCTCTTAACCAATGCTCCACTCATCCAGCCCCTGTTGTTCATTTTTGAATCTACACTTTTAGATAGACTTGGAAAAAACAGGACCTGATGATTGAAAATAAACACCATCAGTAGGATAATTGATCTCATTTAAAATCTATTTGGAGTAAAAATTATAGTTCAACATCCAATATAAGCTGCCCTCCATCCCCATCGTATTTACCTAAAAAATGGAGGTGGATCATTCTGGCAATGAGAAATTTAGAAACAACTTGTATAAAATAACTGCCAGGACCCCAATTACAGAGTGTCTAGGGAATTAAGTGTTATTAGAGCAGATGAGGGATGTGACTACGCCTGTTTTCTCAACACCATGGAGCGTCCCGCCTCCGTGTCCATCTCTCTGGGCTTGTGGCATACATGTGAATGACATGAATTCTTTGAAATCAAAGGATACCTCTAGTTTTGAAAAACTAAAGTATCACTATGCATACAATTGGACTTTGCCTTAGTGTGAACCTAGCTAGATCTCTTATTCTTTCTTTGCCTCTCTTTTTTCATTGAAAGAATATGACTACTAACGTCCATTTTGTGTAACTCATCAGATTGTCTTGAGAGAGTTATGGGATAGAGATTAAATTTATGAGTTCTTATTAAATTATAAAATGCATTAAACTGTGATTTACAACTATGACAGTTTCTATGATAATAATATTTACAATAGTATTACATGCCTTCCAGATAAAAATATTTAATTTATTTTAAAATGCCTTCGTTTGTACTTATGCCTTATTATTGTTTTTATGTATACTTGGAAACTGCATTAAGTCCCTTCTGTTATGACATCTTAAATGTTGAAAATTCAAATTGGTTTAAACAGTTAATTTGAGCATGCACATATTGTGGAAAGCGAAAGTTAATTCAATACATCTATTTGATTGAGATTTTGACTGCAAGTTGTCATGATAGTCAAATTAGATTGCCCTAATTTAAAAGATGCTGTGTCTCTTTAAAAGTTTTTAGTGAATTTGACAAATAGCAATTACTAGCACAAAACCAACAGTGATAAATACTGCAAGTGCAGCCTGTCAAAAAACGAACTAAAGACAGAGAGGAAACACATGATAGGAAACATCTGTTCCCTTTTCAGGCCTGCTGAGAGATGATGAGGCTATACCTTTTAACAATAAATGAATAATAAAACAAAATTCTAAAAGTGGGGATTTTTTTTTCACATTGTTGAATGAAAGAGTGACTCTGGAATTAAAAATAATAATAATAAAATAAAATGACATAGATGTCCCCCAACTGTTAAAGCACACTAATGAATCTTTGAATAATTCCATCTCCATATTTTAATGAGAAACAGGATAGTGAGAAACTGAAGGTAGAACTTTAGTTTAAAGGCAAAATAAAATTGCTAAGGGATATCTATGAGGAACAAGGTTTTATCTAACCCATTGTCTGGTGACTTCTTTATCGTTAACATTATGAAATCTTTTATTTATAAGGTAAACTTAGACATCGAAATACATTTTTACTGAAAATTCAGTTATTTTTAAGTATTCAATATTAAGAAAGAAAATTATATGCCTTCGACCTGTATTCAAATTAAGTAAAGTTAGAATTGTGAATTTGTTCTTTTCTGCCTCAAAACTGCTGAAAGTTTTTCTTTCTATACCACCACTTCTCTTTTGTACTATCAATGTCTTCCTGGGTCTTGAGGCTCTTTCTTTGACGGGAGGGAGGAGCAGGGGTGAGGGTGGGAGGGTTAAATAGCATCCTGGGTTGATCACATCAGTGTTTCCCACAAGGTGGGGTTGCACATCACTCTTGCTTAACTGATTAGCAGGTGGTGCGCAGCACTTAAAAGGACAAGAATTCTTATATTCTTACCTGGGATGATGTGCTATACTCAGACTGATAACAGGGTGGCCTCCTGAGGCAGGTTCAGTTTTTACAGGAGCTCATTGGCGGGTCTGATGTGGTGACTTAACAGTTCTCAATGCTGACTCAGGATTTTCAGGTCTGATTCCCTCACCATAAGTCCTTCTCCTTGTCATCTCTTCTTTTCTCTGCCTGCCCCAGCTTGGGCAGCCCTTAGTTTAGGTGGTTTGGCTCTTTTGTTATTGTTTTTAAAATTTGTTTTAAGTATCACAATATTCACACTCTGTTCCCACCAAGACTTGACCTTTAGAATTCCAAAATACCTAGCTCTTGCGAATGAGAAATTTACTTTCAAGATTATTGTCTCTGCTTTAAGTTTTAAAAGACTATTTGGCATAAGCTGGATTTTGAAAATTCTGTATATGTGCTCCACGTGGAAACTCCATATAGTCTGCCCTTGAGGTCTAGTTTTAATAGCTGGAGGGAATCATAGTAAAATAATAATAATAACAACAACAGCAATAATAAACAATAACAATAATAATAAAACAGTAATAATAAAAGGAAGTGGAGGGATAAATTAGTTAATATATGAAAAGTATTCTCCCACTATACATACTGGTTCATCTTAGGAAATGTGACAGGAAAAACAAAACAAAACAAATAAACAAAAAAACCTGTTAACAATAAGGCAGTGAATCATCTGTTACTATTATTAAATACCACACTAATTGTTGACTTTTTTAAATTATATTTAGTTATCATTTCACTGTCTTTTAAATGTGTAGCTCTCCTCAACTTCATTATAAGTTAAATACAAGTAAAGATGAAAAAAATAAAAGAGGAGTAATCTACACTATTTCACATGTTTAATGTGAAAGAGTAGACTTCCTTTTTCTTTCATTGAATAATTCTTGGTAGCCCAATTTTTGGCAAATATGGTGGTTATGAACAGGGCAGGTGTCACAATATTAACACCATGAATGGATGTGCACAGGCCAATCGAAGAACTGCTTTAGTGTTGGAGTGGAGTCCTGGGGCTCCTGATGGGCCAAGTGTTACCTTTTTAGTTGCTGGATTGAGAAAAGTCTAGAGATTCCAGACAAGTGCAACCTGAGCCAGGGTAGGTGAAACAGTGGAAAATTAACTCATGGGCTTGGAACACCAGCTGTTTACTAACAGGCCATGCCAATACCTCCTGGCTGACCATAGCCTTGCTTGTCAGCCTGGGACAGTACATTTTTTTCTCAGCCTCAGATATTAACACTGTCACATGTCTTCATTTCCCAAATCAAAAATATCAGGCTCAATCCCAGCAGCTCTAGGGCTAGGCAGGAAGTTCATCTCAGTCTCTGCATGTGTGGGAAAAATACACTCACACTATCTCTCCGTCTCTCCCCTGTCTGTTCCCCACCCTTCTCTCTCTAGAGTCTATATGACTATTGTGGGGTGGGTGGAGCTAATCCTGTCCAGATATCTCACCACTTTGAAAGCATAGCATTGAAACGGGGTCTTCATTGCTTCATTTGCTCTGTCCTGTGGATTTTAGTTCACAAGGTAGAGACATTCCCATTCTTCACCTCAAAGCTTAGCATCTTTTTCTAACCTTCAGGAAGCATCCTGCTTTATTTCTCTTGCAGTGGGCCTATAACAAAAGATTGTCACTCACTGAGGTAAGGATTTTGAGTTATCCAGTATTTGGACCTTCGAGGAACTCAATACTGATAGATATGGGGAAAGGAGAGTCTTTGAGTTTGTGAAAGGAAAAACACAACACATAAAAAAATTGTCTTTATAATTTCCCCAAGTGCACAATAATCCATTCTAGTCACTAAATTTTTTTACCTCAAGATCAAGGATTATGTTTTATTTATGTATATCTTCTCACAGAGTATTGCCTCATAAAGGTGGCATTTAGTAAATATTTGTAGAATTAATTTAGAAAACCAATCTTACTCTAAAACTCCTAACTGGTTTATTTCCAGGCAATTGTGAACATTTATTTTCTTTTAAATCAATTATTAATTTTAAATGCAGTCCAATCAAAGATTAAAGTTGTTGCTATGAAGGTTTATTTGATAAAAAGGAGTTAGTAATTCTAAAACATTGGCATTATAATAATAAAAAAATTCATTAAAGGCCCTTGTTCACCTAAGCCCTGAACTGAGTTTAAATGACTCAGTTTCCCATAGTCAAAACTATATCTAAAAATAGTCTGTGAATATATATAGACATTATCAATGTTATAAGGGACTTTATGGTAGAATTAGGTAACAGTTAAATTAATAATAAATCACTACCACATGATTACATGATTTGCCTTTTTCTCTCTTGATTGTCTTTGTTATTTACCAAAATGAGAAGGAAACTGCAGAAAGAAAAACTAAAATTTTAAAGACAAGTAATTACATTTTGATTTACTCAAATGTTAAAAGTTCCACCATTAATAACTCTTAATATATATTCACTAAATCATTTACTCACCATCATTCACTTGATAAGAGTAATTGAGTTTTATTCTGCAGAAGACCTTAGCATGTTTGTAATATCCTTCTCTCTCCCACTTATGATAGCTTAAATTGGTTCATGGTACTTATAATCAGAGCATCAACTAATATAAGAGGAATAGCATAGAGGGTTTCCTAGGTACAGACATGGATTTTGAGTTTCCTTTAATGGAAATTAAAGGAGAAAAACTGAAGGAAATGATGGAAGCTGGAGAGGAGCATGGAAATGATCTAGGATGTGCCAAGTGACACGGGCTGAACCTAGAAAAGGCAAATCCATTATCCAAAGAGAGTTGAGGAAGAGCCTTGAATATGTTAGACCAGAAGCATAAGTAGAATTATAGAAATATAATTCAAGCCAACTAAAAGAATGTAAATATTTCATTAGGTAAAAGTAAAAAGAAGCAAGTGAACTCAATTTTAATAATGTTTAACTCCATATATAAAAAATGGTATCATTTCTACATATAATCAAAATAAAATTATTGAGATACTTTATATTTTTCATATTAATTCTTTGAATATGGAGTTTATCTTTCACTTACAGACTATCTCTATTCAGACACTAACTTTTAATCAGAAATATGTGTATTGATTATTCAAACATCATAAAATTTATAGGTGAAAAGTAGATTTACGTACCTATGTTATTCTAAAAACCTAATTCAGCTTTCCAAAAGCTGAGTTGACTATAAATATTTAACTTAAATTTAACTTGTTTAAATTATTATATTAATAACAGAATAAATAATTATTATTGAATACAAAATTAAAGGTTAAATAATTCATTAAAATTTTAATTTAATTAAAATTACAGTTTTTAATTGTGCTAGCTGTATTTCAAGCAGTGAGTAGACACATGTATCTACTGTTTCCCATAACAGTTAGTGCCACTCCAGACAGAGAAATTTGAAGTGATAAAGGCAGCCTGGACAACATGGATGGATCTTGAGATTATCATGCTAAGCAAAATAAGTCAGACAGAAAAAGTTGAGAACCATATGATTTCACTTAATTGTGGTATATAAAACTGAAAGCAACAAAGGAACAAGACAAACAAATGAAGAAACAAAAACTCATAGACACAGACCATAGTTCAGTGGTTACCAGAGCATAAGGGGGGAGAAGGGGAAAGTAGAAAAGGGTAAAAGAGATAAAAAATATTATGATGGAAGGAGAACTGACTGGGTGGTGAACACACAATGTTATATATAGATGATGTATTACAGAATTGTACACTTGAAACCTATGTAACTTTACTAACCATTGTCACCCCAATAAATTTTAATAAAAAAAAGGGCAGCCTTGGAAAGAAAAATGTTAGGAAATGCCAGGAAGACAGAGAAAAGGGCAGGATGTCCAAAATTTACACACTAGATAATCAGAGGCTGAGGAACTTAGTCTTGACTGTTAAAATCCACTTGCTCAACATTCAGCTTTTTCCAATTACAATGAGACTTGTACCAATACTAGAATATGATTTGAAGCAAGTTTGCAAATACAATGTTAAAGCATTTACTTTAGGCGTAATTCAGTTTTTTAAACTATTGACCTACTGTCTATATTAGTACTCGATAGTACTTCAGTTATGCAATATCTATTCTACTGGTGCTAAGAAGATAGATCTTATGTTAAGTGTTTTTTATCAACAAAAATAATCATAAATAAAGAGGACAGGAGGACACTTTTGGAGGCAATGGATATGTTTTTGGCTTAGATTATGGTGATGGTTTCATCCGTGTATACAAAAAGAAACCCCTCTACTGGGTAAAAGACTTTAAAAAATTAAATTTAATTGGAAAAAATAAATATAACTGCCTTTAATAACAATAAGAAAAACCACGAATTTGAAATTAAAACTTTAGTCCTGAACCTAATAAATCAAGAATCATCTCAGTTATATATAAGAAAACTCTTAATTAAAAATGCTTTATCTGACAAACTTGTAAATCCATTCTCATTTCGTGAACAAAGCTAAGTAAGAAATGCAATATTTGCCGGCTTGACTTTACAGATGAACTTTAGTCCTAGTGGCTTGAATACATATGTGATACAATTATAATTATTCACCAATTACTTCCACACCTTGTATGTATTAGACTAAAATGTCACAGTTATTTTTTTGCCTTTAGAGAATAATCACTGGTGTGTCTTCAGCCTGTGCCAAATGGAACATGTTCAAACATCTCAGTTGTTGCTCATCATAGAATGTACTCTATGCTGTCTAAATTATATACATGAATAAAGGTTATATAAATTTAGCATTCCATTGTAAATAAACTGTAGAACGGTTACATATATTGAGAACTTTTGGTTGTGTAGATTCAGCTGTTGGAAGTAAACTCATAGAAATAGCCACTAGTTTTAAGAAGTCCATCCTCTATTTGGTCCTTTTGCTTGAAAGGTTTATGTAACAACAAGCAAAAGTTGTTCCTTCAAAGGTTGCTAAAGCAAGATGTTAGCATCATCACTTGTGTTTGGCAGTGACTCAAAGGCCAACAGAGGAATGGGAAAGTTTTATGGAAGAAAAAAGTGAAGTCTTCAGGAGTGCCTAGATTACAGTCTATTGGCACTGGGAAGCTGGAGGGGGGCTAACTCAAAGCTAGGCATCCTGGGTGATCATTTAAGGTTAAGGGTGCATTATTTGGCTTACTCTAGTGTATCTTAAATTGGAAGTGGGGACAAAAACTAGGGAAGCTGTCAGTTGTAAATCAAGTCCTGACCATTTTGAGCCAATTGTTACATGGGTTATTATTTAGCTTCCTAGATTGTTACTAGAGACTTCCTACAAGTCTAATTTATAGAGGGCAGGCTGGTTTCCTGAGCCGGTTAATGTAAAGAATGGGTTGGGTTCCTGGGCTTGTTGCTGCAGATTGTGGTCAGAATTTTATTTTTGTATGTGGTCTGGCCATTGTCCATTTCTACATTCAGTCTCTGAGTATCCATAAATAATAATGACTCACTGTGACACTTTTAACATTAATCAACTGGGAGATTTTGTTTTGTAATTAATAACATTGATTTTTCTTATGCTAGTTAGATTTGTATTTATCTTGCTTTTGCTTTATTAATTTGTTACTCTGAGGTTATATGGACTGCTCAATTCCTGTTAAGGTTTCTAAAAGAATAAAAAGAAAAGAACAAGATATGTGCTTGAATGTAATTTTCTAAAATCAACAATCATAATCAGATATTTATTTGAGTTATGTATTACTATTTAAGACCAAGAAAGGAATTCAAAAGTCGAATAAAACACTTAAATAGAAGTGCAATCAAAATGCTTGGTCAAGAAATTGACTGATGTTGATATTTCTAAAATTTAGTTTCTTTTTGTCACAAAATAGAAAATATTGTGATAAAAATTTCCTTTTTAAAAAAAATCTGATTATTTAATGGTATAATTCCTAGGGGATAAAATATTTATATGCAATGTTTGAAATTTAAGAAAAAAATGTTCTCCTACTTTTGTTATCTAAACATGATTAAAGAGAGGGCATGAACCACATAATAAAGCATATATAAGAATTAAGTCAGTTGAGTAGAATTTTTGTATCTCTCTGAACAATTTCAATTGAGAATTATAGACTTCTAAGATTGGAGATTTTGTTTATTTGGTTGGTTAGTTATTCGTGTATTAATTAATTTATTTAAATAATTTGAAATTAATAAATACTAAGTACCACAAACTGAGTGGCTTAAAACAACAAAAATTTATTCTCTCACAGTTCTGGAGGCTGGAAGTCTGAAATCACAGTGCCCACAAGGCCATGATCCCTCTGAAGCATCCTGGGAAGAATATTTTCACACCTCTTGCCAGTGAAGGGGTTCAGAACAATTCAACCCAGATGTGCCACTTTGGCAGGGATCATTTTGAACTGAAGACAACCAGGGCCCAAAAGACTCAGGAAAAGTTTTGTTTGCTTTTTTGTTTGTTTTTTAACTTCCTGCTTAACTACCTAAAATAATTTAGATAAGGTCCTGGTCCAGGATGAGAACTATCACCAGAGATAACTATGAAAAATATGGGCTAGGTGTGGTAGCTAGGGTCAGCTTAGCAGGGCCTGGAGATCAGATTTTGCTCTGTGTTTCATTGTCTGCATGGCACAGTAAACATTTATTAACCAAACATTTGCCCTTCCCATCTTCCTGTACACTGTCTCCCTCCCCTGTGAAATCCCAGGCACTTACCCCTCTCCTTAGCTCAGGATGGTATATATGCCTTAATTGCCTGATCAGCTGTGGGTCTTATATTCTTATTGGGGGTGGCATAAATATGTGATTCATTTTTTCCCCTCTATTTCTCTCCAGTTAGTATGTCTTATGTCAATTTAATAGACCAGCAACAAACAAACAAAACTAAAAGGGTAGAGGGAAAAAAAATTTCCCTGTATCTGCAATCATTATTTTTTTGTGGTACCGTAGCTCTAATCTTTGCCTCAGTCTTTATACGACCTTCCCCCCTGTGTCTGTATATACCTTTGTGTCCAAAATTCCCTCTTCTTATGAGGAAAGCAGTCTTTGGATTAGGGCCCACCCAAATCCAGTATGGTTTCATATTGATTACATCTGCAAAGACCCTATTTCCAAATAAAGTTACAGTCACAGGTACAGGGAGTTAGGACTTCAACATATCTTTTTTAGAGAGCACAGTTCAACCTACAACATGGCCCAAAGTCTTAGCATCTGCTAATATTAAATTTCCTAAATAAAGCTTTATGCTTTCATCTTAAAGCTTTCATCCTGATTAACTTTCTGGCAGTTATAAAATTTTCACCCTGGAAGGGCCCTAAGAGATATGTAGAGAACTGCATCATTCTTTGTTACACATATCAAATGGCAAGCACTGTTTTAAGTAATGTGTATAAATAAATTTCCTTTAATCTTCATAAAACTCTTATCTGTTCAGTACTGTTATTACCCCCATCTTAAATAAGAGGTAACTAAGTGTGAAATAAACTAAATGATTTTTTTCACAATTATTAGATTGTTTTAGGTAGCTATGGTTAAATATTGCTGAGAATCAACTTTGCTACAGGTGGCATAAATTTATATGAACTCAAGTTTCCAAGTGAATTTTAGCAAGTAGGTACACAAATAAGCATACCACCTATTATGTATACTTGATGAAGTACCAGCTCTCTATTCTTTTAAGCACTCTCATAGTACATACCATGAAAGATTTATTCAAGGCAAAAGCAAAAATATTACAGAAAGAGTAGCAGAAATCAACTAATGAGAAAATCCTCCAATAACTGTCTTAACATAGCACTATCAGAAGAATGTGACATCATTCTTGTGGGTATAGAGTCTTAGACATCCTACATCTTATGTGAAAACATGCGTAGTTATGTATTTCTACACAGTCTACATCCTTAAACACTATTCAGTCCACCAAAGGAACTCACTTCTAATTGATAATTATTTTCCTGTAGTCAGCAAAAATAAAACAAAAGAAAAAATGCACAGGGTATTGTAAGCACTTATAAGAAACTTGCCCAATGTATACAAAAATAAATTTATGAAGACAAGATTTAAACCAAGCTACAATGCCTATTACAGAAATCAAAATACAATCATTATCGAAAAGATAATTTATAAAATAGTCTTTATTTATAACACTCTCAAACTAGAAGGAAACTCTAAAAAAGGTTTTAGAAAAAAACTCTAAAAAAATCCATTTAAAGGTAAATAAGTGAACAACATGGGGTACGTGTCCACACAATGGAGTACTAAGCAGCAATGAAAAGGAAACAACCTATTGGTGTACTCAAAATATGGTGAATGTCAAGATCATTATGTTGAGTGAAAAAGTAAGACAAGCAAAAGAGGACTTACCCTATTATCTATTTACATAAAATTCTAGAAATTGCAAAGTAATTTATAATGCAAAAGATCAGTTATTGCCTATGTGACAAAAAGGGACCACAGTGAAGGAAGGGATGGATTACCAAGGGGCGTGAGGGTACCTCTGGGAGTAACAGACATGTTTGTTACCCTGATTGTGATGATGGTTTCAAATATATACATATGGAACATGTGTCAAACTTATTCAAATGGTACCCTTTAATATGTTCATTTTACTGTATGTAAATGAAACCTCAGTAAGTTGTTAAAAAATGTATTCATTGTTAAGAGTTCTGTCTCTAAACCACAGAAGAGAGGGAGTAGAGGAAATAGATGGACCCTTGTGACTTTATTTGAACATAAACTCCAAATGCACCTGGAAATGCACCATGACCCTGGATCTTAGTCATATGAGCCAAGAAATTCTCCCTTATTGCCAAAGAATTTAGGAGAGGTATTCTGTTCCTTATCACAGAGAGAACCTCAGCTAAAACAGAAAAATAAAATTGGATTCACTGAAAGTGGGCATAAAATAAGCTTTAAAATTAACTATTTCAATGATTATTGTGTCGTGTAGCACTTTTTCACTTACTGAGTGAAAACATTTGGCCTAAATCAACAACTCTTTTAAGGGTATTGATGATCCTTGGAGATTTGTTTATTCTCTGGTAGGCTCTGACCAATATTTGCTACTAGATTTTGGGATGAGTCCTGTAACCTTAACCTGAATCTCCATTTTCCCAGAACAAGAGGACTTGTGTCTCAGTAGGTTTGAATTTTAATGGACTGGGTCTCAGTACGTAGTAATCTCTGAATGACAGCAGTTTGCAGTTTTGCCTCACGAAAACAGAAAAACAGAATATCTCCAAGGTCCAAATGTTAGTTCTCCCATGAAGCTTTTATTATTTTCTCGTTTTTGTCTTCTTCTAGAGAATGCAATTGCTCTTGATAGTGATATTTATTTTTCCTTACTTATGCCCAGTATCCCCCTTTTTTTAAAAGCCTTAGTTATTTAGCAATACAAGGATCAATTTAAATGTGCTCTGGACAGTTACATCAGTTTGCTAGGGCTGCCATAACAAAATACACAGCCTGGGTGGCTTAAACAGCAAAAATGCATTTCCTCATAATTCTGGAGGCTATAAGTCCAAGATGAAGGTGTCAACATTTTTGATGCCTCCTGAGGTCTCCATCCTTGGCTTACAGATGGCCACCTTTTTTCTGTGTCCTTACACCGTTGTTTCTCTGTTGGTGTTGTCTGTGTTCTAATCTCTTCTTATAAGGAAGTCATATTGAATTAGGGCCCACACGAACAACAACATTTTAACTTAGTTATCTCTTTAAAGGCCCTATCTCCAAATACTGTCATATTCTAAAGTATTGGATGTTAAGATTTCAACATATGAGTTTTGGAAAGAGACAATTCAATCCATAAAAGAGATAATAATATATGATTTCTGCTTCTTCCTTATTCTCTCAGAAAGTGAAAGCTTTGGGAGAATGATCCTCAACAATCACCATATACACGATGTAATAAATATTCTTGAATTTCTAATAATGCCAGACATCATTTTGGAATTAGGTAATCAAGCTATCATCAATAATCATATGTCAAGTTGAAATGCCTAAACAGATACATTTTATCAATTATACTCCATTACACATATCAAAGTCATTTGATTGGACTGAATTATCAATGCTTACCTTCATAATTTCCCAGCATAACAAGTTATCAACCTGATCAAATAAAATGTCCCTACAGGGGATTTCCTCTTCTAATACACCTCCACTCTCAAACATTTAAGCTAATGTATGCATATTTCCAACTACCTTGTGCTTTTTTGCCGTATTCCACTTCTTGTGCAACCACACATTATCTCATCGGGTATTTCCCTTGGCTTTGAGATCTCCTTTGCAGAATGCAACATGAAACTCCCTTGAACTCCCCTTTTAGAGTTTTCTTTGCTGAGTGTCTCTGCTGCATTCCGATTTCTACGCTTCTCAAGGGAGAAAATGTCCTTGGCTCCTACTTCCATAAGAGTGTCATCAGTGGAAAATCCTGATGGAGCCACTGCCATTGCTGCCTGTGAGAAAATTCGGTAACTACTGGGATACCATGACACAAAAGCATGTGGACACTCACTCTCTCCCTGAAACTGTGCACTTAGATAAACTCTGACTCTGTATTTTTTTTCAGCACATGTCACTGGCTGACATATGTCAAGCTGTACTGAGGTCAGAATTCTCAGAGACATTTATAGAATAATCTCAGTATGTCCAAAGACTAAGGATCTTTTAAAAAATATCTCAATGCCTTAGAAAAAGAACCTGAGTAAAAGATAAAGGATTAAAAGAGATAAAATAAGTCCCCTAATTTATTTTGTCCTGGAATGAAGATTGCAAAACTAAGCTGTTATTAACTTTTTCCTTTGCCACTCACTGCCTCAACATGTTTTATGCCTCAGTTTCCTGAAATGAGTTATTAACATTCCTGAAAGAGTATATCATACATAACTAATGATGGTAATGACTTTGAACATATAAAAGTTCCTTATAAATCCTGTGTGCATTCCACATTCTAGTGAAAATAATAATTACATTCCCTATTAAGGTTTCTATCATATAGAATCTCAAAGAATTTCAGTTCTTATAGTCAGAAACTACCTGAGGCAATTTTATTCTAGATTAGTAAATTAAGCTGGGAGGTGGGTGCTGAAATGTGTTCAACTGTCAGGTTCTCTATCTCTGAAATTTGACTTACATTCACCTTCTTACACTTCCCTAAATTTCATAAAATAATTCTGAGCAGATAAGAAAATCTTTTTTTTTTTTAAGATTTTATTGGGGAGTTGGGGGAGGGGAACAGCGTTGGTGAATCGGGGAAGGGGAACAGACAAGTTGCTTTCCTTTTGTTCTTCAGTCTAGTTGTGGAGGACGTGCTTCACTGGCCCATGTTGGTGTTATCATTGCACTCTTCCCGGGTGAGGTAGATGGTTTCCGGCCACTGGACAGCCGCTCGTGGCAGCTCTTAGTAGCTCACACAGGATGCCGGCCGCTCATGGTAGCTTATAGGAGCCCACTGCAGCTCTTCTGCAGCCTACACCGTTGCTGGCAACTCATGGCAGCCCAGCTCCAGGTCGAGCTGTTGTTCACCATCTTAGCTATAGAGGGCGCAGTATCACTGGCCCTCATGTGGGATCTAAACCGGGACCCTGCTGCTCAGAGCTCACGCTCCCAAGCCAACTCTTAACCAATGTGCCACTCGGCCAGCCCAAGAAAATCTTTTTGGTTGATATTTTATGTAACAAGACATAAAGTAATTCACTACTGATAAAATTTTACATACAAGTATACAGGATTTTGTTTAGCTATATTCTTTGCTTTTTTCTCCTTCAGTTTTCTCAGATGATAAGAGGAGTGAACCGATAAGATCTTGATGAAAACACCTCAGGAAAACAAGTTAATTCACTAGTAAAAGCCCAAGACACCCAGACATCTACTGTTTCCAGATTTTGTTTTTCTTATTATTTTTTGAACCTTTATCTTTTGTATTCACATAAAGATACTACAATCAAAATGTAGAATTTTCTAAGTGTCCAAAATTGCAAATTTATTTATTTATTTATTTATTTATTTATTTATTTATTTATTTATTTATGTATTAAATTTATATGGGCTACATTGGCTAGTAAAATTATATAGGTTTCAAATATATATTTCTATGATGCATCCTCTATAAATTGCATTCTGTGCTCACCGCCCAGAGTAAGTTCTTCTTCCATCACCATGTATTTGACTCCCTTTTCCCTCTTCAAATTAATAGCACATTGCAATATCCTATTACTGAAAGGAGGTGTGATTGAGTTGAATGGAAGTGTGCATGCTATTTCACTGATTTATGTATACAATGTCAGAGTAAAGTCTTGGTTCTGAGAACAGCCACGCATCTCTAAGTACGCTGCTAGCTCTGAGTTTAACTATGTATACCTATTTAGCTATACATGTAAAGGATTGAATATCATTGAGAAAGGTTGTAGTGACATTGCTCCCCCCAAATGTAAAAGTTTTAAACATTACCTGTCAAAAATGTTATAAATTTTTTTCTTACAGAGTAAAAGTTTTTCACTGTAAACCTAGTTTCAAGTTTTAAATAAACCTAGGGGGTAGAGAGGATCAAAAAATAAGTTTTATGGAAGAATCCGAAAATTTTATTCGTGCTGCCTAGCAATTTTAGCATGTTTCTGTGGTTCATTCAATCTCCCATTCTCCTAGACTATTTCATACCTTTTTCTGTTTCCTTAAAACTGAACTACTTCTTGCCCCTTATTCTTTGCTGATGATATTGATTACTTTTCCATTTAGAAAATGGAAGGAATCAAAAGAGAGCTATTTTACACTCCATTATCTACTGCTTCCATATACTGCACCCATCTCCTTCCATATACTCTTTTTTTTAATTTTTTTCTTCCATATATTCTTTACTTCCCTGTAACCAGTGGGTGAAGATGGGACCAGAGCTCTGACCTACGACCAGCCTCTCTCTTGTTCATGGTTGCTCTTTTCACCCGCTGAAGGGTGTTGCTGAGGTAACTTCTCCCTCTCTCTATTCCACTCAAATTTCCCCTCTTCATTGGATCATTCTTCTCAAAACACACACATGCTACAGTATATCCAATCCTAAAAGACAAACAATTTATTTTAATAACTTCAAATTCACCCTACTTTTATCTTGTGCCTCATCTTGTTTTTTGTACCATTTTCATCAAACCTCTTTAGCAGTGTTGCCTCCTTTGTTCTTGCCCCTTCCCTTTGTTCTTTTTTTAACTCGCTGCAATCAGGTCTTCATACCCACCACTCCTTTGAAACAGCTTTTCACACCACATGGCACATTTATTCATTTAATTCACTTACTGTGTGTCACATCTCTTCAAAAGTAATAAGTAGAGAACTTCAGAATCACACTTTTCTTCCCTTCTGCCCTGAGAAAAACGTTAAACTCGCCAAGGGAGCGTAACTGGATAAATCTTAGTACACTTTTAGCAAAATTACACAGATGAGCAATGTTTGTGCCTCTCAACTTCCTGTTTATCAGAAGGTATAGGAAACACAGCCATTCCAAAACAGACCCAGGATATCTTGACCAGTGACTATACTCAGCTGTGCAGTTCCAACCTTGGATTAGACCAAGCAGTCACACTTTAAGTCTGGGCTCCACAGACTTCAAACATGCAAACATTTCTTTTAATCCATTTTATCTTTATCATTGTCCCAACCTCTAAGACAGAATAATTAAATGCTAAATGGCTTCTAGACATTTACTGTTTTATGTCATGTAACATTTTTTTTTCCATTTCTCCTGTCAAGTGCATTGATCATATAGACTCCAGAAGATCCCCTGATGATTATGGATTCACTTCTTTTCATAGCCTTTTATTCCTTGTCTTGAAAATGCTTATCAAAAACCTTTCAGTGGCTAGTCTTCAGAAAGGAATGCTGACTTGGGCATCAGAATTCTGCTTCAGGAAGATACTTATTTTTTTTGTCCAAGACTGACTTTGCCAAGGAATCTGCAAGGTGAAAGATAGAAGGACTTTCTTTTCCCTTCTGCTTCTCAAAGGGATATCTCTCTCCCCAACTATATTTTTTAAAATGGAAATCACCTATTAATCATTTGTAACAAGTAATTTGAGTCCCAAGTCTCAAATAATCTTCTATATAATAAAATGTAATGATCACTTTTGTACTCTACTCTCAGTTGATAAATGGTTTGCAGTGCCAGTGACAGCAATATCATCTGATGTATTTTAGCTTCCTAAGAAAGATATTCTGTTCAATCGTAGTCGGATAGTCAAGTCAACTTGACGAGAATAGCCCTATCCAGTCACCTGAAAGATTTGTCTAAAGAAAATCCTCTTTTTAAGCTTTTTTTAAAAAAAAATTTATTGGGGAATTGGGG
>NW_017731527.1:1577232-1611576 GCF_001890085.2 Hipposideros armiger | reverse complement strand
GGGCAGTGTCACTGGCCCTCATATGTGGGATCCAAACCGGGGCCCTCTGGCATCCCAAGCGAGTTCTTAACCATCGCGCCACTTGGCCGGCCCTATTCTCAGTTCTTTTCAATCCAAGTTCTTTTTTAACTTTCTCAAATGGAAATAAGTCAAGCATTTGATATTAAGCAACCTTTAGGAATATTTAAAACAGCTTTTCCCCTCTGCAGGGTAGTAACAGATTTCAATCTTCCTAACATACCTCTAACGGTTTATGCTGGCAACAATGCAATTTGAAACAGCAGATGGTTACTTGCATAGCATAGATAAAGGGGGTGAGAGAAGCTAGTGATACACCAACTGGGATTGCAGCTCTGGGAAAACTTGCAAATATCAGCAAAGTTTATGGAGATTGAATGTTTACCAGCAATAAGGAAAGAAAAAGTGAAAGGAAGCAGAAACCTTAATATAAAAAAGAAAAGAAAGGTTAATATGGCAGATGGTGTGGTCCTGTTATTCTTCCCTGAGGGGAGAATAAATGCATTTGATAATTTTGTTGCTGCATAATGCGTACACCCTCAGAAGAGTGCAGCGTGGACACAAAGTTCTGCAATGAGGCAGGTTAGACTCACCATGTGTTCATTACTGAAAATATCCTAACAGTGCCTTCAGTGATGGCTCCCCTCTGCATATGCAACCAAGCCCATACTTCTTGTCCAAGCTCCCCTTCCTTCTCTGTTGTCCCCAGTGGCTTTTTCTCCATTTTATCATTAGTCTACACCAGTTATACAAACTTATTAATAAACAGTTCACCTCTGTAGCTTGGGCTAATGCTCTCATTGGCTCACAGCTTTCACGGACATCCTGATATGTGAATAAGGTTTGGAACAGATTCTAGAGGCTGTAGAGTTCATTATATTTCAGTGCAGGGCTGCATACTCTTTTATAGCCCATTTGATACCTGATGCCCGTTTTATTTAATCTATGTTTCATCATCTGCACACGAGGATAATTACAGTACCTTCCTCACAGGTTTCTTGTGAGGATGTACTGAGTGAACGCAAAGCACTGGGAGAGCAAGCACTCTGTTGGTTAATCAGTATCATGTTTAGTGTTATTGTGTTAATGTGATTTACTGTGATAACACTGCAGAGCAGCTACTGCAGACTTCCCTCTCTTTAAAAATTCTCATTTTCCTCCTTCTAACCTCCCAGTGCAGCAGATGAGTTTTAAAAATAATTACAGCTAATGTTTAGTGTTTCTCATGTACCAGACACTACTCTGAGTTCTTTATATGTATTAACACATGGGCCGGCCGAGTGGCTCAGTTGGTTAAGAGCTCGCTCAAGAGTGTGAGCTCTGAGCAACAGAGGTTCGATGCCCGGCCCGAGCTGAGCTGCCAACAGGTAGCAAGATGGCGCAGCTAAAACAAAAAAAAATGTATATGTATTAACACATGTAATTGTCATAACGATGCTATGGTGAAAATCCTAATGTTAGTCCTATTTTATATGATGGAGGCACAGAGAAGTGCAGACTACTGTTGAAGTAGAGCCAAAGAATTAAAAACTGGTAGAGCTCAGCTTCCAACTGAGGTTGTCTGACTCCAGGGTCCACACATTTCACCACCACTCTACCTGGCCACCTAGGTTTATTCTCACATCACCCTACCTCTATGTCTCAGCGCTCTCCTTCTTGTCATTAACATAACTGGGTTTCTCACCTGGTTGACTTGATTACCTCCCCTATAATTCTCTTCTTTCTTTCAAGTATTTTGAATGCCCCCCATTCCACTGACTTTTCAGCTGCTTTCCAAACAATCAGCTTTCTTTTGTCTTTAGAATAAATAAATGCGACCCTTTGATGAATATCATCACATTTTAGGAATACTCCAATGTCTCCCTTTTCTATCCACATGGTAATTCATGAAGGCAAGGCCTGCACCTGATTGTAACCACATTCCACTTCCTCCCACCACGGACTGAGCTCCGGCAGTCCCTGTGGCCCAGGCAAATCTAAAGATCGCTCTTGCTTCGCCCCTCTTTGGGAGTTGGAGGGGTCCTTTGGAAATAGAGCCCACAGAAACAGTTAATCCAGGCAACAAGTGAAGTAGGATAAGTACTAGGGAACATAGTATAATGGGCTTCCTTAAAAATTAATGTTCTTTGCTTTACTTCTATGTATTAACTCTGCAGGAGTTTACTCTTGATGAATTAGGATTTAAATGGTCCATTCTTTTATATAAATTTTATCAATATCTTTGGAATAACTTTATTTTTTATATTTGAGGAATTATTATCTCTTCATTCTTTTGGCATTTCATAGCATTGCTCTCAAACTGTAACACTCTTACAAAAAATCCTTGCCAATGAAGTAGACAATTAGCATAACGTCTGTGATCATCCATTTGTTAAAGCAATTGACATTTAAGAACTAGTAGCACAGGTTGCCATTAAACTGTAATCAATAATCATGTAAGGACTTTTCAGGTACTTGCTGATTTAAAAATATCTATGGTTTGATAATGTGTGTTGTTTAAAAGTGTATATTTCTTTTCTTTTTTAAAGTCCCTAATGACTTAAATTCTGAGTTAAATTCAGCATCTATGAAAGGATTTTTTTTTTATTGAACTGGCATTCATGCAATGTCATTTCATGACTGTGCTTTAGGCTCAGTTTTGTTTTTTGTTTTGTTTAAAGATTTTTATTGGGGAATTGGGGGAGGGGAACAGACAAGTTGCTGTCCTTTTGTTCTTTAGTCTAGTTGTGGAGGACCTCACTTCATGGGGCCCATGTTGGTATTATCATTGTGCCCTTCCTGGCTAGGCAGATCGGTTGATGGCCACTGGATGGCCGCTTATGGTGGCTCATGGCAGCTCACAAAAGCCCATGCCAACTACCATCATAGATTCTATCAGAGTGTAGTAAATGATGGAGAGGAGCTAAGCACAGGGGATGGGGTCAGGGGAGTTAGAAATATGAAGTTATTAAGCAAATAGATAATTCTAAAAACTGTGAATCAGAAGTTAGCAGTATAAGCATATTTGAAACTCTGTATTAGCATAGTTTGTGAATATGAGATAGTATAAGTTTAGAACAGTGCCTAGCATACCGTAAGCACAATACATGTCAGTTACTATTTCTCAAATATTAGGATGCTCAATTATATACTCTGTCCTTTATTTTAATTATATTTTTATATTTTATATATAAATGCCTTGAGTTCTCAATTTTTAATATTAAGTAATTAATCTTTCATATATATACTGAGAGTAGAATGTGTATGGGATTCTATGAAGAGCATTAATAAAACTTATGGTCAGTTTCTGTGAAAGCACCATGGTGAATCTTGAAAATGTGAATTTTGAGATCATAGATAACTAGTTCAAATACTAGACATCTTTTACTAATACTGAGATCTGACTTGTATTATCACACATGTAGCAGTCTCACTTCATGAAACCAAATAGTACCACCAGTCTCAGAAGTTGTGATACAGTCATAAGGCTTTAATGAATTTTATATGTATAATACCCAGCATATAGATACAGAATGTTTCCAAAGAGTACTAATTCTTTTTATGTCCTCTGAGGCCTAGAAAGGCTAACTCGGGGTACATATATTCTAAACTGGTCCATGGCAAATTACTTAGCCTCTCTGTGCCTGTTTTCTTACCGAGAATGTGAAAATAATAATTGTACTTGTCATGAGTGCTGTGAAAATTAACAGTGAATATCTGTAATGCGTATAAAGCTTTTAAAACAGTCCTCCCAGGAAGGCAGTCTTTGTGACAGGGAGTACACTGCCTTGCCTTAATGCTGGCATTTTGGAATAAAACCTGCTTTTTTTCCCACCAAATAAATAAATAAATAATAAATAAATAAATAAATAAATAAATAAATAAATAAATAAATAAATAAATAAATGCAGTCCTCCCATTAGTCTCACTAATGGGAGCTATTTAAGTATATAATAATAGTAATAATAATATTACTGTTTGCCTCCAGAAGCAGTATTACTAGCCACAGCTAAAGGAAATAGCAGCTTGTATATTTTCCATGTAAATAAGTCATTTACAAACCAGTCTTTTCCAGTTTCAAACAAGGCACTTAGGAGGCACTAGAGGGAGATCAGAAGACATGAGGTTATTACAAGAAATGCCTAAGAAAATATAATTGGACATTGGATGCTGCTGGTGAGGGATTTTGCGGAAAGCTTTGTCATTATGTATATATTCTATTTCCTTTCCCACTTCCCCAAAGCGAAGAACTCTTTATGAGAAGAATTCTAAATGTGTATATTATGTTCTCAAAGTTAGGAGACAAAGACTGGTTCATAAAATCACTCCTCAAAAGCACTTTTAAACAAAAGGCCATCTGAAGAGGCCTGAGGAAGCGATATAGAAAGTGGTGTGCTAGTACGTATTTAACAATTGTCAGACCTTCTTCTTGAAAAAAATATATTTAAGAGACCTGATTTGTAGTATTTTCCAATTGCCGGCATGTAAATATTCCTCCTATGGTAGATTTCAAGTTGCCAACGTGAAGTCCCTGAACATAGAATTGCGAGTTTATGCCATCCGTTTTCATGCGCCCTAGGAACAAGCATTACCTTTTAACAGTTAAAATTCCAGCAGAGGAGGCTACAGATCAAACCACAAAAGCATCTCGCAAGCAAAAAAACAAAAAAAAAAAACCCAGCATCCAGTACAAAGACCCAACATTAAGTTATAACTGAACCTGTCAGGTAAGACCTTTTTTGTACCACTTCTCTCGTCCCCTATACCTGACACTCTTGAGAACAGAAATGTGAGGTAAGAAGTGCCAGAGAATAAGATAGGAGGAAGTGGATCAAGATTAAAAGAAAGTCAGCTATGACTTTCTTCCCTGTTGAAGCCTGTGACAGATGTAAGCTTAGGTAGAGGAGTAGCTTTAAATTCAATAATAGCCTGTATTTTTATGAGAAAAGCATATGAGTGTGTGTGTGTGTGTGTGTGTGTGTGTGTGTGTGTGTGTGTGTGTAGTTATTTGGAAGTTTTCTAAAAGCTATGGAATCTACCCAATTTCATCTAGGAAAACAAACTAACAATAACAAATCTACAGATGAAATCCAAAAGGCAGAGTGAAAAAGAATAAAGCTGCATTCTACCTGTACCCAAGCTAGTCCATCTGGTTGAACAAATTGGTTCTATAAGTGAGATAGGAAGTCAAACAAGAATGAATGTCTAACAGAGATATTATTTTAATAAACAAAAGTAATCATAACAACTACGCCCAGTCTTACCTGGGTTAGTTAGCCTCTGGTACTGTCACATTGTCAGATTTAACCACTCCCTCTGACTCCCAGTGGAAGTTATTCTTCCTATAAAGCTCTTATTTAGCAAGTCTTCCTTGGGTTTGCTCTTGACTACCTAACCTCTGACTGTGAGCATTTGGAGATTGGAATCATGGTGTGTCTATTTTTTGTATCACTGCACTGCTCAAAACAAGGTACACTTTTTACCTGTATGTATCTGTGCAGGAGTACTATAATAATGTACTTGGGAAACATTCACTTACTTTATTTGATTAAAAAAATTATTTGTTGTTTTTTTAATTAAGATTTACTGGGATGACAATGGTTAGTAAAGTTACATAAGTTTCAAGTGTACGATTCTGTAATACGTCATCTATATATCATATTGTGTGTTCACCACCCAGAGTCAGTTCTCTTTCCATCGCCATATATTTGACCCCGTTTACCCTCATCTACCACCCCCTGCCTTACCCTCTGGTAACTGCTACACTATTGTCTGTGTCTATGAATTTTTATTTCTTTGTTTGTTTGTCTTGTTCCTTTGTTGCTTTCAGTTTTATATCCCACATATCAGTGAAATCATATGGTTCTCAACTTTTTCTTCTTTTTTTTTATAGCTGAGCCATCCTGCCAACTGTTGGCAGCTCAGCAGCAGCTCAGTGGCAGCTCAGCTCGGGCCGGGACTTGAACCGCTGTTGCTCAGAGCTCACATGCTTGAGTGAGCTCTTAACCAACTGAGCCACTTGGCCGGCCCCCACACCTTTATTTTTTTCCAACTTTTTCTGTCTGACTTATTTTGCTTGCCTTAGTAATCTCAAGATCAGTTGATAGATGATTGGATGAAGAAGATGTGGTATATATACACAATGGAATACTACTCTGCCACAAGAAAAGATGAAATAGTGCCATTTGTGACAAATGGATGGATCTTGAGGTTATTTCTTCTTTGTACAGGATTCATTCGCTCAGCTGGTCATTTATATATTGGCAATGTAAAAGTCAGTTTAATCCCAACTTCACTTAATAAAATAAATTCTACTGAATAAAAATGAAAACTAATGGCATTTTATTATCCAGTGGGGAATAGTCACAGCTCATACAAACCTGACAAAGCAGCATCAGTTGGAAAGAGCACAGTCAAATGGTGGACACACTGAATCCTTAACTCCAACACCAATAAGTATTCAACCCTTTGAAGAATGCCTTCCCTTTGGAATTTAATGCCATAAAAAGGATAACTTCTTAATTGCATGTATAATATTATTGTTAAGGAAGATACAGAAAGTAATGTTGTCAGACATTCTATAATTTATGTGAATTAATATAAAGTATATGTTAATAATCATTTTGTCTTAACTAAGGAGAAAAATATTATTATTTTTCCAATTCATTGGAACAAAGTCTGTTAGTACTTGCTCACACTCATTCTATGGTCTGAAATCTATGAATCATTTCAACTCATGTAATGGGCTTATCCTTGATCATTCTATTTGAATTTCCTAATTCCTGCTCTTGACATACTTCCCAAACTTGCTTATGTGCACAGCTTTCCACAACTGAGTTGTCTAACACTTTATAGTTGTTCTGGCTCAAAACCTTAGTATTATCCATGACCTCTTTTTTTTTTTTTTCTCACACTTTACACCTACTCTGCCAGGAGCTGTTAACTCAACCTCCAAAAATGTAGATGGAATCTAAGCCTCATCCTTGGTCCAAACTTCCATCTGAAATAGTCACCAAACTGGTATTCCTGTTTGTACCTTGCCCCTTTACTCTTTTTTCTCCCATAGTGAACATTACCTTCTCACAAAAAATATTAATCATTTTAAAAAATTTATATTTATTGTTCAATGGCTATCTCCTCTACTATAATGTAAGCTCCACTAGGACAAGCATCTTTTTTTTCTTTTGATTCACTTAAAACTGCTTGGCAAGCAGTAAGCACCCCTTAAGTACTTGGTGGATGAATAAATGATTGGTCTAGCAAATATACACACACACACACACACACACACATTTGGAATAATGATCTGTATTTTACATATATATGTTTGTGTATATCATACTTTTTACAAAAAACATAGGTGTATATGTCTATATATACACCAACATACATATATGTGTGTTTCTGTATGTGTGTATTATTTGTATAGGTATATATATTTTTTGGTGAAATTATTACACATATATTTATTTTAGATCTTATTTAATATAATATTTATTCATTCAAAATTTCATTTTACAAAAAAAATCATAGCTTAACTTTTATGTATAAATTTTAAATCAATACTTTGAATGAAGACCACAAAAACGTAGCACCTCAGACTATAGGGAAAATAGTAGAGCGATGGCTGATATCACTTATGGATACATCCACAAAAACAGCATGTCACTCATTTTATTTAACAGAAAAATGACTGAACTAAATACCTCATTCAAAAATATTTCTTTAATATGTACTGTGTGAATGTTATTGTAAATATTTTTGTGTGTGTACAAAAATGACATTGTTCTTAAGGATCTAATAAGTAGTAGAATTTTACTTAATGTAAAAATAATTATAACATGTGAGTCATAATGTAATTATCAACATACCAGGAATATACACATACACAGTTTTGTAGGCACTCAAAGAGAAGAGATAAATACAGAGTTTTGCATTTTTGTTTCCTTATTGTGCTGTTGTGATGGAGAGTTAAAAGAAAAATTTTCATATTGGAAAAGTTTCCCTTCTTCATTGAAATGAAATATCTATAAACATTTATTAAAATTTCATATTAGCAATTACCTTTTTTATTTCAAAACTATCGCAGTTTGAAATGTGAGGTGGTTAATTTATTATTATTATTATTTTTTTAACATGAAAGACTACAAGAGCTTTGTTTTCACAGAACATTATAATGTGGCTATTTCAGCAAAAACATTCAAGTCAGGCACTAATTAAGTATATATCAAAAGGGCCACCCATATGAAAAGAATCTTAAATACCCCTGGAATTAAGATAATTTATGTTTATGATTTAATGTAGGAATAATTAGCCCATCTCTAAATTATAGAATGAAGAATATAAATTCATGTTACAGAAGCAATGATCTCATGTAGCGTTTACATTTAACTATGAAAAACACAGTGAAAACGTATTTTCATTTTTGGAAGATAGTCTCGTTTCTTAGATTCAGACTTTATAGTTAATTCATTTGGCAATCTCTGGATATAATTTTATTCATTTGCTCCTAAATATATCTATCTCTAAAAGAAAAAAGAACAGATATTCCTAAAATATTATACTTTCCTCCCAACAAGGAAGCACATTTCACAAAAGCCTAATTCAAAATATTTAAAAAGTTTTCCCTAATTCTTTTTTGCCCTGTTCACACAGAACATAATCCACTGCCCTAATATTTATTTTTTATTTATTCTTCCCATTTTACTCCTTCACACATTTCCCTGACTTTATTACCCATATTACTTCCTTCTCCTTTTTTTTTTATTTTAAAGTCAATTTATATTCTGTTACATGTTAATACATACATCAGTTTTTAGATTTGGAATGATGAAAACTCTATCCATTGCCTTGACATCATCTATGACAATTCAGTTGCGTGATAGCACTTGCCAATTTCTCTAGTGTAAATATTCCCACAGTTTGCTGATTTCGGGCTTAGCAAACCAGCTGGCAAAATTCCTAAATATTTAGCAGTCGGCTTTCATAAGCTGGTAGTAGCTGGATCAGTCACATGTTGCTGATCTCCAGCTGTCCCTATCTGGAATATATTTAGTGACCTGCACCTACTTCATGAAGTAGCCCATACATTGATAGTTCAAAATTTAAAAAGACTTCACTTATATAAATCCAGCATAATTTCCCCTGACATTTATCTCTAAATTGGCATTAATCACAATTCAAAACCTAATTGTCATAAGTAGAAACTCTGCCGCATGCCCGTCGTTCAAAGACTTTAAGGCAGCTTCTATAAAGAAAGAATGTCTTCTTTCCCAGGTTAAGTACAAAAATTTTTTCCAACTCTTCCTCATATGCCATGGTTTCCATAGTACTTAACAACCAATTATATTCCTGGGAATATACTATAATTAACTGTCATTGGGGTCTGGAAATTAACACATAGCTCCAGTTGTGGTCTGGGCAATGCAGAGAGTCAGAGAATTACTACTTTGCTTTCCCTGGCCTCTATAATTTTGCTAATGCAGTTTGAGGATTTATTAGATATTTTGGCTGCCACATCACAGAGTTGGCTTGTATAGAATCGTTAAAATCAACTTTATCCACCCAGGTGTTTTTGTTTTTTTTCCCCTCAAATGCAGTTAAGCCAATTTTCTATCACCATGTACTTGTCAAACTAATTTCTGTACCTAAGTGTAGGAATTTACATTAATACAGCTTGTATTTTATTCTATTTACTTGGCTTTTCTTTTAAAATAACAATACAATTGAATTCCTAATCTATCAACCCCTTCCATTTTTATGTTTGTGATATTTTTATATATAAAAGTGTGTTTTCTCTCTTTTCATCCGAACAAAAATTCATCTAAAATGATGAAGACAAGAATGAATAGAAAGCCTTCCTATGGAAAACAGCATATGAAAAAAGCCTTAACTTTAGTTATTTTCATTTTCTCCTGAGATGTTCCATTTTCCTTCTCTGACAGTTATCATTCTGAAATGACAAGCTGTAGCTCAGAAAATACAATCACTTTTTTTTTCCATCATCTGCATGGCCTCAAATCCAAATGTTTCTTTGTCTCCAAAACGCATCTTTCAATTAGATAAATATATTACTCAATCTGTACAATCCAACTTCTCTGCCCCAAATCCTTCAGACTTCAACCTAAGACTTCAAAGTAACTAGAGATATAATTCATGTTCCCTCCTGAGATATTACTCATTTCCTCATGAATCAGCAGAAGAAAGAAGCAGTTGGAGCTTTTTATAGGTTTTGGCAGATTCCTCCTTATCTCAGATAAGAATTTCTTGGAAGATAACACCTTTCCCAGTTAGCTCTGGGGAATACAACTCTATGTACTTCAAGAGAATAATCACTGTTGCTTACTATACATCTTTTCTCCAGGGAATAAGAGTGCTTTCACTGCACTTATTTGCACTTTCTATTTATTTTACATATGTTAATGTAAATACAGACTTTTGTCGGCCAATGTTGTCACATACTTCTATGTGTGGTAAGCTTATCTCCTTAACTCACTTCTAAAATCAAAGTCTGTTTCAACTATTGTATGTCTCGCAAAACACTGAAATTTCTTACCAAGTTTTTGTTACTATGTTTACACATGTATCTTAAGTGAAAATTTTCTCAAGGTGTTAACTGATATAGTCATGTGATTATAAAATTGATTAAAATCTCTGAAAACATCGCTGTTTCTTTGTCAAAATAACAACAGAGATTTTTTTCTATCATTCCCAAATGAATTACATAATAGAAAATAATTTCATCTTTCATTTTCATATAATCCCCCTTCCTGTCTCCCAGTATAACTTGTTCCTTCTTGCTTCTTGGTTTTATTGCTTCTACTTATGATACTTCTTTCTGTCCTTATTTATCTCTCTGTGTCTCTCATATCAAACCTGGACTCCAGACAAACCTCTGCGAGGTAGCCTTTCCATGTTAACCATACCTGACCTTCACCATTCCTTTTTATGCTTTTTCTCAAGCACTGATGAACTCAGCACACCAAATCAAACTTATTTATATGTTGTTGCTATATTAGCGCTTATTATTTTCAGTCTTTGTTATATGCCTCCCACTTCTGTGACGACCTCTTCCTGGGCAGAAACACTGTCAATCTCATCACTTCCTGCTCAGAGCCCTTCCAGGCCTTTGTGATAAAACTAAAACCTTAGAATAGGATGTGAGGCTCTACATCTTCCAGGCTTGATAATCGATACACAGCACGTCATATCCTTTAAGTTGCTCCATTAAGTTCCCAGAAGCTTCTGTACTATCCCACACCTAGTGTACTCCTGCTGCTTTCCAGCACGACTGAAATCTCTGCCCCTGCAGAAGAAAATTTCTTTCAAGTGTCAGGCTCAGCTCAAGTATCAATCTTAATGAAATCCATCCTCTGCCCATAACCTCTGTGTCCCACTTTCCCACTCAACTATCTTTCCCACCAACTATGGGTTTCTGTAGATGGTAATCGATAGAGGCCAGGCTTTAAAGCACATAGACTCGGCATAAATCTTGTTCTACCACTTTTAAGTCATGTGATTTCTCTCAAGCCATTTATCATCTTAAACCTCAGTCTCCTCATGTGTCCATGGATGTAATTTCTCCTTCCTCGGGTAGTTGTAAGGATTGACGAAGGGAGGCATATACAGTGCTTAGCACTAAGATTGGCACAGAGTGAGCCCTCAATGAATGGCAGCTCTTATTGGACGTAAGGTCCTGAGGCCAGGTCATCATGGAAATCAAGGGTCTAATGCTTAAGGGTCTGATTTCAGGCTTGGCAAACCAGCTGGCAGAATTCCTAAATATTCCACAGTTGGCTTTCATAAGCTGGTAGGAGCTGATTCAGTCACATGTTGCAGTGCTCAGGAAGTGTTTACTGAATGACCGAAGTGAACCTCTGCCACAGGGAAACAAAATGTCCCTGAGAATAAAATTAAAGAGAAAGTAAAAGGCAGATTATTTAAATACCTTTAGACTCAGTACTTGACTTGCTCCAGACCTGATTTATAATATGAGCTCCAGATTTTCACTTGGCTTTCAGCACATTCACTAGAATTTATATACAGAAGAGTGGAAACATTCGTATGAAACAGAAAACTTTAGCTATGCATATTTTTAGAGTTTTAAAGAGACCAAAGCTTGTTTTCAGAGCACTCATTTCTTTTCATTAATTTTCAGGTCTATGAAATGGTAGAAGGGAAGCATTATTAATCTCATATGACAAGTTTCTTAGTTAAAACACATGACCATTGCAATTTCAAAAGGCCATAATATAAATCAGTATAGTATTTAGAACCAGACAGGGCAAGCTCATTGACATGTTACAAATTTAATGACGCTTAAGTTAAAAATAACAGTAAATAACAATAGTTTACTCTGGGATAATGGCTATTAGTAAAACTCACCAATTATGTTTCATTATGAAAGACAAAAGTTCTGCCGCCTGTAAGTTCAGAAGTAAATCTATTTCATTTCCACCAAAACTATTATAGAGCAATCTTCTTTATCTTTTCCTTATTCATTGAAAAGCCTCTTACTGGCTCCTTCTAGCTTCAATCTTGACCTACAATAATGACTCCTTTGAAAATTTGGTCAATCTAATTTACCTAAACCATAGTTCTGATCATATCTCATTGCCACTCAATAAATTTAAAAGGACCTTGAGAGTCAAATGTTAACAATGAAGTGTGACTTTTGATCCTGTTTAGAATCAGGCCCCAAGGCCAATGTAGTGTGCTTTCTTCTACATATTCTTCACTAGAAAAACAAGAAAAACTATTAGCTTGGCATTTCCTGATATAACTTATATTATACGTCCTCTAAGTTCCTTCTAGAATTCCATTCACTCTCATCTCTACCGTTTGAATTGTCGGCAAGGCTATGAAGCCATTCTGAGTGGAGTTATTTACACCCTTCTTTTTCTTTCTATAATATTTAATTTGTATATCTATTATGATCGCTTCTTAATTTTTATATGAAAGACATTATTAAAAAGTGAAACGATTTAAAAATGTAAATCAAGTTGAATTTTCTCAAAAGAAATTTAAAAATGGTAAGAAAATAAGAGAATGGTATTTTGTGTTACTTTTCCGATATCACATTACCTGGTAAACAGAAACATTTATAGAGAAAAGTAAAACTTCATATGGCATCAGTCTATAGCCATGAATTTATTATTCTGCCTCTCCTTTATAAACTTTTTTGTGTCCAGGTTTTCGTCATGCTCATGAATATTTCAGATTTAGCTTTTTCTCCAACTGTACCACATTGTCACGTATGGCTCTGATTGCATTTTCACTATGACAAACCAAGTGGATAGCAGCAGTACATTCTTGTTTCCTTCCTGTCCTATGAGTTCCCATTTTCCTGTGTGGTGATGACCTTCTAACAATTATTATTGGGACCTTCCTTTAAAATAAAAAAAGAAATTTGTCTTAGTTTTGATATCACTTGATATAAAAACAAAATAAATAAATCACTTGGGATAATTCTAAATTTACAGGCTATATTACCAAATATTTGAATTCAGTGTCATCTGAGAAGGTCAATGTCACTCAGGAAATCACCTGCCATCTTGCTATGAGTAGAAATGCAGCTGCCTTTATTCACTGTGGCACTGCAATGGGCCCCTAGAAAGTACTGATGCTCAGTTCTCAAGATGTTGGAGGGGTCTCTTATTATCATATTAATCTGAATGTACATTTTTTTTAAGTGGGGAGTGGGTGGGGGATGGACAGCAAGTGCAAGGCCTGAAATCTGGATTGGAGGGACAGGTTATTCCATACTTGCAGCAAAGGTCCCTAGTCCCCTCCCGGTTCCTATCTGTGGAAGTCAAATCTCAGTGATGTGAAGCAATTTGCCTAGGGCCCCAGAGCCCAGGAAACCTCAACTTCCCCCACCTCCCCAGGATCTGCTTCAGGAAGAGGCTTATTGTCCAAAGGTGAAGCTACTTGCCCAGAAGATGAGGTTGGCCAGCAGCTCAGGAATCCCCTTCCCTTCAACTGGTGACAGCTGGACCCTGAGTCCCCAGGTGCGCAGAGACTACCTCTGCCTGACTAGGGATTGTCCTCCATTTATGGCTTGCGCAGGCTGTATGCCCCTGCGAGCTGCTGATCCCGGGACACTTTCGGTTCCAGACGCCAAGAGGGGACTCAGCACTCTCCCCTGTTGGCGTCCGCTACGCGGGCACCTCAGTTGCGCCACCACCCACGCCTGCCTATCTCTCCAGTTCTGTCTCCTTCACCCTATCAAACCACAGACTTTGCCCTGCTGCCCTCCACGCCTCCCAGCCTCCAGAATAGGCCTTAGGGCCCCTAACTCTGCGGCTGGTCCCTGTGCGCGCCTCGGTCCCACGAACCACAGACTGGGTGGGCATGGCCTGAGAACTGGGACAGGTCCCCGGAATCTGGGCACCGGAGGCGGCCTCTGAGGCCTGAGGCGGTGTCCGGGCCTCCCCCGCAACGCCCAGAGGTGCGCTCCAGCTGATCAGGGCGCCCCCGGAGTGTTGGCAGTTGTGCGGGACGAGGAGCCGGTGAAGCGAATAGAGGAGAATCGGGCCAGACTGAGCGAGCAGCGAACAGTGCTGAATTCTGAATGTACATTTTAAGGAAAGGAATAAATCTCATCACCATATCATTTCACAAAGCATATCAATCATCTATAAATGAGAAACAGATGAATTAGGGTTGTTGTATTTTATCATGCCTTTTACTTGTGCTTACATATCTCATTCTCTTCTACTGGATTTGGAACTCCTTTGTAAAATGAGTTCTTTTAGCACTGTAAGGACCTAATACATTGCCTTACTCACCAGAATAGATGCATAAAAAGAAATGTTTGTGGAATCAAACTGCATTTGATTAAATATAAGGACAGAATAGACATTTGAGGAGGGGAAATTTTATTTATTTTTATTATTGTTTTGTGATTATACACTGTAACATTCATTAAAAGGTCCAAGCAACTTAAATTCAGAGATGTATATTCCAATCCAATCAACATTAGTCTGCATCACAAAAGCCCCTTTACCAACTCCACCTCTCTAGTCAAAAATGGCAAGAAACATTCACATAAAAACCAAATCATAAGAAATATCCTGCACCTGCTGCCTTTAGGCAAAATCTAAATTAAAGAGTACTATGTTTAGAAATACTACACATCTAGATAGCAGAAGTATAAAATCATTTTGTTTGGCAAGATTTTCCTACTTCATCTTCTTGATGTGTAGATATCTATGTGAAATAAGTCAGTCATTATTCATTAACTATGTGACAAAATCTTTGTGCATTCCTATCAGACAGTCCACTGAATTTACTGATTAGACTTACTAGGGCTTTCTTTTGAAAGCTTCTCACTTATAATTTTCAAAAAGGTAAAATCATGCTCTTCCCTTTTGCAGCCATCGCAGAAGCACCAGCAGCCAAAATGAAGTTCAACCCTTTTGTGACTTCTGACCAGAGCAAGAACCATAAAAGACATTTCAATGCACCTTCCCACGTTCACAGGAAGATTATGTCTTCTCTTTCCAAAGAGCTGAGACGGAAGTACAATGTTCCATCCATGCCCATCCGAAAGGATGATGAAGTTCAGGTTGTCCTAGGACACTACAAAGGGCAGCAAATTGGCAAAGTAGTCTAGGTTTACAGGAAGAAATACGTCATCTACATTGAACGAGTGCAGCGGGAAAAGGCTAACGGCACAACAGTTCATGTGGGCATTCACCCCAGCAAGGTAAAGCTGGGCAAAGACTGCAAAAAGACCCTTGAACGGAAAGCCAAATCTCGCCAAGTAGGAAAGGAAAAGGGCAAATATAAGGAAGAAACAATTGAGAAGATGCAGGAATAAAGTAATTTTATATACAACAGTTTTCATTAAAAACTGTTAAAAAAAAGGTAACATCATGACTCTCATAAAATAAACATGGGCCAAAGGTTTTATTTAACTCATTAATTAATTGAGGGAACCAATAAGATGTTATAAGCAATTCAAAGGAGAATTGGGGCAATGAAATGCTTAAATTAATTTGCTAATAAATGCAAAACTGCTTGATTTTCTATACAACAGCAATAGGTAATATTTTGTATTATCTTTTCTATGGGGCAGAAATCAATTTTAGCTTTTCTTACTGGGCCATATTGATTTGGACCACTGTCATTTTTTAATAAGCTACCTGCTACTCTTACAGAGCTGTAAAATTGCCTGATCAACAGAAAGCCAGTTAAAGCTATACACACTTAGAGAATCAGATAAAAACCAGAGTGCCCACTAAAAAGGTATCCAGTAATCAGTCTCCTTTGCCAATTTGGGCAATTTTTGTGGTTTGTTTTTTTTTTCACTGAAAGGGTATCTAATTTTGGAATGTAATCTTGATATTTAACCTTTTCCAGGTTTTTTTCTCAGTAGCGGAACCTATTACCATTTATTAAAAAATATTACCCAACAGTATGATTAATTTTTTAAGGGTATAAGTTTTTGATGGGCAACAGATTGGTCCGGGATTTAATTAGGTGCCAGAATCATTCAATTTAGGAGGGAACTCTTTTAGGAATGTTTCACTCTGTGGCTTTTCTGAGCTTAATCCTTTTAAGTCAAAGCTATACCTTGTTTTCTCTGTTTCTCTATCCATGAAGGATCCATGATCTGGTTTAAACTACAGGTCCAATGCCCAGATTACATTCAAAGCTATTTCCAGTTCCCATGATCAGAAACTCATTCTATTTCCTCCTTAACTTCCATATTCAAAAGTTCTTTTAGCACTATTGTTCTTGTGCCACAGTAAATTTCTTTGCTGTTAAAAAGAGCCAAGAGTAAGAGTGAAACAGAAGTTTAGACAGATTTTCTCTGACAGTGTATGTCAATGGTTCTCTTACTCCCTGATGAAAGCCGGTAGTAGTTCCACTTTTTGAGGTGGCGGTAATGGGTAGGTACATTGCATTACCACCATATGTGATGAACTTATTATTTTACAGACTAATCTTATTCTATACTTGGCAACCTGAAGAATGACATGCCAGATCATTCACCAAGTATAGAAATATGGTTAATTGTTCCTTGAAGCTACTTTCAAACATAGTTAAATCAGACTCTGTACAAATCAAACATACTTTCATGTTCTGTTACTTAGCAGTATAATCAAAGGTAGGTTAAAGGTAGGTAAGAATAAAGGTAAGGGACCCAATTAAATGGCTAATTCAATAGTCCAGGTAATATAATGATAGTCTGAAAATTCAGCGGTTGCTATAGGGAAGGAAAGCAGGGACAGTTAGAAAGCATAATTAGCAGGATGTGATTATTTGGTGTGAGAGAGAAAGCAGGGTCTAAGTTTACTCAAAAGTTTCAGTAATCAGGATCTCTGTAGACAGAGGTTTCATTAACTGAAGTTTTCTACATAAATAGTAGGTATGGGAAGCAGGAGATGGTCTGAAATTTGGCATTGATCATGTTGTGTTTAAGGCACTACTAATTATTCTGGAAGGGAGGTTCAGGGTCTAACCTGGAAATACCCAGTTTGGGCTAATGAACATATATGTTTTCATCAAAATGGTGAGTGATGATATTGCCAAAGAGGCTGTGAACATGGAACAAAAAGACTGATCATTCAAGGGCAGAAATCTTATGACAGAGCCATAAGCGAGACTAGGAAGGATAAATTAGGAGGCCACTGCAGAACTGTGAAGAGGTAGGTTAGTGTCAATTGAGTCATTGGAAAGACTGCTTAGAATTGAGTACCTTGAATATACATATATCTATATCTGTATCATCTATATCTATATCTATATACTGAAAGCAAAGAACCAATAAAAATTGGAGAAGTTAAATATATAGGAGAGAGAAGATAAACTTGAAGGACAAAGGCCCTAGAATAGATGGAGGATGATGGGTAGAGATAAGTTGTTTAACTTGTACAGGGTGAGGACACCCTCATATTCTGATCCTGGAGGAAGAAAACAAAAGCATATACAGATATAAATCATTTTGTAGAAATGATTTGTAGCTGAGTTAGAACCTCAATTTTGTTTCAAAATGCATATGGAGCTACACATGTGGGAACGGACATTGTGTATAAAGCCCAAAACTAAAGGTGCTGAACAGAAAGGAAAAAGTAACTGACCAATAAAAATATAGTGGTTAAGTGTTTCTGTAGTCCACCAGAAATGGAATTTAGTTAATGTACAATGGCCCAAATCTAGTCAAGTCCATATTTTTCTCTAGTAGTAGCAGACATGTGTATCAAGAGGTTGAGAGTACTTGTGAGAATGAGGGCTAGTGATTAACTAAGTGTCTAGGTAATTCAAGATGAGGCTAATATAATGGGTGATAAAGGATCATGGAACTCTGTGAGGTCAAAGAGCAGGTGAGGGTATGAAAGATATATAATGTTAGGAGATGGGGATTTTGAGGTTTAGAATTTCTGTTGAGACACACGTGTGTGTGCGTGCGCTTGTGTGTGTGTGTGTGTGTGATAAGAAGGTTCTGAATGAAATCTTTGATACAAGAGAAAAGTAGAATTGAGCTGAAGTTGACTGGGTTCACAGCAGTAAGAATCTGTGAAATTGTATAAGTAGGTTCTTCTTCTGGACTTTGAAATTGCCATAATTGGTTATAGAACACAGGATAGATAAAAATATTGATTCAAATACCAAAAGTTTTCATCAGTATGGGAGAGTGGCTAAACTATTTTCAGATTATTATAAAGAGGAAAAATAGAAAATGAGATGTTCAGAGGTTGTAAACATCACTTAAGGGAGAATATTACATGAGAGCAGAGAGTAAGAGTTTGGAAATTAATAATGGTGATCACCCTTCCAGGCCTAATATGGCATATGAGAAAAATATTTTCTTCTTAGGAAAAACTTATGAGAAAGAGTTTTCTTCCAGGAAAGAGAGTTAGAAAGCAAGAATTGGAACTACTATTAAGAAAGAGTTGGCTTTTTGTTTGCCTTTGTTTTGTGAATATTTGTAAACATTAGACTAAGAAATCATCAGGCATATTTGAAAGGTGTGGGGAGGAGGATGAGAGGAAAAACAGTTCTTTGTGAGATAGAGAATGGGGAAACAGTATATAAAAGAGAGGTTTCCATAGTGAATGGAGCTCCAGATGTAAGGAAGGTTATAAAGCACATTGCAATGAATGTGACTGTAAAGTTTGTAACTCTAGTGTCACCTTGGGCAGAGTTTCCTGGCATCACAGCTAAAGAAGCTTGGATGGTGGCTTTGAAATACTTTTGGAGTCAGAGGTGAGGAAAATTGTTGTTCTACGTCTACAGCATAGTGTTTGCCCTTGTGAACAGGTTTTAGAGGTTTCCCCTTTTCTCTGCAAAATATCCTCATATAGCTTGGTTTCCATTTTACCCCAGATCTATTTTGAGAAACTTCTGGCTTTTTCAATGTCCTTCGTTGTATGGTATTATTTGGCATCATAAATCCACTATACCAATTTTCCTTCCCAATACTGTGTTTTCAAAAATTTTGATATGTTGGAATCACTAACGTTAATTATGAATGTGAAAACACAGTCAAAGATAAAGGCTGTAGCATGTTAAAGATCCCTTTTCAAGCCGACATCCTTTATGCCTAGGGGTTTGTTCACTTCCAAACCATTTAATTACACTATCATCATTAGCATATTTCGATGCTATCTATGAGTATACCATGAAAATGTTGCAGGTAGCTCAGTGAGGGCTGTGCATAAACCCACAAATCTGCACTTCCTCAAATTTTTATGATGTAATGAACATAATTTTCTAAATCCATCCTCTAAAGACTCTTGTTTCCATATTTCCCCAGTCCTCCTCAACACCTTTTACAACTCTAAATCATTGGTGAGTTAGTTTTCTTGAGACAAGCATTTTATCTAAAGATTTTTTAGTACATGTTTCTAGAGTGTCTGTGACCGAAGAGGCTGTGGAGAATTTGAGATAATAATAGACATGCATACCTAACTTATAAATGGCCTAAGATGATAAATATATTCCTTCCCTCAAGGCTCAATCAAGTCATTTATTCAGCAAACAGAGGACTCACTATAGCCTATTTATATTAAGACCACTTTTTGTTAAATATTTTAAATACCAGGCACCAGACAGACATTGGATATACAATGATAAATAAAATTCAGTTCTTCTCCTTAATGAGCTCACAGTATAACAATAGATATTTAAATGCATAATATTGCCTGGCTGGAGGTGTAAATACAATAATATGAGAATATAGAAGACTTGAAGCACGTGCCAGCTGGAATCTAAGTCTAAAGAAACTCACCATTAATGCTATTTATTTAGTTTTGTCTGAAACTCCCCACACTATACAGAGCATTCTGTTTTGAGGCAAACTCTTGGCCCACCGACATGAAACTGCCACCCACACCCATATTCATCAACCAGTTCTTTTAAATGTATGTATTTTTGCTGTGTACTTGAGCTCAGTATAACACCATCAGAACATTCCTGGGCATCACTCAGAATGCTGATTAGCAATCCATTCAGAGTCTATTTCACATGAACCTGGGGACGATTTCCCCACATTCTATTGTTCTTCAAAAAGGAAAAGAAAATAAATTCATTGCTTTCAGGATGAGAACGCAGGCCAAGGCTTGTTGACACCTGTCTGTGGCTCCTTTCCAAGGGCTTATTTTCAAAAGCCAGACCTCTTTCCTTTTGTTGCATGGAAAAATCAAAGACAAATAAAAAGCTATAGGAACTTCCTTTGTGGAGGAAGAAGCCATGTGTGAAGAATTTTCATCCACCGTGCACTGCCAATGTTACTCAGTCTGAATATCTAGAGCATCACCTCGTGATTAAATTTGCCTATAAGTGATTAAGGCCATAAATTACACAAAGAAAATGAGCATACTGCTAACAATAATTGCTCCAGTACTAATTCTACCCTGTTACGTCTTGCTAAGAATACTTTGCCATCCATGCAGCCCCATCGTGTTTATTACCATTCTCAAGCCTGGCTAATTAAGATTTTTTTTTTTTTTTGCACTGAAACCTACTCTTTTATTACCTTTAAGGATCATGAGGACTGGTTAATGAAAACTTTCAAATTACCCCCATTTGTAACTCTGTTGCTTACAAGGTAGCCAAATTTATTGGTACATTAAAAACTCCATATGCAAGAATTAAATTTAAATGGGTTTCTTTGCTAGCAGCTCTATTACGCTATCTTTTTCAGTTTCTGTAGAAAGGCCTTTCATCCACAGAACTACAAAATTAAGAGACTTTCTTCAGTGAAATAAATTCCTTTTATGTTTTAAGTACTAGGCTGATTTACAACTCTCCATTGAGATGAAGGTGCTCAAATTATCCCCCCACCCATCTTTCTTTTCAAGTTTAAAACGAACCAAGCAAAGTTGCGTTGGTGTTTTATAATGGCGGTGAACTTTAAGAGTTTTGAACAAATGGGATGGCCTAGAGAGCCACCAGGAACTAGATCATCATTTTCTTTGTGTTTTTATCCAGTTGAAACTGTCTCACTGATGCAGGCCAGGGCTCTCCAACCTGTGTGTCCAGGTACTTCAGGGTATCACCAACATTGTGAAACTTGCCCAGCTGGCCTGTACTTGAAGATTAATTCTCTTGCACTCCTCTCTTGTGAAGAAGGATTATTACCAGCAAAGTAAGTCAGACAGAAAAAAGTTGAGAACCATATGACTTCACTCATATGTGGGATATAAAACTGAAACCAACAAATGAACAAGACAAACAAATGAAAACTCATAGACACAGACAACAGTTTAGTGGTTACCAGAGGGTGAGGGGGGAGAGGGATAGTAGATGAGGGTAAAGGGGGTCAAATATGTGGTGACGGAATGAGAACTGATTCTAGGTGGTGAACACACAATGCAATATATACATGATGTATTACAGAATTGTACACTTGAAAACTTATATAATTTTTCTAAATAATGTCAACCCACTAAATTTAATAAATTTTTTTTTAAAAAATGGATTACTACCAGAAGTTAGGGTTAATACTGCATGGGTAATTTGGCCTGTCCTTCAAGTTAAGTCTCTACCCTTCTCAAGTAAATCTCTTACTAAGGCTCCTGTTGTGTGCTTGACATTTTCACAAGAACTCGTCTAAGCCCTGTCTTTTCACAGTAGCATGCCTGCCCACCACCCACGTCCCATTCAAATTAGAAACTGTCTCATTTTCCTTTTTTCCTCAGGCATCAACAGATTTATGGACTATCACTGCTACTTGAGTTTCTCTGCAGCTAAATTGCCTTTAATAACCAAAAGGTGAGCTTGCTCATGAAGCAAGACTTTGAAAGCTTGAGCCTTAATTCACCAAATAGGAATAGGGCTAGCTAGTATAAAAATAATAGTTCTTTTCAATTCTGGGATATTATTAACTGTCACAAACAAAGCAGGCTAGGGCCTGTATCTCTCAGGAATGAGAGACCTTGAAATAAACACATGCTGCTTCATGAATATGTTGTTGAATCTTGAGAAACTTTTTTTAGAAGAAACTAGATAGTACTCTCTAGAAAGTTTTAGTTATTTATAGACATATTATTTTAAAAGTGTATTTTCATAATGAAGTCTATAATAAGGTGCAAGCTTTTCTCTAAACAACTATACTTCAAAAAGTTTTTAGAAGTAACATAGAATTTACTTCTTTAACACACTATTCAGAGGTTTCACTCAGGATTTCTCCAACATAATTAAATGCAACTTCCTTTACTCACATATAGAATATGTATTTTTTTAGCCTTTATTATACTCTTTCATTATACCCAGTCTTTTTGATGCCAATAATCACTTAGCCTGAATACAATCTGATTCAAATTGGATTTGTATTCTGGATATTTGAATAAATAATTGAATTGTATTTTATTATAAATAATTACATTTTGCCATTTGGAAAATTGTTTTTTATGCCCCTAGGTGTTTATATACTAAATTGTGGAAGCTTTAGGATGCTCTGACAATCAGTTTTTGAGTTTAATATAACTATGAGTAAAGATATAATGGTTTGTTAATCTGTTTTCATGCATATGTTATTGAGCATGTCATATTTTCACAAATAAATGTTTCTTCCTGAGTCCAAATATGTGCTAAATATACAAGGAGCCTGAAATCTAAATTGTTATGGCTGAATTCCTAAATTACAGTTTTTAAGAACTGAGCTTGAACGGCAAAGTATTTCAATTAAGAAAAGATCATGGCATATCCCTAAATGAATATACTAGTATACACCTTAGATTTAAAAGTTGTTTCCTGCTACAAAGGCTGACAGACATGATGAAAATGGCCCAGACAAGTGGAATTTGAGTAAGCCCCTGACTGGCTCTGATTCTTATATTTACCTTTTCTTATTTTCAACACACGGAACCGGCTGATGGCATTTTCATTCAGGCTGACAGTGTTATTGTCCTGTGAGATTATATGTGTATTTTATAGGGATTTTTATTTCAGGGCAGCCCATTAGGAAATTGAATTGGATTACAGGCTATTTCCACTTGGAAAATAGGGAACGATTTGCTTCAAACTTGTTTTCTTCCCTATGCTAGAGAAATATGTGTGCTTGTAAAAATATCATTAATCCTTGAAAACATATATTCAGCTAAAGAAGGTTCTTCTCATGTTACAATAGCTTACTAAACAGATCAGGATATGCACAAGTGAATATTAAAGGTACACAGTCTTTAGAAAATGAAAAACACATCAACTAAAACCAAAACCAAAAACACTCAATCGAGTTAGATGTTTCTAAATCAATCAAGAAATATATATATATATATATATATATATATATATATATATATGTGTGTGTGTGTGTGTGTGTATACATACGAGGTCTGACAATTAAGTTCACGAACTTGCTGTAATGATGTTACTAATCTTTTTAGATATCATGAGGATTATTCGTTATGAATTTGTACCAACTGGACAAACAGTTAACCGAGTTTACTATTTGCAAGTACTGAAAAAGCTGCATGAAAAAGGTAGACGACCTGAACTTTTCACCAACAATTCATGGTTCTTCCATCAGGACAATGCAGAAGCTCACAGGGCACTGTCTGTGAGGGAGTTTTTAGCCAGTAAACAAATAACTGTATTGAAACACCCTCCCTGCTCACCTGATCTGGCCCCCAATGACTTCTTTCTTTACCTGAAGATAAAGGAAATATTGAGAGGAAGACATTTTGATGACATTCAGGACATCAAGGTTACTACAACAGCTCTGACGACCATTCCAGAAAAAGAGTTCCAATATTGCTTTGAAGGGTGGACTAGGTGCTGGTGTCAGCTTATAGCTTCTCAAGGGGAGAACTTTGAAGGTGACTGTAGTGATATTCAGCAATGAGGTATGTAGCACTTTTTCTAGGATGAGTTCCAAACTTAATTGTCATACCTGTATACACATATATATAATCAAGAATTCTAAATATAAATATGTGATTACATTCACATTCCTCTTTTTTATGTGGTATAGCATTATGAATTCTATCCAAATATGTACATTTTCATATAAAGTGTGGGTGAAAACACTAAATATGAGACTTGCAGATTTTTCAATATAAGATAATAATTCAGTTAACCTGATCCATAAAAAATTTAATATAAGAAAATTCAGAACAAAAAAAATATTGATTCTGTTTTTTAAAAAATATGTATCTAAATTATCAAAGTAGCATGATTATTGCTAAGTCTTTAATTTTTCTATAGACAGAATATAATAATATCAGTAAGTTCTATTTTATTATTGGTTTAATTTTTAGCCAATTATCAAACACTTTAGGCTTTTAGTTTAGTATATCCTAGACTTGGCCATCAACTCACTTGGAATGAACTAATTATATTCTAAATAATGACATCAAAGTTTCTTATCCTGTTTTCCATATCGTGTGTGTGTGTGTGTGTGTGTGTGTGTGTGTGTGTGCACGTGCGTGCAGACTAGGCCTACATGAAGGTGGGTGGGTATATTTTATTTGGAATAAAATATATTTTTGTCCTCCATAATAAGAAATTGTAAGGCACTATACTAAATACAAATAATCTATTCACCCATTAATGTATTAATTCCTTCAACAGGTATTTATCATGTCTCTTATTTTCTAAACATGTAATAATTAATAAATAATTATTTCCACTTTAATTTCAAATCAGATTAAAATATATTTACAAATCCCACTCCTTCCTGGTAAATCAGATTACACAATTCAATCTAGATGTATTTATTAGTCATATATTAAAAAATGGTCTCTCTGTCCCAGAAATCTAATAATCCCTATGAAAGAAAATTTCTGGTTCGCTTCTAAATCCTATTTAACTTGATTATCCACAATGTACACCTATAAAAAATATCACGAGTATTTATTATATATTACATCACTATAATTAATTTTAATTTTGTTTAATATGAAAGCCTGAATAAAGATTTGAGGTGTTATACCTATGATTATGTTTTAACTTACTTTATTCTTAGAGTTTCTAAAGATCTTTTCTAATCATGTCACTAAAGTTTTTATACATTATTGTAGGGCTAAGGTTCATATATTTTTATATTTACTATTATTTTAATTAGGAATAATATTCAAATAATAAATATTCTGACATATCGGTTAACTAATACTTGTGTCATTGTAGGTTCTAAAATTTCCTAAAACATTTACCTATAATAATATCAAATGTATACTCACCACCAACATCTTGTTTATAATTTCTATTATTGGTACACTTTTTAAAAACCCAGATATTTATTATTTTAAAATAAAAGTAACTTAAGTCACTCAAATGGCTCAAAAAATCATAAATGGAAAGTTAAAGTACTCACCCCTCTGGCACCACCTGACTTCTCTCAAAAATGAACTATTATCAAATTTCTTATGTATTCTTCTAGAATAAAGTAATTAATATTTTTTTAAAGTATACAAATATGTTTACAGTGATTCATCTTTAACTTTATGTGAAATCTGACTATATCAACAATACAGATGTTGATATAAATGCTATATAATATTTCATTATATTGACACATTATAAATCATTTAACCAATTACTTATTTATTGGTCACTAACTTTATTTCCTGTTTGTTTTTAATTATAATGTTGCAATGAATAACTTTGAACATATGTTTTGATATATTTTTGTGAGTCTATCCAAGATCATATTAACAGATGTGAATTACTGGAACAAAGGGTACATGCTTTATACATTTTATTAGATATGGCCAAATTCCCCTCAAAACATTTGCATTCACTTACATCCCCACCAAAAATTTGTGACAGTGCTTATTTCCTTACTCTGTTAACAATACTAAATATTATCCAATTTTTCATATTTGTCAATCTCATGGGCAAAACATAAAATCTCATGTTTTATTTGCATATCTTTATGTATGAATAAGATTCACAATCTGTTCATATATTTGTAATTTTCTTCTGAAAGCTATCCTTTTTAGTATTTTCTGATTTTAATTGCTATATTCATCTTATTACATTGTGATTTTGTACACATATTATTTAACCTGAGAAAATGAGCTATTATATTTGCTCTGATGGTTACTGTATGTGCTATATGTCCTGCCAATACAGATTTGCATTTTATCCCTTTGTTAACTGTATATTTCTTTGATATTTAACTTTTAAGCTTTTATGTATCCAAATTTATTAAGTTTTAAAAATTATATGCAGTTTTGTTTTGCTTGGAAAAACCACTACTTACTCGAGAATCATATTCAACAAATTATTATTCTGTCATTTTATTTTTTCATTAGTAACATTTCATTATCTGATAAGTATATTTAATATTTTGACTTAACAAGGTAGCAAAACACTTTATCCACATTTTAATGAAATGCTCCATTGCCATATGTGGCTATTCTATGTTATAGAACATTTCCTTCATCACAAGTCTTATTGGACGGTGGAGGTATAGAGAGCTCCCCAATGTAATATTCAGATGTCTTTTTCTGACTAGTCCATTAGATTTATTTTACAGATAAATAGTAGCACACAGTGATGAGAAAAGCATGTGTACCTACCTTCCTAACCTATTCTAGAGCTGAATGGACTGTTGGAGCCCCAAAGGACTAGAACAATGGTGCTGCCTGAACCACTGTGTTTGCAGACCACTATAAACATGTTATTGGGGTTGTTGTGGCTAGAGCTGAAGAAATTCTCAGAGATTGGCTAGTTCAAGCATCTTATTTGTGCAGATGTTGAGACAAAAGCCTTCAGAGATGAAGTAAATTTCCTACCCAGTTTGAAAGAGAACAATGTCAAGAATTCAGGCCTCCTCTCTCTTAATCTAACCCAGCAGCCCACATTTGTTATTAATGTATGTCAATGTAGAAAAAAATAAATTATTTAGTGTACTCGAGAGATAATCAAGTATAAACACACAGAGACAACAGAAATGACATTAACCCCTAACAGTCTACATTTAAGTATATTTGTATCCTAAATGTGAACTGCCCTGAGTGTGGTCGTGGTATTTCCCCCTGCCATATATAATGCAGAAATCAGTACTTTTTTACATTTCTCAGAAAAAAGTGACCAACTCCAAAAACGTGAGTCAGCAATGTATATTGTTACCAATAATATCATAGCAGAAGAGGAGGAGGAAGTTTATATCACACCTTGCACAGCAAATGCCTTAAAATTCCTCAGCATATGAGTCTGCTGTCCAGCCTCATCTTCCTTTTCCTGTAGCAGGGGGGATTCATGTTGTTTTTTTCCACATAGCGTCCAGCTCTGCGGCCACTGTCTCCTTCTTTCTACACATTCCTCATCCCAAATGCTTCCCCTTTTTTGCAGTACAATTGAGATGTTTCTTGTCTCTATATCCAAACATGAATCCACACCTTTCAAGGTGATCACAAACAGAGACTCTGTACAAAACTGACCCAAGCCAAAAAAGTCATCAACCGCTCTTAGGCCTTTCATTAGTAGCCCTGTAAAAAGTTTGTGGTAATCAGAGTTCAGTCTACTGTGTAACATCACGACCAGCTTTTAATGAAAGTAAACAAATTCTCAGACCATATCTGACCACGTATATAGACATTTCCTAAATAATCATTCATTAGTAAGCAGGCATACAATTTTTTCATACACACTGGTAAGATTCACAATATACTACTGGCTTTTTGGGGCTGTGTCCCTGAAGTTCTCACTTCCCATTATTCCAAAAAGTTCACTGGATTTACGCCAGGAGCAGAAATCTTTTAGCCTAGCTGTCATCAGCAACCAGAAGTTATTTTAATGATGTCAGGACATAGAATCATTTGGGAAATCAAATCTTGGGCTCTATGCCCAGACAATGGCTACAGGCCTGGCTGGAGTCTTATACACTCTTCATGAAAAGTAAGAAGTGTCTCTAAAGAATTTTAGCAAATCCACAGGCCTGAATACCTTTAATTTCACCCACGAGAACCCATTTCTAACATTTATCACACTAATCGGTTAAACTGTTAATATCATTTGTTGTTCTAATTACCAAAGCATCTGGTTTACATCAAGATATGAAAAATATGAGATCAAAATATGAATAATTTGTGGATTAACATTTTTCTGATATAATGCTAATCCATCACCCCTGGGTGCTGATTCTTGACTAGAATGAAGTTTGTAACTTTAATTGGCTAGCTCATACAGTACACCTACTTTTTAATACTGAAGTACTCCAATTTCAGTCTTTGTAACACCCACCAATTAAAAGAATCTATGTAGGAGCAATGAAGACTAAATAACAAGAATGAGTAACAATTAACATGTTTTTTTTATGGGTTTTATATATGAAATTAACTTGGGTTTTATAAATTAAAATTGAGAAATATAAGGGTCTGAGTTCAGTGAGGAGTGAGTGTTGTGTGAAATGTGACATGGAAACTAAACTCCAGGAAATTATTGAAGCCAGGAAAGATGATTCTTCACAATTTAGCGGGGGGGGGGTGTTATGTTATTTGGTAGGCTGTGACAAAAGTAGTAGTTTATGAAGTAAGATAATTAGCTGCAGTAGTGATCGATTCACTTGGGTAAAGAGAGTTCTATTTAACAGTTCCCAGGACAGGCAGGAGAGTAACCCTATTTGCTGATAACTCAATATCTTTATTGAAAAAGTAATTTTAAAGAATTTAAAAGCAATTTAACTTCTAGCTTTAAATAAAAATGGAAAAAGACTGAGTTTGTGTAAGATGAATCTAAATAGCCACATTTTAGATTACATATATATATATATATATATATATTCATAAGATGAAAATATTCAGATATATGTATATTCTAGTATTGATTCATGGGAAGAAATCAATCTCATGTGTCACTCATTCTTCCTGGTACTTTATGTATCTTGTCTTATATAATTCTTACAATAGTATTCAGGTAAATATTACTCACCATAACATTCCGTAAATTATCTTAATAACCTTTTGATTATTATTAGATAAATCTTCCCTGGTCCCTCAGTATAATACCAAACTCTAATTCAGGCATTCTTTTTATTTTTTAATTTTTTTCTATTCCCATCAGTGAGGTAGAAGAAAATCAGTTTTTTAGATATTTTGATAGGACATAGTAGGGTATTTTATACATACGTGTGTGTATGTGTGTGTGTGTGTGTGTGTGTGTGTGTACATATATATACATTCAGAGTGTTTTCCCTCCCTAAACTGGACTATTTTCTTCAATCTTTTTCTATTTTAAAGGTCAGAGAACAATCAAACTATTCAGCTTTTATTCCCCTATCAAATAAAATGGTAAGACATATTTAGATTTTATCTGTTCTAATAGATGCCCTCTGCCTCAAAAGGAGGCACTCCTTACTCCTTACTAAAAAAAAATTTAAAAATCAGGGTAAGAAATACCAGTGACTGTTTTAACAAAGAGATTAAGTATTTTGATGTAATTAATTGCACTGTAGTAGAAATTATGGCTCTTGATGAAATCTAGGTACATTTCCTTTTGATTAATCTGGGATACAAAGGCTGAATGTCTCCTCAAGGTATCTGTGGCAACATGTACACTCTAAGCAAAGGGGCTTTAAACACTTGATTTGCTGACTTTAGTTAATTTTCCCCTAGGGCCCAGTGACATTGGCATGCTTTGGAAGGAATATTGCTCAAGAATATTAGCCAAATCTATACTCACTAGAAGAAAGATATAGTTACAAAGTAGGGGCTGGAGAGCAGTTTTCACATCCTATTTAGAGAATTTTCCTAATGGATTCGTATAATATATCATCACAGTGGTTCAAATAATAAATTCTTTTTGATCAATTACATTCACTTTGAGGAAGCAGGCATGTATTGAAGACTATTAGTATAAGTGGACTGAGAATATTTAAAATTGCAAAGATTTTAAAGACAAGCTATTTCAGACCCTCCATTTAACCAGGACAGTGCTAAATCCTTGAACAAGTATGTGATCTCCAAACCAGCCAGAGTTTAGTGGAAGCTGTGGGTGCAAATCAGATCTATGCACTTCCTGTCTAGTGCAAGTTCTACAGTAAAAACAGCATTATGGGCATTGTTCTGCGACCAAATAACAAAGATGACTAAGCCGACTAAAAAGAAAATAAAAGCAGAGTCTATCTGAAGGGAAAGCTACCAGAAGATAAAAGATGATGAAATCCCTAACTCAGACAATAAAGAGATGTAAGAGTTAAGTAGTCAGTGGAAAGTTAAACCTAAGAATCAGAGAAAAGTCTAACATCTGGAGTCAAAATACTCTCTATGCAGAATGAGATATGGGAATGATCTAAGGAAGAGAGGGAAAGTCCAATGTGGAAACAGAGAATGGAGTTTTATGTACTAAAACCACGAAGGTAGAAGGGCCCACCAAAAAAAACTAATTAAATTTAACAACTAAATTACCTGCTTTCCCAATATTGTTATCAGTTTTTCATTTATTGACTGATATGTTAAAAAATAAATAGATCGTGTTTACAAAGACTTAAGCGTGTTGAGAATAAAAAGATGGTTCCTTTGAAATAAGAACTAATCAACTTATAGGAAACCTTATTTTTAATATTTAACAACCACATATTTTTTCATTTGATAGGTTGTAATAGCTACCTAAATTTGGGCTGACAAAACATACATGTTATTAAAGCAATTGTTGTAAAGTTAGAATAATTTAAGCTATAATAGCACTATAGTTTGGTGCACATTCTTGAAAATCATACACCATTCAGTGGGTACTTTAAAGTTTATTTTTAAATTGGGAAAATATAGCTATATAAAGATTAATTATTCCAAGCTCTAATAAAATATACTTTAAAAGTTGTAGACAGGCAACAAAATAATCGCTGATACTTAAAAAAAAAGAATTTAGTTCAGAACAAGGAAGAAACAAATCACTGATCATTAAAAAACAATTAGAAAATTATTTCCTTCCCAATCTTTATTTCAACAATGACAGTGAATTCAAGACTCTGGGTGGTGAACACACAATATGATATATAGGTGATGTATTACAGAATTCTACACTTGAAACCTATGTAACTTTACTAACCATTGTCACCCCAATAAACTTCTTTAAAAAAAGCAAAAATAATTATATTTTACCTTTTCAGTACTATAAGATTAAAAAAAAATAAATTGCATAAAATTTGCAATATGTCCAAAACTACTCTTTTGGTTTTGTGTTTTATTTTTAGAAAAAGTGTTCAGAGAATAACCAGGAGTCTATAATTGTTAAGAAAAAGACCGCTTTTTACTATATTGAAACAGTGAACTAATTATGTGTCTATAGAAAAGAAACTCATCCAAACCAAGTATCTTGGAGTTCTGGCAAGAATTCTTTACCTTAGGCAAATAAAATAATGATCTACCTTAATTTAAGAACGTTTTTAAATCTCAAAGTAGAATGTTGTAATCTAGCTAAGTAACATTTGCCATGATAAATTATATGGTTGTTCTATTACATGTGTGGTTCCCATGAGATAGAATATAGGCAAACCACCAAAAACATAATATAAAAGATGCCTAAGCTGGACTAACTACACTGAAAAGATGTATGTGTCCCCATGAGGCAATGGTATCTTACTGACATTTGTACACATCCTGTATTACCTGAAAATTAAAAAAAATAATGAAACATAATGAGTAGGGATAATAATTTTTTACCTCAGGGAATCCTGGGGGAGAAAGGCGGAGGGTGGGTGCAGAGGGCAGATAGGAAGAACAGCTCAGAGGGGGGAAAAGGAGAGATCAGTAGATATTAAATAACTGCATCCTAAGAGGAAGATCTAAAATTACTGACCCATAAAGAATAGGTTCAAAACTCATAAGCAAAAAGGAAGACTTTTTTGAAAAGCTCCCAGACCCATTAGAGAGCTCATATCATTATTTAGTAAATCAACACTTACCAGACAATATTGTTTATCTTATTTAAAAGATGAGACCCTGCCACTACTCCAATGTCAACTATGTTCCAAAAGTACAAAAATAGATTACACTTATTCACAAAGCCAAAATTTGCACGTGAATTTGCTGCGGCCATCTTTTTACTATCACAGTCTTTTTAGTTGCTGAAACTTCTCTTACCTCCCCTCCCCATGTTTTCATCAGAAGGATTAGAGCTGTTTATTACTTATTCTTTTCTAACAGTGAGTCCATCATGAAAGATTCAGAATGTATTTAGTTTTCAGATTTCTGAAACTCTAATCTCCTTTAATTCTTTTGTAAGAAATACTATTTAGATTAATGATTAGCACATTAAACTTTTCAGAAAGATTTGTGGAGCTGGGAAAATTACATAGCCTCAGGCATGCCTAATGTAGTTACCCTCAGCAGTGATGTGCTTGCCTAAATGGGGCACTTCTTTTCTGGTAGCTTTTTCCATAACACCCCTTGGTAGGGCCAGACAAGTTCTTTATATTCCACTGTCTTTTTCTGCTATAGGCATCAAAGGTCATCTTGCTTTTTCTTTTTCTGACTCCCAACTACTTCCTTCATTACCCAGGTCCCTACATTATGCCTGGCTCTGGAATGAGTTGCCTCTTTCGATTCCTGTCTGCTAAATGCCTTTCTTTGGGAATCTAGAGAAAAAAAAAATACAAAAGCCCCATTTATTTTAAGGACTGTACTACAAAAAGTGCAGGGACTTGGATATTAAGTTACATAACTTATAAACATAAGTATATACCAATGATTGTAAAGATTATAAATGATTATAAGAATAGTAATATGTGGTATATATAGTTCTCTACTCCTTTCTGAGATAGTGAATAAAAGAAAGTCCCTGCTGGACTTCTGTCCTAAACTTTTACTTTTTATTTTTCAATTTATTTTATTTTTTTAATATTTTTATTAAAATATAGCTAACATACAATATTACATTATTTTCAGGTGTACATAGTTATTCAACATTTATATAGCTAAAGAAGTGATCACCATAAGTCCAACAACCATCTGACACTGTACCATGCTATCACAATATTAGTGACTCTATTCCCTATGCTGTACCTTACATCTCCATGACTTATTTGTTTTATACCTGGGAATTTCAACTCTTATTCCCTTTCTCTTCCTCCCCACCTTTTTAACTTTTTGATTAAAGTTGACATTCAATATTTTTATATTAATTTCAGGTGTATAGCATAGTGGTTAGACATTTGTATAATTTAAGAAATGATCCTTCTGACTAGTCTAGTACCCACCTGGCACTATACATAGTTATTACCATATTATTAACTATATTCCCAGTGTTTTATTTTACATCCCCATGACTATTTTGTAACTATCAGTTTGTACTTCTTACTCCCTTCATCTTTTATACCCTTCCCCCCAATATGCTCCCATCTATCACCCCAACAAATCTAATACCCATCTGACACCATACATAGTTATTACATTATTTACTATATTCCTTATGAAATACCCTACATTCCCATGACTACTGTGTAACAACAAATTTGTACTTCTAAATCCCTTCACCTTTTTCAATCATCCCCAACCCCTCTCCCATGTGGCAACCATCAAAATGCTCTCTGTATCTATGAGTTTGTTACTGTTTTGTTCATTTTGTTTTTTAAATTCCAGATATAAACAAAATCACATTGCATCTGTCTTTCTCTGTCTGACACTCCACTCAGCACAATAACCCTCAGGCCCATTCATACTGTCACAGATGGCAAGAACCCATTCCCTTCCAGGGCTGAGCAATACGCCATTGTATATATGTACCATGTCCTCTTTATCCATTCTTCCATCAGGCTGCCTCCACATCTGGGCCATTTTAAACAATGTTGCAATTAACATAGGGAAGAACAGGTCCCCTTGAAGTAGCATTTTCAGTTTTTTCAGATAAACACCCAGAGGTGGGATTACTGGGTTCTTCTTTGTCTCTTGTTATGGCCTTTGTTTTGAAGTCTATTTTGCCTGTTATAAGTACCGTATTTGCCAGCGTATAAGA
>NW_017731527.1:1466495-1576836 GCF_001890085.2 Hipposideros armiger | reverse complement strand
AAATCGTCTTATACGCCGGCAAATACGGTATTGCATCTGTTCTGGCCTGCAAAGTTTCTGTTGAGAAATCAGCCGACAATCTTGTGGGAGCTCCCTTTTGAGTTAGTAGTTGCCTTTCTCTTGCTGCTTTTAGAATTATCTGTCTTTAACCTTTGCCATTCTAATTATAATGTGTCTTAGTGTGGGCCTATTAGGGTTTGTCTTGTTTGGGACTCTATGCTTCCTGGACTTGTATGTCTATTTTCTTTGATAGGTTAGGAAAGTTTTTGGTCATTATTTCCTCGAATAGGTTCTCAACCTTTTGCTTTCTCTCTTCTCCTTCTGGTATCCCTATGATGCAAATATTGTTACACTTGATGTTGTCCCAGAGGTCTCTTAAACTCTCCTCATTTTTTTTATTCTTTTTTCTTTTTGCTGTTCTGATTGGGTGTTTTGTGCTATCTTGTCTTCCACATCACTGATCCGATCCTCTGCTTCATCTAGTCTGCTGGTGATTCCTTCTAGTGCATTCTTCACTTCAGTTATTGTATTCTTCACTTCTGACTGGTTGTTTTTTATGATTTCTATGTCCTTTTTTATGCTTGCTATCTCTTTTTTGAAGCTCTCACTAAGTTCCTTGAGCATCCTTATAACCACTGTTTTGAGCACTGTATCTGGTAGGCTGCTTACTTGCATTTTGTTTAGTTCTTTTTCTGGAGTTTTCTCCTGTTAATTAATTTGGGGAGTATCTCTTTGTTTCCTCATTTTGGCTGCCTCTTTGTGTTTGTTTCCACCGGTATGTATTAGGTAGATCTGCTACATTCCCCAGTCTTAGGTAACCTTATGTAGTAGGTGCCCTGTAAGGCTCAGTAGCACAGTCTCCCTGGTCACTTGCTCCGGGTGCTCTAGGAATGTCCCTTGTGTGGGCTGTGTGTGCCCCCCTGTTATAGTTGAACCTTGATTTCTATTGGCATGTCAGTGGGTGGTATTGACCCTCAGGCTGACTGGCTGTGGGATTTGGCCATGTCTACTGCTTATGGGCTATTGTGTGGGGGAGGGGGGCTGTGGGGGCTTACCCCATTGAGTGCCATTCACCCCAGCAGGCTCTGGTGCTGGTTGACACCAACATTGAGTGTGCCACTTCTAGGGCTAATGGGTGGTGTTCTGTTGTGGTCTGAAGCCAACCTCCAAGTATGTTGATTCTGGGACTCTTGAAAGTGGCTCCAGTACAGGCCCACTTCACCCACTGCCTGTGACCAGCCAAGGGCTACCTTGTAAGAGCTACAAAACCATCTGTGGTTGTTCACTGCCTGTGTAACCCTGGAGGCCCATGGGAGAGGCCACACTGTGAACCTAGGACGTCTGCCACCAGTACCAGGCCTGGGGCAGCTCTGCAAAATGACAGGACACCCTGAGGCCTGGTACCACTTGTCAGCTCCTTTAAGGCTCAGTCACTGATAAAGCCTCATGTGCTATGCAAGTTGAGTAAGGCAGGGTCTTAGGGAGTCACTAGAGTTCCCACTCTAGTGACTCCCTAAAAGTTATGGTCGCTAGGTTAATGTAGACTCTGGTTTGGTGACAGTGCTAAGCCTGAAGCTACTCAGCAAAAGTCTCAGAGCACAACAACGCCAGTTGCCAGTCACCTGGGGCCCATGGACTCTGACAGTTTTCCAAGAAAGAGTTCTATGCCCATGGGGCTAGCTGCTCTTGGAGAAAGTGCCTTTGGTGTTAGGGGACTTGGGTGGGGCAGGGTCCCAGTGAGTCAGCTGCAGAGCTCATCACATCAATCAGATTCAGATTTGTCTGTAAGTAGGGGTAGGGCTTAACACAGGAAGGATGGCGTCTGCCTGCTGGCTGCATGAGGGTAGGATGCATTACAGGGGAAATGCCAACTATCCTCCAACCCTCGTCACAAAGCCACACAACTCAGTCTGCCCCCCCTGGAATGCCTCAGACACTCCCCAAGTCACTGCTCCTCTGCTGGAGCCCAATGTGAGTGCCTGGGAATGAGAGAGTCTGTGAGCAGGCCCTTTAAAGTGACATCTGGTTTTCCAACCGCCTTCCATCCCATCCAGATGGTCAGAATTCCAACTGTTTTTCAAAGCCAGGGGCTATGTGGGGACTCCTATTCCCAGCACCAGTGCTCTGGGTTGGGGAGGCCAGTGTGGGGTTGGGGTCCCTCACTCCCCTGGGGGGAAGTTCTGTGGCTGAGATATCCCTCCCAGTGCTGAACCGCTGCAGGAAGTTAGCCAGTTCTGCATCTCTGACCCTCCTACCGGTTTCGTTTTGGTTTCTTGCATGCTTAGTTATAAAAATTCTGTTCAGCCAGACTTCAGGTGGTTCTCCAGTTTGACCATTCTATAATTTAGTTGAAATTTTAATTTGTTTGCACAAGGAAGAAGGCACAGTGTATCTACTCCACCATCTTGGATTTCTCTCCTAAACTTTCACTTTGAAGGGTGGGGTTCAGCTCTGCCTTGCCATTATCCACCCTGTGCCCATAGCCACCACTGCCCAACCACCACTTCTTACCACTTACTACTTGTTACCACCAATCCTTTCCCACTACCAACTGATGCTAGCTTCCGTGTCATAGTGGGCTTGACAGATGCTTCTCTCCAGATCAGCCCTTCTTAATGGACTAATGATATAAATCAACACATGCTAAATATGATGTCTCCTTGTCAAAAGAGAAAACATTGCTTCCCTTAAGAAATGCAGATTCTGAGGCAACCATTTCCCATAATCGATGTTGCCAGAAAGAATTTTATTTGTGATTTTTTTTTATCATGGTCCTTGGCCTTAAAGGTAGAGGTAGGTGAATATTACTCAGGTACAAAAATTGGGAAGAGGCATAGTATGTACCAGCATACTTTCAAAAATTCAACCTAGTGCTTCTAGGTACAGCTGAGATTAATATGTCATTTTTCTGCTTCAATTTACTCATATATTTAGATAAATTAATTACATAGCCTCACTTGATTTAGATAAAATTATAAAAAATATTTAGCAATACTGCCATGAATAAAAATATAAGAAGACATATATTGCAAGAATTTTTTATTTTGTATTTTTTTTATTGATATGTTTAAAAATGTTTCCTGAGCTTATATCTCTTTCTTAAGTATCTTTTCACTTCTCTTAAAGCCTGTAGATTTCTCCTTGATCATTCTGATTATATCCCATCCAATTTGGCTTTGCATTAGCTTCCTGGTGTTTATCCAACATCTCATCAACATTTAGATAGTATCACATAGATTCTAGCTCTGTTGCAATAATATCTAAATATGTATTAATTATTAGAGTTCTTTATTTTTATATGTCCAAGTATATCTGTATCTCCTACACACACACTCTTATTCTTTTGGCGGGAGGTGGGGTGTTTGACAGAGACTATTTTATTTGTATTTGGACATGCATTTCAAAGAGACTACTGCTTTTATAGCTTCTCCTAGTACAGAAATGACTGGGTGTAGAGACATTCAATTATAATTCCATTAATCACTTAATATGGATTAAAAAAGCAGGCCTTTATTTGTTAATAGCAACATTAAATGTTAAGCTGGCACAACTTTTGTACAAAACTGTCTCACAGGAATTTCATGTTATATAATTAACTTGTACTAATGTAATATTTTATATTTATGAGAAAAAATAAAAACACACATCTTACTTGAAATGTATTGAAAACAAATTTTAAGACTCCCAATTTTTTTTTTCAGTTTGAGGTATAATCAACAAATAAAATCATATTTAAAGTGTGCAAAGTGGTGATCTGATATATATCGTGAAAGGATTCCCCTATCTAGTTAATTCACACATTCATCACCTCACATATTTCTTCTTGCTTTTTTAGTGAGAACATTTAAGTTCTGCTATATTAGCAAATTTCAAATATACAATAGAATGTTATCAACTATAGTCATCGTATTACTCATTAGATCCTTAGGCCTTTTTTGTCTTACAGCTGAGTCTGTACACTTCTATCAACCTCTCTTTCTTTCCCCCTAGCCCTCAACCCTTGGCAACTAGTTTTCTGCTCTCTATGAGCTTGACCTTTTTTTTTTTTTCAATTCCACATATAAGTGATACAATACAGTATATGCCTTTTCTGTCTGGTTTATTTCACTTAGCGGGGTGCCCTCCAGGTTCATACATTTCATCACAAATGGAAGGATTTCTTTCTTTCTCATGGCTAAATAATATTTCATTATATACATATATATCTAACATGTCCTTGATTTATTCATCTATTGATGGACACTTAAGTTGTTTTCATACTTTGGCTGTTGTGAATAATGCTGCAATGAATACAGTAGTACAGATATCTCTGTGAGGTAATGGTTTCATTTTCTTTGGATAAATACCCAAAAGTGGGATTGCTGAGTCATGTGGTAGTTTTTTGTCTTGTTTTCTTGTTTTTTTTGGTTTTTTTAATAGTCTACCTACAAATTTAAAAAAAATGCAAACTGTGATAACAGCTATGTAGGAAAAGTAATGGTTCTATAAGTGCTTATAATGGAAGGACCTGACCCTATCTGGAATGTGGGGGAAATCTTCCTTGAAGAAGTGATGAGAACTGAAGGATCAATTAGGGCAGATGGAGGTGGAGGAAGTGTTCCTGGTCGAGGAAATGAACTGCATGTACAGAGGCCTGAAACTAGAGCATACTAGAGCTGAGAGGCATCTCTGGTGAGAAGAGCATATTAAGCAATTCACAGAATATTGTGAGCTGAGGCTGGTTGGCAGGCTCACTCCCTTAATCATTTTGGGCTTTATCTTAGGAGCAATGGGGATATTCCTATTAAACGGTTTTGATTAAGTGAATGATATGATCAGATTTCTGTGTATCTCTGTGTTTATTTCTTTTCCCTCAGCTTTATTGAGACATAATTGATATATGACATTGTATAAGTTTAAGGCATACAGCATAATGATTTGATATATGTATATATTGCAAAATTTATTTAGTGATATTTCTTAAGTAATGCATAACTATATGTTCATTATAAAAAAATAAACACAGAAGTATATAAATTGTGAAAGTCCAGTTTGTGTTTTTGTGTGTGTACATTATAATGTATGTTGTACATTATAATGTATGTTGTACATTATAATGTATATGTATGTACACACATATAACTCAGATGTATACATTATTATAAATGTATACAATATAATTATATTATATATACAATATAGCAACTAGCTTTTTTTACAATGTGTCTGACTTTTTCCATGTCTTTATTTCTTAATTACTCAATAATATGTTTTTCATGGTAAAAGATTGAAATAATATATCTTTTTGAATTAATGTTTTGGATTTCTCTGGATAAATACCCAGAAGTGGATTCACTAGGTCATAAAGTAGTTCTATTTTTAATTTCTTGAGGAAACGCTGTTCTATTTTCTGTAATGGCTGCGCCGATTTACATTTCCATCAACAATGCACAAGGGTTCCTTTTTTCTCCACATTCTCACCACCAATTGTTTACTCTTAGCTTAAAAAAATATATATTTTTCAGTTATAGTTGACATGCAATATATTTGTTTCATGTGTACAACATAGTGATTAGATATTTACATACCTTACTAAATGATTACATCTGGCACTATATATAGTTATTACAATATTATTGACTATATTCCATATGCTGCACCTTACATCTCGGTGATTATTTTTATAACTGGCAATTTGTACTTCTCAATCCCTTCTGCCTTTTTCATGCTTTCCCTAAACCTTTTTGGCTTTTTGATAATAGCCATTCTAGCAAATGAGAAATATCTTATTGTGGTTTTGATTTGCATTTCCTTGATGATTAGTGATGTTGAGCACCTTTTCATGTAACTATTGGTCATTTGTATGTCTTCTTTGGAAAAATTTCTATTCAGGCACTTTGCCCATTTTTTTTCTGGGTTTTTGTTTATTTTTTACTATCGAGTTGTATGATTTTCTTTTATATTTTAGATATTAACTCCTTACTGAATATGTGGTTTGCAAATATTTTCTCCTATACCATAGGTTACCTTTTCATTTTGTTGAAAGTTTGTTTTTGTTTTTGTTTTTGTTTTGTACAGAAGCTTTTTAGTTTGATATTGTCCTACTTGTTATTTTAGTTTTTGTTGTCTTTGCTTTTGGTGTAATATTAAAAAAAATCATTGTCAAGATCAATGTCAAGGAGTATACCCTATGTTTTCTTCTAGGAATTTTATGGTTTCAGGTCTTATGTTCAAGTCTTTAGTGCAATTTGAGTTGATTTTTGTGTATGGTGTAACATAAAAATCCAATTTCATTCTTCTGCATGTGGCTGTCCAGTTTTCCCAGCACAATTTATTGAGGAGACTATTCTTTTCCCATTGTATATTTTTGGCTCCTATGTAAAAAATGAGTCGACCATTTGTATATGGATTTATATCTAGGCTCTGCATTCTGTTCCATTGATGTATGCGTCTGTCTTTATGCCAGTGCCATATTGCTTTGATTACCATAGCTTTGTAATATGGTTTGAAATCAGGACATGTGATGCTTCCAGGTTTGTTCTTTTTTCTCAAGATTGCTTTGCCTATTCAAGGTCTTTTGTGATTTCATACAAATTTTTGGATTTTTTTTCTATTTTTGTGAAAAATACCATTGAAATTACATAAATTTATAGATCTTTTTGGATAGTATAGACCTTCTAACAATATTAATTATTGTAGTCCATGGGCATGGAATAGCTCTTCATGTATTTTTTTTCAGTTTCTTCTATTAATGTCTCATGGTTTCCAGTGTGTAGATTTTTCACTTTCTTAATTAAATTTATTCCTAAGTGTTTTACTCCGTTTGCTGCTATTATAAGTGGGATGTTTTCTTAATTTCTCTTTCTGTGAGTCATTATTGTATAGAAGTGCAACTAGTTTTGAATATTGATTTTGTATACTGCAACTTTACTGAATTTGTTTTTTAGTTCTAACAGTTTTTCTTTGTTTGATGGAGGCTTTAGGGTTTTGTATATATAATGTCATGACGTCTGCAAGTAGGGAAAAAGTTCTTTATTTTCTGATTTGAATGCCTTGTAACTTTTTTTCTTGACTAATTGCTCTAGCTAGACCTTCCAGTGTTACATTGAATAAAACTGGTGAGAGTGGGCATTCTTGTCTTGTTCCTCATCTTAGAGAAATAAATGTCAGTTTTCACCATTCAGTATGATGTTAGCTGAGGAATTTTCAAACATGGCCTTTGTTGTGTTGAAGTACCTTCACTCTATACCCAATTTGTTGAGAAATTTATCATGAAAGAATGTTGAATTTTGTCAAATTCTTTTTTGCATCTATGAGATAACCATATAATTTTTATTCTTCATTTTGTTAATATGATATATTACATTTATTTATTTATTGAATTTTGGATGTTGAACCTTGCATCCTTGAAATAAATCCCATATGATCATGGTGTATGAGTTCGTGCTAAGACCTGTGAAAGCCCTGAAGGGGAGGACCACATTCAATACATAAAGGCAGGCTGCTTGGAACCTCGACCCTCAGGCTGCAGCTGGGAAAGTGTTATAATTAAGCCCCTTCCAAGGAGAAACAGGGAGATAGATGTTTTTTGCATTCTCATTTTGCACTGGGCCCAGGCATATAGCCACAGGGGAGAGGGGGTGCTCCTGCACCCATTAAGAACTTCTGCTTTGTTTGCTAAGGTTCTGTGGGACTCATGAATGCAAGCACAATTGGCTATCAGAGACATATGATCTGGGATCCATCTCTAAGGCAGCAGTGCAAATGCTGGGGAGTAGACATAGGTACAAGCTCCTTCTAGGGTGATACTAGTGGCTGGTGGCAGGCTAGAGGTAGACAGCAGGGGAGAGGTCCACTCGTTTCCCCAGTTTCCAGGAAGGATCACGGCCACCCCTAAATGTGTGCTATATTAGAAGCCTAACCCTGAAGCAGGAGCTTTCAAAGTGTGCAGATGGGCCTCTTTCAGGGAAAGTCTGGGAGATGCACATTTATGTCTATTCCCCCTGTAACAAGCCCTAACTCCTTAGCTATGGAGAGTGCTTGCACACCGTTTAACAATCAGCTGTTTTGTTTGCTAGTCTTGTGTGTCTCATGAACACAAGCCTCATTGGCTTTCATAACTAGGTGTCTTGGGGGTCCATACTTTGGGTGGGAGTCTTAAACGTTGAGGTACTAAATGTGGGGCATAAACCATTCACTCCTTAGGGAGTAGCTGACTGTTGGGAGTTCTCTTCTGATTGGATGGCACTGTGCTGAGGGTGAGGTTACGGATGGTGAGAGTATGTCTCATCTTTTCCTTCTACTTTTGATGTGGGTATTTTCTCATTTGTCCAATGTGTAGTAGTCATTCAGCTACTTTCTGGATTTCCTTCAGAAATAATCACTCTCTGCATAGGTATCTGTTTGGTGTGTCAGTGGAAACAGGGAAGCCAAAGAGCTTAGCATCCTGTCACCATCTTGATCAACCCACCTTCACAATTCTTATTTACATCCTTTTCCCTAAGGGAGAGAAAATACATCATTAGTTTAGTGTGGGTTATAGCTGTAAAGGGAATTTGACTAAGAATATCCTGGAAATACATAATCATCAATAAAATCCTAACCACCTTATTGCTTCCTGCACACACACACACACACACACACACACACACACACACACACACACGCAAATAAAACAGAGCAAAACAAAACAAAATATAGATTTAATTTAAATATAGAATCTAATGTAATATGTTATATACATCCAAATAAAATCAATAACCTCAATTACATCCTTGGTTACATGTACAAAAAGTGAATATCTCTCTTGATGGAAATTCTAGTATGTTGTGTAGGTAACAAGAAAGGTATCACCTTATCTAAATATTGGGTATATTAACTGAAGATATCAATCTTAACAAAATTTATCTACATCTGTTGGGCAACAGGGATTATCTTTCAACAGTTTAAAGTACCATTTTATTGAGTATATTTTCTTTTCAGTCATGTTTTTCCACATAATATTTTTAAGGTATTTCAACTTGTTTGTTTCAATAGCTTTCTGAGAAATACAGAGGACATGTATGAAGAAGTCAAATTGATAAAAATGTGTGTACATTTTTCTTTTTATTTAAAAATGTAATTGCAATATGTTAACTTCTGTGTTTATTTTCTTATAGAAAACTGCCTGTTTTAATGTCTTATGAATTGTCTTTCCTCTGCATCTTTGCTGACGGCAGTGAGCCAATCCTTTTGAAAATACACATTCACACACATAATCAGGACAAATGTTTGTTTTTTAACTGAAGGAGTTAATAGCCAAGGTTATGGACATTTCAAATGTTATTCATAGGTGCTGAAATCCAAAGTTAATTTATGATTTTGAAATGAATTTACTAAGATCACCACAATTGAAATGTTCATTTTTCAGAGAAAATTCTTTCTGAGGCATATAACTTTCTTTTGTGACAGCCTCCTAAAAGGCAAAGTCTCCTCTGTATTTTTCTAATACTGTCATTCTCTAAACTTGTGGTAGTTGCATCAATTGCTCAGTGACCTGGGCTGCTCTTTCACTGCGGTGCATTTTGAAAGAAACTTACCGACCTGGTTTCAGAAAGGGGTCAATTTATCATGCTGTTTCAGTCACTTTGCTCTTGAAGGTGGGAGATTCATGTCAGAAACCAGTCTAAATTAAAGTCATTACACTTTCATTTTACTAGCTTCGCCAGGTCCTTTTGACTTGCTGAGTTCTCACACCAAGCAATTTTTTTCTGAGTGATAAATAAAACTTTTATTTGCCTTTCCCATAACTTAACCTCCAAGCATCCCTCTAATTATCTTGTTTCCTTCCCCAGTGAATAACCTGTCCGTGATTAGTGATAATAATTTTACTTGGAAAGATTCATTTATTTTTTTGTTTGTACATGAGTGGTGCACAAAAAATGTTGGGAAGTGATTTCCTATGTATTCATTATGGGAAACGGTAATCAAGGTGTTCTAGGGTTTTACATATTTACTTTTGATGTCATAATGTTTTTCTGGGTATTGTATTTCCTTAACAATATTTGCTTTTGTCTAATGAAAATTATAGTTACAATTTAAGTTTGTGATTTACTGCAACTCACATTCTTTAATCAGATATAAAATGGAATGTCATACAAATTTTGAACAGTTCGTGGGACTTGAAACTATTGAAGCAAAGTGATTGCATGTATGCAGGGGGTATATATATGCATGCATTCCAAATAATTCAGCATGACATTTATTTTCATAGGAAATCCAGATATGAAGTAGGGCTCAAAAAAGGAGGCAACCCATTTTAGGGGCTCTTTAAGACATTGCTTCCCACCCAAAAAAAGTACATGTCAGTGTATTAAATGTAAATGTCTTTATTCCCAGAGAAGTTTCATAAGAGTTCATTTAATTGTGTTACATATCTTTGATCTAGGTGATAATTGTATTAAACAGAAGTCGTATTAAAGGGCAGAATATGTTGATTTTAGAATCTGCAGATAGCAATACTAAATAATTTTTATTGCAATGATCCATTTTAGAACTCAATTATATCAAATGACAATTATCTTGAGTAATATCACATTATTGGAAAATTTTGCTGTCATTTAAATGAAATTAAAATGAAAACTTCAGGGAATTTTATTGTACCCTAGTTATTGTATCTGGGTACACAATATGAATTGAATAACCAAAGTGTCATAGAATATTAATATTTGTTACATTTAAATTTTGCTTACTCTGGTTAAGACCTTATCTCAGGAGTTTTCCCCAAACTCCCCCAACCATTAAATTAGTTTAAAATACTTAAATAAAAAATACATTTGGAAGCAAAAGAGCATGTTATTTTTGGAATAAAATTCTGCTAGTATAGAGCAGTATATGTTCAGTCCCTACTGATATCTTTTCAACAGAATCACTTAAAATACTATGCCAATTACTAACAAAGGCTTATTGATAAAAACTAATAAAGAACTGTCTGACTTTCTGCTGTTCTTTTAAAGACATCCATTGAAGGCCATCCAAAGGTATTATACAGCTAATTCTTCAGTCAGCCAGCATTCCTTGCCTCCTCATGTTTCCTGGCATTTGGAAAATAGTGCTTGTGTTTACACCATCCACACTGAGTTGAAATTCCTGTGTGTGCTCTATTTATATAAACTACAATCCCTCTCCCCTCCCCCCAAACTTTATTGATCAGAGTTAAGACATTGTTATAAAATTAACTGTTTTTGCAAGTGCAGCAATAAATAAACAGAAAAGACTTTAAAATAAAAGACTTTATTTTAATTTGAGAAAATTAAGCCATATAGATTGTCTCTCAAACATAATAACAAAGATAAAAGGCTAGAAACAGTTTAAAATTAGGCCTTGATGGGGTCAAAACATGGTTCTGGTACTCACCGAATGGCTGAGGTAAAATATTAATATTTTGAGAGCTGATTGTAATTGTAATTGACATTTAAAAGTCTCTGACTGAATAGGTCTTATAATTGTCTATATATAAATAAGGTAATTTTTTTTCTTTCTTCCTCTTGAATACTATAATTCACCTATCAGTTAAGAAGTTATCATCAGGTAGGAAAAGAAAAATATGTATTTGATCTGTTAATTAATTAATGTCAACAGTTTTCTAGGACAATGTATACTTAAATACATGATTCAACAATTAAGGATTTAAATTCCAGTACAGTAATACTATTAGGGATAATAGTGTTATAAAGAAACTCACGGGTAAAGTGAAGGAATGTCAGAAAATGAAAAAGTCAAGATGCAGCTGCAAGTTATTATTTTCCAACTTGTGGAAGCCATACAACTAAATGCCTGGGTCAGTAACCAGCGTATTACATGTATTACAGAACCTTCATTGGAAAAGTGACCATCTGAACTTGTCTGACTATTCAGTGTGATGGAAACTCTCCACATACACATGCAATTACAGTGTATGTGCTTTTTTGTGACTGGGTTTTTTTCATTCAAAATTATATTTATGTGATTTATCCATATTGTTTTATATATAAGCAGTTCAGTCATCATTATTGCTCAGTTGTATTCCATTGTATGAATATATCACAATTCATCCATTTCCCAGTTGCTAAATACTGAAATATTTTCAGTTTTTATTTATTATGAATAAAGCTGCTATGTGCATTCTTGTACAAGTATTTTTCTGAATATGAGAGTTTGTTTCTTTTGGGTGAATTCCTAGACGTAACATTGCTAGACAACTTTTTAACTTTATAAGAAACTTGACAACTTTTTTCAAAGTGTTTGCACCATTTTAATGCTCCAATATTAATCTTTGAGAGTTCTAATTTTTCCTACTCTTACAGATACCTTTGACCTTAGCTATTCTAATCAGTGGGAAGCGATATCTCATGGCAGCTTTGTTTTTGTTTTTCTACATGGCTATCCAGTTGTTCAGGAAACTTTCTTTCCTCTATTGAATTACATTTTACCTTCATCAAAAATTAATTGATTGTATGTGTATCACTATATTTTTGGACTTTCTATCCTGTTTCATTGACCGATTTGTCTATCGTTATTTAATACCATATTGTCCTAACTATTGTTGCCTTAAAGTAAGTCGAAATCAGGAAATGAATGTCAGCCACCTTTCTTCTCCTTCATATGATTTTGGCTCTTTTAGGATCTTGCATTTTCTTATAAATTCTAAAGCCAAGCTCTAATTTTATAAAAATACTAATTGGCTTTTGATGAGAATTACATGGAATCTATACAAACATTGTTAAGAACTGACTTCTTAATAATTTGTCTTCTAATAAATTATATTTCTCCATATATTTAGGTCTTTTTTTTTCTCAGCAATGCTTTATAGTATAAAGGTTTGCATATATTTTATTAAATATTTCATGTCCTTGAATAGTATTTTTAAATTTAATTTTCTACTTTTCTGTCGCTAATTCAAAGAAATACAATTAGTTTTTACATATTTACTTGTATTCTGTTATCTTGCAAAATTCACTGTTTAGTTCTAGTAGGCTTTCTTTGAAGACTCCTTGGAGTTTTCTACATAATGTCATCTGTGAAGAAAGACAATTTTGTTTCTTCCATTACAATCTGAATTCTTTTATTTATTTTTCTTGCTTCACACTGGTAAGGATTTCCAGTTCAATGTTGAACAGAAGTAACCAAGTGAATATACTGTATTTACCAAATTTCCCAATTTTAAAGTGAATGTTTCATTTTTCATCAAGTATATTAGCCCTAGGTTTTTTCTATATATCTTTCATGAGATTGAAAATCTTTTTTTCTGTCTTGTATGCTGAGTACATTTATTATGGATAGCAGTTAAATTTTTCTAATACTTTTTCTGCACCTGTTGAGATGCTCATGCATTTTACCCTTTGTTGTGTTAATGTAAAGAAGTTAATTTGATTGACTTTCAAATATTAAACTGACCTTGTATTAATGAAACATATTTCACCAGTTCATAAAATGGTTTTGTATATGTACGTATGTATTTTTTATTCAATTTGTTGATGCTTTGTTAAATATTTTTGCATCTACATTCATAAGGAATATGAGTCTACAATATTTTTTATGATGTTCTTGTCAGAATTCATTATCAAGTTTGTGCTAATGTCACAGAAAATTGAAAAATGTTATCACCTCTTATTCTTACTTAAGTGTTTAATAGTATTTACAAGGGAAATATTTGTGGTGAGGATTTACTGTGTGAATTAATTTGTTTTTAATATTGGGTTGTCAGAAAAGTCATGACGCATTTTTGCAATGAAAAACAGAAAAAAGACGTCATGACTTTTCCAACAACCCAATGTATAGGACTATTCTATTGCGTTTTCCTGTTTTTCTTGTGAAAGGAATCAACTCAGAAGTTCTATTTCCCTGATAGCTGCTAAAATAGTTTGAAAAGTGACAATGTTGAGGTTACAGGTAGCCTACCACTTTCTAGAAGGACTTGGTACATTGGTTGGATGTTTAGAGCTACAGCTCCTGAGAAGGAGGTAGGCAAAGGCAAGAAAGAAGTGATGAGGATCTCAGACACACAGCTAGGTTTCAGGGTAAGATCTCATTCCCTATTGGGAGACCAAAGCTAGTTAAAGAAACAGTGGGAATATCAGTTACCCACTGAATGAGCAAACACAGCAGAGGTTAAGGGGAAAAATAATTGTATTTTGGTGATTGTGTCCATTGGATCACAGGTGGAGGTGATACAAAATCTTAACTGGCTTAATACAAAGAGGAACCAGTCTCAAAATTTTACACACTGCTCCCATATCCAATTGATGATTTTCCATAATAAAGAGACTAGGATTTCCTTTTGAAAAAAAAGTTATACACTGTATGATTCCACTCAAGTAGTATTTCCAAAATGACAAAATTATAGAGAAAAAGAATGAAGAAGTTGTTGCTAGGGGTTAAGGAAATGAGAGTTCCCCTCCCGTTTTCCTTAAGAACAAGAGTTACTTTGTAAGGATGCAATGAAATGATAGTGCTTTATCATGATATTAATGATAGTTGTATAAATTTATACATATGAAAATATACATAGACTTATACACAATAGCATAAAAAATGAGTACATGCAAAATACGATAAAACTTTAGTAAGGTGTGTAATCTAGTTAATTATATTGTACCAATCAATTTCTCAGTTTTGATAATGCACTATAGTTTCATAAGATGTTGCCATTGGGAGAAGTTGGGTGATAGTTTCAAGGAATCTGTTTTTACAATTTTTGCAATTTGCATGACTCTATAATTATTTCAACATAAAAGTTTAAACAAATTAAAAAATAAGAAGGAAAATGTGTTGGTTCACCCAAGTTAAACATCCAAGGTTACATTAGTACCAAAGTATATTACTCAAAACTATTCTAAGAAAATGTCTTAATTCTGCTCTTTCATGCCGGCTTCTAACATTTAATGCAAACACTAGCTTCCCAGAGTCAAGTACATTTTGTGACTATGTGTGTGTTTGTGTACTGGGAGTCGGGGGGTGGGCACGAGAATCTTTTTCTAACAATTCAAACAAACGTCCTGTATTTAAATGTCATTGGACAAAATTGGGATGTATGATTGTTCCTAAGCCAATGACAGTGCCTATAGAGTATGTTATTGAGTCAACGCCATAAAAAGCACAGTGATTTGAGACTGTGGGAAAGGTAATTAAAAAATAATTCAAGGTATTGTTATCAAAAGAGAGAACAGATTCAGGGTACCCTGCAAAACCACTGAAAATGTATAAAATTACTCAGAGCTCATCCCAAGCATTCCGGACACAACAGAAAATAGTAGGCTCACTATTCTAGAATTCATTTGACATTTAGGTAGAAATTCATTTTTTGGGGGGTTGGAAAATTATTTTATTTTTTAATTCATGATCATTATATCTTTTTTATTAAATTTATAGGGATGACATTGGTTAGTAAAATTATATAGGTTTCAAGTGTACAATTCTATAATACATTATCTATATATTACATTGTGTGTTCATCACCCAAAGTCAATTCTCCTTCCATCGCCATATATTTGACCCCCTTTACCCTCTTCTACCATCTGCCTACCCACTTACCCTCTGGTAACCACTAAATTATTGTCTTTGTTGGTGAGTTTTTATTTATTTGTTTGTCTTGTTCATTTGTTGCTTTCAATTTTATATCCCACATGTGAGTGAAATCATATGGTTCTCAACTTTTTTTGTCTGACTTATTTTGCTTAGCATGATTATCTCAAGATCCATCTATGTTCTTGCAAATGGCAGTATTTCATCTTTTTTATGGCCAAGTAATATTCCATTGTGTATATATATGTACCACATCTTATTTATCCAATCATCTATGGAAGGACACTTTAGTTGTTTACATGTTTTGGCCACCGTGAATAATGCTGCAGTGAACATAGGGGTACATATATCTTTATGGATAAATGTTTTCAGATTTTTTTTGGTAGATACCCAGCAGATTGAGTGCTGATTTGTGTGGTGCTCTCTGACTTAAACAAAACAGGTTTAGAAACTCACTGGTATTTGAGATGGCAGAAATTGACACACTGAAGTGGAAAATACTTTCTCTAATTTCTCATTCATTAAACATATATAAAATATGCTCTCTACATAAAACTAGCCTAATGTTTATTCCATTTAGAGCTCTTTAAGTTAGACAATTATCATTTTACCTTGAAGTCTCTTTTTTACAAGGCTGCATTTCATTAACTATTATAGGAATCTCTTACATGTTATGGTTTCCAAAGTTATCCCTTCTTTAAGAACTGTGTGTATTATTCTAGATGTATTCTGACAAGCACAGAGTAAAGCAAAACTCTTACATTCCCCATTCTGGACACATTGTGGACAGTATCTATGTTAATCAGTTACTTTTGTTAGTATATTCACCATGCCTTTGACTCATATTTGCAGTAAATGAAAACACGTCTTTCCTAAATATAGTTTTATTTAGTTTCCTCTTTCCAATATTGGACTTGAATAGTTTTTTGTTTGTTTGTTTGTTTGTTTGTTTTATATAATTTGTTTTTTTTTACTTTAGTGCTAAACTTCATTTCTATTTTAAATTTCACCCTTTCAGATATTTTGCCTGGAATATTTAACCAAGTAGGATCATCTTGCAGTCAGACTCTCCAATTTTGGATATCACCATTATTCCCAGTGTTTTCACATTTTCACATCAATAACTTTCTATATATATATATATATATATATATATATATATATATATATATATATATATATATATATGGAGAGAGAGAGAGAGAGATCATAATTCTAATTATCCCTATATATCTTGGACATGAAACAGAACTTTCACATAGATTTAATGCTATTGAAATTTGGCCAATAAGTCCATCTAAGAATTTTATTGTCAAAATAACTTATACTCACTCTGCGTTGAAGACAGCTCCAAGAACTCTGTGTTGCTTTACTTAGTGATCACAACAACCTATGAGAATATAGTATCATCTCCATTTCACAGATTCAAAAACTGAGTCACAGAGAGTTTAAGTAAGTTCCCCAAAGTCATACCACTAGTAAGTAACCAAGCTGGTGCTTTGACTAAGGCAGTCTGACTCCAGAACCTGTGCTCTTCCCTCCTTATCGTTTTTCCTCACTATTCATGCCTGCAAGAATATCATGAGACACTCTCTCAAAGAGCCATATTGAAATTCAAATGTCACATTAGAATTCTGAAACCCAAGTCTGAATCACTGGGAATGTGACTGTTTTCACAACGGATTACAGTTCTTCATGACTGCAAGCAAATGAGTATGAGTAGAGATGTACAAATAAACCATGTGCTATTATAAGATTGAAGGGAAGCAGGGACATTCTAGTTATATACTTACTCTTCATCATCACCTAACTCTGAGCTGCATTGTTGAATACAAGAACTTCCATTTTACTGTGAGCTGGATAACCCAAACTTACGGTAGAAAATCTCAAGCCAAGTCTACAGTCTTGTTTTCACTACAATTCTGGTATCAATGTTTGCTTAACCATTTATGTCCAATGTTTCTTTGACATTTTCTACTATTTCTTCTCCAAAAATATCTGTCTTCGAATTGTGTTCTTTTATTCTTTAAATCAAGAATTCCTGCTTACCCTGGGAGATTCTTTCTTTCACCTCACATTTGTCCCAGGTGGGACTTCCCCTCACCTTCCTCTTCTACCAGTAAAAAGAATTTTAACTAGAGTGGTTATTCTCAGTAGTAATTGCCAATACTATGGCTTCAAGGACCCTAAAAGAATATATTCTCAGGGTTCTCAAAATCTGTACATTTGATCAAGGCATTTACAATGAAATAAAGAGAAAAAATAAACTGGAGTCATTAAAACTATATGACAACAAATCCAAAGACCTCCCCCTCCCCCAACTACCCTCCTGGGTCTCCCTGTCCTGTGTCCTTTCCTCTCTGGGCAGCCCTGTGCTCAAGACCAGGTGGTTGTGCTCTGTGATCTGTGCTTCCTCGGCTTTCTATCTATTGCCTAACCTGGCCTTACACTGAGCATTTATTGAAGAATAAAATTGTGGTTGTATTCAAAAAAATGGAGGAGGGGCCTATGATGAGTAGCTCTCACCATTTATTTTGCTTTGCATTCTATTCTCTCCTTCCCTCCATTATTTTGGAGGAACACTAATCATATTAGCCTTGTGTTGGTTAAAAGTCTGTTGGTAAAAGCATCAGAAACTCAATTAAAGTCAACTCAAAAAAGAAAAAAAAAGGGCCAGCCAAGTGGCGCTTTGGTTAAGAGCTGGCTTGAGATGCCAGAAGGCCTCAGTTCAGATCCCACATGAGGGCCAGTGACACTGCCCTCTACAGCTAAGATGCTGAACGACAGGTCAACCTGGAGCTGGGCTGCCATGAGTCGCTGGAGATGGGTAGGCTGCAGCCCCTGTGGCAGTGGGCTGCCATAAGCTACCGTGAGTGGCCAGCAGCTGGTGTGAGCTGCCAAGAGCCACTGTGAGTGGCCGTCAGAGGCCGGCGACTGATCTGCCTCACCTAGGAAAAGCACAATGATAGTATCAACATGGGCCAGTGAAGTGACTTCCTCCACAACTAGCCTGAAGAACCAAAGGACAGCAACTTGTCTGTTCCCCTCCCCGAATTCCCCAATAAAATCTTTTAAAAAAAGAAAAAAAAAGTAAGTTCAGTAGCTTGCTAAGAAAACTCAGAAGTATAAGACAAAAAATTGTTCCAAAACTAAAACAGAAAACTCTAATACCACCATAACCCAATCTTTCTTATTTTCTTCTTCTCTTATTCCTCTCTCTCTCTCTCTCTCTCTCTCTCTCTCTCTCTCTCTCTCTCTCATTAGCTTCATCCTTTCAAAGCTAACTTTTTTAAGATATCTGAGGCTTGGACCTGCAGTTCAAGAAATCTCCTTTATTTTACCATCAGAGAGTAACTGCCCCCTTTTCTTAATTCTAATTACAAAGATCCTTAGGTGGAAAATGCTGATTGCCCTGACATGAGTCATGTGCCCACTCCTGTGGGAAATGGATCAGGTTTTCTTAATGGAAAGATCCCACCACTGCCTTAGGGTGGAGTCAAGGAAGAGCCGTTCACACCAGAAGGGGCGAGTTCCTTCTGAATAAGGGACCTGTGTTCAACAGGCAAACAATTATTGCCTGCTTCATGCTCTCTTGTGTTCATTGCTTTATTTTACTTTTCTAGCCCATTCTGGTGCACACATTCCTCTGTTATGCATTATTCTCTATACTGACAAGAGTAAAAACATCATTTTGCAACTCGGGAATTTATCTGCAAAATAGGCGTTTTGCAGTATCAAGGGTTTTTTTGTCAAGAACTTTGTACTGTCATTCATTCAAGTCCCAAAGCACTCATTCCTTCTTTTTATGTTTTAAACTTTTTTTTTTTAAAGATTTTTATTGGGGAATTGGGGGGATGGGAACAGTGCTGGGGAATTGGGGAAAGGGGAACAGACAAGTTGCTGTCGTTTTGTTCTTCAATCTAGTTGTGGAGGATGTTGCTTCACTGGCCCAAGTTGGCACCATCATTGCGCTCTTCTCTGGCGAGGCAGATCAGTCGCCGGCTTCTGGACGGCCGCTCACTGCGGCTGCTGGCCGCTCACGCTGGCTGCTGGCTGCTCACGGTGGCTGCTGGCCACACATGGTAGCCCATGGCAATCCACTGCCACAGGGACTGCAGCCCACACCGTCGCCGGCGACTCATGGCAGCCCAGCTCCAGGTTGAGCTGTTGTTCAGCATCTTAGCTGTGGAGGGCAGCGTCCCTGGCCCTCATATGTGGGATCCGAACCGGGGCCCTCTGGCATCCCAAGCGAGTTCTTAACCATCGCGCCACTCGGCCGGCCCTGTTTTAAACTTTTTATTATGAAAAATTCAACTCTATAGAAAATTGCAAGAATGGTAGAATAAACCCTTCCCCTAGATTCATTAATTGTTAATATCTTGCAAATGTGCTTTATTTTCTGCATGGGTGTATGTAATTTTGGGGGATGTGGCTTAATCATTTGAGAGTTAGTTGCAGACATCATAGCACTTCTTCCCTAAATACCTCAGGGTGAAACTCCTAAGAACAAGGACATTCTCCTACATCACCACAATGCCATCATCACACTCAAGAAATTTAACACTGCTGCAATATTGTTATCAAATATTAACAATATGTCATTATCTAATATATAGGTCATATAAACAAGGCACTCATTCTTTACATCTTGTACCTAGCTCATAATCTTAACACACAAATACAATACCTGCCAATGCAACTACCCATGGCCACTTATACTGACCCAGCACCTAAATATTAAATATACGAGTAGATATAGCTTAGCCCCTAGCTCTAGGACTTTCGCTATATAAAATTAAAAGATTATATAGCATTCCCATACACAAAATGTCAGTTTGGTGAATTTTTGAAAGGATTAGGTATAAACCACAAAATCAGTCAAATATGCTTAGCTAGTTCAAATTAAGAGTTCAGGTACTTCAAAAAGTTAATTACTTTTAAATTAATCCAAGACCACAAGTTACAGCCCTAATTCCTAACACTGATCAAAACATCATAAATGGAAAAGATTCAAGTTATTCAACTCCAAAGCAAGAAAAGCAATAGAAGGCATTTTCTTTCCTTTGATACATTAAAATCCCAGTTCTCAAAGTCATTTTTTTACACATTTTTAAGTTGCCATGAGTTATGATGTATGTCATAAATGTTTTGTACTAATAAGAACTATAGCATCACAATTTGGAAATAATTCCCTTTTCAGTAAGTTTATGTGGATGTAAGTTGATCCCATACTGTAATGTATTATTCTCATTTACATCTTTTCACATTCCTCCTTGAATGGGAAGAAAACTGGTGACTGTAGAGTGAGAACATAGGATGAAGACCACTAAGGCATATTCAGGGGGGGTGGACATGATCACATTTGCATCTGGGAAACAGCACACAGGCTACACTGTGAAAAGTAAAAAAATATGAAGCAGGAAGTTAACAGGTAGGTGGTGTATTTCTTTAGATGATGGTAATGCATGTTCAAAAGTAGATGGATGAAATATGACACAGTCCCACAGACAGACCACTTTTTAAAAATCACTCAGAGAAGTTCACTTTAGATTAATCAGAAATTAGATATTTATTGTTCAGGCAGGCCATGCATGGTACTTTTGTGGACACTGTGGATACAATTACACATGTCTTAAAAAAATCCCTACTTTTGTGAAAGCTTACATTCCAGATGGGGGTGTGAAGAAGACAAATAACAGTAATAAGCATTGTATACTGCATTCGATACTGATAAATACTCTAGGGAATAATAAAGCAAGGAAGGGGGGGGCCGGCCGAGTGGCTCAGTTGATTAAGAGCTCGCTCAAGAGTTTGAGCTCTGAGCAACAGCGGTTCGAGTCCAGCCCGAGCTGAGCAGCCGCTGAGCTGCCAACAGGTGGCAGGATGGCTCAGCTAAAAAAAAAATAAATAATAAATAAATAAATAAATAAATAAATAAAGCAAGGAAGGGGGGTTAGAGGTATCTGAGAGCTAATAATATAGATGCTACCAGAGAAAACCGCTGAGAAAGTGGATTCAAGAGTCAAGTCCTGAAGGAAATAAAGGGCCAAGAAAGAAAAACGAAAAGGGACTCTTTGGCAAAGGAAATATCTCTGAGGTGGTAGAAAGCTCACCAAATAGGAAGCTGTTGGAACAATACAGGTGAAGGATGATGGTGGATTAATCCAGAAAGATAGCAGTGCGGTGGTGAGAAGTGGTTTGAGTCTAGATATATTTTGAAGGTAGAGTTACTAGGATTTGCTGATAGACCAGAGTAAAAGATGTTTTAGTTTGATGTACTCCCATTTGTTTATTTTTTCTTGTGTTTCCCTTGCCTGAGGAGATGTACCAGAAAAAAAAATATTATTAAGAACAATGTCAGAGAAAGAGATGGGGAAAGGATTTGGCTAAGGATTTTGGGTTAAGCAATTGGAAGACAGTAGTTGGAGGCCATCATCCAGCCACTATAAATGTACATCGCTCATAATGCACGAATCAAGCAAATCATATCTGAAAACTATGCTGGAATTACTAAACTACATCTATTGGACAGTATTACTCTGAATCTGTGGAGAGTATGATTGACCAATAAAAAGTAATGAGATCTGGGTGGAGAATATGATACTTATGCCACTAACTGAATTTTCCTGGTTGTAACTGTAACATAATAAACAGATCATTGACTTTGCCTTGATGTTTAGGCTACGAATAAAAATGGTGTTCATAATGACTAGTATATCCTCAAGAAACTACATTTCTTTATACATGTGCAAAAAAATACAAAATTTTAAACAGAAAAATAATGCAATATTTTTGTTAACATTATTACACAATAGTATAGAATAGTCCTCTGTGTATACCTTTTATTTTTTCCAGCATAGTGTTTTATCTCTTTATATAACCATAATTCTGAAACATCATTTTCTTCTTTTTACCATTATCATTATCATTTTTTTGTTTTTTGTTTTTAAATTACAGTTGGCATTCAGTACTATTTTATATTATTTTTAGGTGTACGGCACAGTGATCAGACATTTATATAATTCACAAAATGATCCCCTCGATTAGTATGGCACCCACCTGGCACTATACATAGTTATTATAACGTTGTTAACTATATCCCCTATGCTGTACTTTACATCCCCACAATTATTTTGTAACTGCCAATCTGTACTTCCTAATCCCATCACCTTTTTCACCCAGTCCCCCACTCCTCTCCCATTTGACAAACATCAGTTGGTTCTGTTTCAATGAGTCTTTTCTGTTTTGCTTGTTTGTTTATTTTGTTCTTTACATTCCCAATGTAAGTGAGGTAATATGGTATTTGTCTTTCTCTGCTGACTTATTTCCTTTAGCATAATACCCTCTAGCTCCATCTACGAGAATGTTGTTACAAATGGTAAGATTTCATTCTTTTTCTGTCTGAGTAGTATTTCATCATATATATGTACCACTTATTCTTTATCTAGTCGTCTTTTGGTGGTCACTTAGGTTGCTTCCATATTTTGGAATATGCTGCAATAAATATAGGGATACATATATCTTTTTGAATTACTGTTTTCAATTTCTTTGGATAAATATGCAGAAGTGGAATTGCTGGGTCATAAGGTAGCTCTATTTTTAATTGTTTGAGGAACCTCCATATTGTATGCCATAGTGGCTGCACCAGTTTATAATTCCACCAACAGTGCATGAGGATTCCCTTTTCTGCACATCCTCACCAACATTGTTTTTTTTCTTGATTTATTTATGGTAGTCATTCTGTGAGGTGATATTTCGTTATACTTTTAATATACATTTCTGTGATGATTAGTGGTGTTGAGCATCTTTTCTTATGCCTGTTAACCATATGTATGTCCTCTTTGGAGAAATGATTATTCAGGTTCTCCACTCATTTTTTAATTGGGTTATTTGTTTTTTTGGTGTTGAGTTGTATTCATTCTTTATAAATTTTGTATATTAACCGCTTAATAAGATATATCATTGGTGAATATCTTCTCCCATTCAGTAGGATGTCTTTTTGTTTGCTGATGATTTCCTTTGCTGTGCAAAACCTTTTCAGCTTGATCTAGTCCCATTTGTTTATTTTTCTTGTGTTTTCCTTGTCTGAGGAGGTATATCAGAAAAACTATTATTAAGAGCAATAATGGTCTTATATTTAAGTCTTTAATCCATTTTGAGTTTATTCTTGTATATGGAGTAAGAAGGTGGTCCAGTTTCATTTTTTTGTACGTATCTGTACAGTTTTCCCAACACCATTTATTGAATAGACTGTTTATACCCTATTGTATATTCTTGACTCCTTTGTCATAGATTACTTGACCACATAGGTGGGGTTTATTTCTGGGCTCTCTATTCTATTCCATTGATCCATGTATCTGTTTTTGTACCAGTACCATGCTGTTTTGATTATATAGCCTTGTAGTATAGTTTGATATTAGGTATCATGATATCTCCAACTTTGTTCTTCTTTCTCAAGATTGCTGTGGCTATTCAGGGTCTTTTGTGGTCTCATATAAATTTTAGAATTATTCGTATCTTCAATTTTTTTTTCAATATCTTATAATTTTCTGAGTACAGGTCTTTTAATTCCTTGGTTAAATTTATACCTAGATTTTTTGGGGGTTTTTTTTTGGCTCTAATTGTAAATGGGATTGTTTTCTTAATTTCTTTTTCTGACAGTTCATTATTGGTGTATTATAATGCAACCAATTTCTGAATATTAATTTAGAATCCTGCTACCTTACTGAATTCATTTATCAGTTCTAATAGTTTATTGGTAGAATCTTTAGGGTTCTCTCTCTATATATAGTATCATGTCATCTGCAAATAATGGCAGTTTTACTTCTTCCTTTTCAATTTAGATGCTTTTTATTTATTTCTATTTCTGATTACTGTGGCTAGGAATTCCTGAATCATCATTTCCTATAGGGTCAATATAAAAGTAATTTAGTCTTTTTCTAGTTAGTTAATCAAATTTTATATTTTATACTTGAGAATTTAGAGTAATTTCTTTAAGATTTTAACCAGCAGAATTTTTAAGCTCCACTATGATATAATAAAATAGTTTTGACACTTTGAAAATCTGTTTTGTTTTTGTTTTTGTTTTTTTCAGTTGCATGTCTGGCTTTCACGAGAATATTTTATTTCTGTCATATTTAAATTTTAGCAAACTAAAGTAATTCTAAAAAACTGCAAAAAATTAATGTGAAATTAAGGCCTACATAAGAGCACGTTCAGTGAATGCCTCAATTGTCTCTTTGTTGTATTGAGCTATTCAATTTTATAGACAAATTACTCTTACACTACATATTTTGAATTATTGACACAAACAAGTATGTAAGAGTTTTCTCACTGAAACACTTGTTTCTTCAGGCTGCTTACTGAATGGGTGTCAATTTTACACATTTTATCTGAAGCTGATAGACTTTATCAAGACAAACATGATCCCTATACGTAAAACATGAGACTTCACATACAGATGTATTCAGGATTTGTAGTGCTGCTATATGTCTTTACCTACTCTACAAACACAGTAATTCTGATAATTCCTATTTTGTACAATTCCTATTAAAAATAAGGTGCATATATAATTGTATTTGCTGCTTAAGTGAATATATTCTTGACAAAAGAAAACTTCTGTTATTGCTAGGCATTGAAGCAACTAAAATCTCCATATATTTTACACATATAATGACTAGAAGAGTTTTTCACAGACTCGGTCTGGTTCTGTGTATTTTAAACCTCGTTTCTCCTCCACTGCCCACATGCATCTGGTGCTAAGAGATATAGGACATTTTCATATGGCAATATTACCTCTGGCATGCATCTTTATAAGTCATTGTGTTGTACCTGGTCAGTAAATGTGGTGAGTGGTAGGAGTCTTTCTGAAGTCCGTTCTAAGTGTGGCTAGCAATAACTTTAATTATACATATAAATGACTATAAATCAAATAATAATGTTCTACTAAACCAAATTAACTGTCAGTTCAACTCAATTTCCCTTTATCAGATCCAAAAAAAATGCCTGTGACCACTCAAAAGCCATCATAAGGGAAGTGTGACAAAACAAAGGCCATAAAAAGTAAAATGTATGAAATTGTAAGCATATTATGCATCCACTAGACTAGGATATAATTGTAATGCATAAAAAAATATGAGCTTACACACAGATGGGCTCAACTTTTATAGCAATGCTATAGGTTTATGCCCTACCAATATAGAAATTCTGATAAAATATATTTTGTATAATTACATAAAAAAGGGGGAAAAAGATGGTGCATTTATAATTACAGTACTGCACATATAGCAAATGCTCATATTGTGCTAATATCTGGCCCTGTGCCTCACAATGCCAGGTGAATCAGCATGGTGGAAGCAAAGCCTCCACCTGGAGGTTTCTAAATCTTCCTCTAGTCTTGGAACCACCTAGAGTCAGCAGTGTCACCTGGGTAGAGTGAGTGCCCCAAGCCAAAAACACTGGTGTCACTTTTCTCCTCTCACCCAAAATCCCCTTCCTCCCACTCTAGCCTCTCTTTTGCTTATATGGTAAGGCAGATAGATGTCTCATGCAGCTCTGGAAATCATACCTATTGGGTCACTCTCAGGTGTTTTGGCAAACCCCCATTCTAGGAGGGGGCTGGCAATGGCAACTGCTGGCTAGAATAATATTTCTGTTGTAGGAGTACATGAGAGAAAGCCACTAGAATGGTGCTGATGTGCTGAGTTTTGGTGACTCTCACATCAGACATGGGAGGAATTAAGGGCTCTGGATTACCAACAGTGCACTTGTGAATCTTGGGCTTCAGCTCCGTCTATGGGCTGTATGTCAGTTTCTGTGTTCTGACGCTAGATCAGAACCATGACCTTTGATACTTGGAACATTTTTGTTATTTACTATTTCATAAAATATTTTAATTGGTTTATCAAATTTCATTTTAAGAATTCTTTTGGAATTCTTAATTGGAATTGCCTTGAATTTATTTGATGTAAGAATGAGTGATACCACCCATAATGGATATATCTTTCCATTTATTCAGATCTCTCTTTATGTCCTTTAAGAAAGTTTTGAAATTGTTTTCATTTGCTTAACAAATTTATGCTACATATTGTGAACGGGGTCTTTAAACCATTGTGTTTTCTAGCTGGTTATTCTGTTAACTAAAAAGATTATTGATTTTTGTGTGATGACTTTGTATCTAACCACCTTGCTAAAATGTTTAATTAATTCTAATATCATGCCATTTAATTAATTTGGTTTTATATGCTAATGAGTAGATCATCTACAAATGATGATGGTTTTATCTCGTTTCTTCTGCCTGTTACATTGGCTGGGACCTCAAATACAATGTTCAATAACAACAATGAAAGTGAATGTCTTGTTCTTCTCTTTAACTTTATATCTGATGCTTGAAGTACAACTTTTTGTTAGCTCTGCTTCATCAAATTAGAAATATTCTGACAAACGTTTTCCTGTGCATTTAGGAAGTTTCTTTTCACTTCTCATTTATGACCTAGTCAATTTAGGATTTCTTCTCTAGGGTCAGGCTTTCCCAATGCCATGATTATAAAGCATGATTTTAGTGGAAGAACTTCAATTTAGGAAAATTGAGGAAGAGTCTTGGAGAAAAGAAAGCATAATGTGAAAATAAAAATGACATTTGTCATAATAATTCTGAAATATCCAATTTATATTCAGATAAAATATAAAACTATAACAGGTGGCACTCCAGATATTAAACACAAATGTCATTCCTTTTTTATCCCTAGATAGTATCAGAATCCAGATGAAATTCATGTCAAATAACATATTTCAACCTACTTTTAATAATTTGTTGAAGAATTAATTTGAATATTTATGAATATAGAGTTTATTTTTTCAGTATATTGTTCATAGACCTATTTTTTTAAAAAACGACCAAAGATCATAGGAAGATAATCAAGGATCATAATTTTATCCATTATTATTTACTAAACCCTAAACAGAACTGTTTCCCATAAAAGGATGTTTTGTATTATGGTCAATTGCCAAGTGAGGTAAACTTTCTAGGTAACTTAACTGGCTTAGTCAGTTCAGGCTATTTCGTAGACTAAGTGGCTTAAACAACAAGCATTTATTTCTCACAGTGCTGGAGGGAGGGAAGTTCAAGATCCAAAAGGCAGTACACTCAGTGTCTGGTGAGAGCTCACTCCTTGGTTCATAGGCTGAATTTGGTTTTAAAATCCTTCTTTTCCTTGTGTCCTCATATGGCAGAAAAAGGAAGAGAGCTCCTTGGGGTCACTTTTATAAAGGCACTAATGCCATTCATGAGGACTCACCTTCATCACCTAATCACCTCCCAACCCCTAATACCATCACATTTGGGGTTAGGATTTCACACAAGAACATTCAACGTAAATATTCAGTTTATCGCATTTATTATTATTTGTAATGCATCTTCTCCACATATATGCACTTATTAATTTGATTTTTTTCCAAATTTTAAGTCATTTAATAAATGTTTGGCTTTAACAAATATAAACTGCCCACACAAACATGCAAAAATCGCCAAATATTTAATACAATTTTCTTATAAATAAATGTTTTTGACCACAAGCCAATCTGCTTGCCAGAACCAGGAGTGTTACAGGATCCATCTTTGATAATGATCATTTTTGGACTAAAAAGTATGTTGCTCTCATTATGATCCAAATGTTTTCATTCTCTGGCCAATATCATGTTTTTGAAGTTTTATCTTTCAACATGAATTATAGATAAGAAGAATGGGAGAGGCTGAAAGAAGAAATAAGTTTAATCTCAGTGGATTTCACTCTTTCCCATAGCGTATCCATATCAGTCAAAGTGCCAAAATCTAAGGGTAACATAATATTAATACCCACCCTTAATGGACTGTATACCAGGTTACATGTACTGGGCAAAGCATTTTATACACTTTATTCATTTATTACTCAGGAATCACTAGAAAATAGATTGTGTTTTACCCTCTTTTATAGCTGAGGAGTTTGATTTATAATAAAGTTGAGCATGAAGCAGATCAGTACTAAGGCCTCCTTGTAAATGTTGCTTTCTAGTTTAGGAGTCTGCTCTACATTCTTGTCACAGAAGTGTTACTGGTATAGAAGACAATTAGAAAATGGTGAGTAGTGTGATTTGGACTAAAGAAATGAAATGAGTTCAGATAATACTAACACTAGGGGGCCAGCCGAGTGGCGCATTGGTTAAGAGCTGGCTTGGCATGCCAGAGGGCCCTGGTTCGGATCCCACATATGAGGACCAGTGATGCTGCCCTCTACAGCTAAGATGCTGAACAACAGCTCAACCTGGAGCTGCGCTGCCATGAGTAGCCAGCAGCAGCCCCGGCTGCAGTGGGTTGCCATGGGCTACCGTGTGTAGCCAGCAGCCAGCGTGAGTGGCCAGAAGCCGGCGACTGATCTGCCTCACCCAGGAAGAGCGCAATGATGGTGCCAACTTAGGCCAGTGAGGCAACGTCCTCCACAACTAGACTGAAGAACAAAAGGACAGCAACTTGTCTGTTCCCATCCCCCAATTCCCCAATAAAAATCTTTAAAAAATAAGAATAAAAAAAAGACTATCACTGGGAATTAATTTACTTTTGTGTTTATGAATGTATGTAATATGTGATATCCTTGTATGTGTGTTTACTTATTTAACAAACATGATATAACACTTGCTCTTCTAAGCTCTTTACCAACATTAATTCGTTTAGTTGTCATACCAACTTTCTGAGGAAGCTTTAAAGATTATCACCATTTTTGAAGTAAGGAAAGTGAGATAGAGAAGTTAATAATTCGCCTAAGTCACATTGCTGGCTAAGTTGCAGAGCTGGAATTTCAACCCAGGTGGTCTGGCTCCTGCTCTTTGCCCTTTACTGGTGGTCCCTGGTAGATATGGAGCGAGCCCCGTACAGTCTCGTGTCCTCATCTCCTTCTTACTAGGCTTACATTCCACAGTGAATCACTGTAACCAGTCCCATGGGTATCAGTTTTTCCTTCCCTGCTTGATCTTTCACATCAACTAACAAACATGTTTTCATATGTCCTCAGAATCAAAAATTAAACACAAAACAAAAAAACTTACATTATTCTCATTTCTGTTTGCAAATTCTGTCCCATTATCCTATGGTCTAGTAAAACTCCTATAAGGCATTTTTCTATATTCATTATAACCATTTTTTTTCATCCACTTCAAGCCTTTACCCCTAATACTCCATTGACACTGCAATTACCAGCATCACCACTGACTTGTATTGCTCGATCCAGAGATTCTTAGTCATCATACTTTTTAACTCATCAGCAGTTGTTAATATTTAAAATAATTTATTTTTCACTTCTTTTTATCTTTACAGGACACTACTCTCATTTGGTTTTCTGCTTAACTTTCTAGCAGCTCTGTCTTAGTCTATTTTTTTCACCCCTCCACATCTCCTTCCACCTTTAAGCAGTGGAACGTCCCAGGGCTCAGTCCTTGGACATCGCTTTATATTTATATTTTTCTATTTATATTTACTCCATATGTTAATCTGATATCATATTAATATCTGTATACACATTATTCCCAAATTTGATTTTGAACTCATACCTCTCCTCTGAAGTGCAAACATATGCATGCAATTGCTTACTCTACATCTGCACTTGAACATCCAATAGGCTTCTCAAACTTAACAGGTTCAAAACTGAGTTCTTCATCTTTCTCCCCCTGTATCCTGTTCCCATTTCTCCCCCCACAACATTCCTCTCCCACTCCGTCTCCCCTACCCCACTCATCTCCACTGTCAACCTGCTCTACCCATTGTTGTCCCATCTCAGTACATGGAAACTCCATCAGTTCTTCTCTGAATGTTTTGGTTTTTCCAAGCATCCCACAGAATATCTTATATATAGACATAAACACACCATTCTTCATGACCTTCCCACTTCCACCCTATCCAATGGGTTGTGCAATTTTCCTGATTCTATCCATTCTTCTTTCCTTGCCACTCTCTTCAGTTTTCCACTCCAAACTTTATCCTTTTTAAACACATTACTCTGCTGAAATGCTACCGTTGGCATCCTGACTCATTATAAGTTGAATTTCCTGTAAGGTTTATGAGCCCTACGTGACTTCTCTGACCTCCTCTGCCATAGCTCTCCAGCTGGTTCCCTCTTGTCCTCTCACAATGACTCACTTTGCCGTTCCATCAACATGTCCTATATTCTCCCACAGCAGAGTCTGTTTGCCTGCTGTTTACTCAGATGAAACAACTTTTATTTACAGTTCACTGTCTTACCTCGTTCAATTCTTAATTCAACAGCTGTCTTCTCAGTGACTCCTCTATAGGAACCCCGTCAAACATTCCAATTCTTCTTCACCTCCAGGCATTACTGTACCCCTTTCCTACTTTAGTTTTTCCATTAAGGCTTATCACTAGTGAGCACATTATATATTTCATATATTTATCTTTCTAAAAAATTATCACAAAGGAATAGTAAAAAAAGACACCAAGGGTAATGCTTTAATAAAATGAATAATTATTATGCTTCAATCAAGGATGTTTTTGAGTGATGCTGGCCACCCTATGAGTGAAGAATCCAATAACTACCAGTGCAATTTTGAGCCACTGCCTTGATTCCTGCTAAGGTACCAGCCTCCCATTGCTTTTGTAGTATCAGCGGAAGTGTCAGTACAAAGGAAAAGACAAACATTATTTTCTAATACTATTAAGATAGTATTAGGAAAATAGCTTTGACTCTGTGGATATTCTGAAAAGTTCCCTAGAAACCACAGGGTTATGCAAACCACACTTTGATAATTGTTATTCTAAGTGCTTTGGACATTCAGAATAAATATAAGGCAATATAAATGTAGTAAGCTTACAATTATAATAAGGAGGTTGATACAACCAGCAAATTAAAAAATCAAATATTCAACACAAAATTTAATTAAGTAATAAACATTTTCAGATGTAATGTTATTATATAAAAACCAAACCTCAGAGAGTAAAGAAGAGAATGTCAGAATTTCAAAAACAAAACAAAGACATTTCTTAATTCATGGAAAAGGTTATTTTAGAGGCAAAGTTTAAAAAGTTTACATGCATAAGAATCTGTCACTATGTATATAATTTGTTATTTAGCATCCATTCTTAACTATATTTTTGGAATACATGTAGTTTTGCATATCACCACTTCCCTGGAGCATTTGATAAAAGGATCAAAGTAGTCAAACTTCTCTTTTTTCTCTAACAATATGTTTTCTCAAAAGTCGTACCTGTCCAAGGAATATAATCTATAATGTTGTAAGTATTTCTTAGGGGGCCAGATGGACCCATGTCCTTTTGGGGAGTCCACTTCATAGTCGATGTAGAGGCCTGACCACCTCATTGTATTTCTGAAACTGATGTTGAATAATACTGTATGTCAACTATAAGTATATATATACATATAGTCTCGGGACATGGAGTAGAGAGCGGGAACGGATTCAATGGAATTGTAATAGATAAGCATGATATCGGGGGTGGGACGGCAATAGATGGGGGGAGGGGTTTGTTACCTGGTGAGGGTGAAAAGGGTAACTATTGTATTGTTCTGTACACCTGAAACTAACAATAAAAAAATAAAAATAAATAAAAAATAAATAAATAAAATAAAATATTAAATACTTTCTGTATCTAGAGATAATTATATTTTTTTCTTTTTTAGAAAACAAAAACTATTCATCTTAATTACTTTCAATTTTGTGAAAATGAATCACTATACTAAATCTCTTAAATCAAAGCAAAAACATTTGTAGCATCTGGCACAGTAATTAGTAAGCAAATAATGAATGACCACATTGGCATCAAATATATTAAAAGATACATTTGCATTCTATTCCATTGAAAGCTTTAGGGAATCTGTGATGACTGCTCACATTATTTTAAATTTAAACTATATAGCAGGTGATGTTGTGATGAGCTGCCCACATTATTGTTCAGTTCAGAGGCACTGATAGCCCTAACAGTCAAATATTCACTGCAGATGGCTCAGAAGTTGAAACCCTCTTCAAGACCTGTTCTCAATCAGAGGGGCTGCCTTGCCCAAGCTCTTGGAGATAATCTACATCCAACACTTATTGATGCTGGGATACCATGGCCTAGCACCCTTTCTTCAATTCAAAACCACACTGAAAGGTCACCTCAGCTTCAGAACTCCTCATGGCATCAAACAAGGCCCTGGTGCAACCGCATGGTGGTTCAGCTTCTTCCTCTGCCTCATCCTACTCCCCTCACTCCTTTACAGCACGTTTCTGAGAGAATGCCTCAAAAAACCTTTTGCACACAAATACCCAACTCAAAATCTGATTCCTTGGAAACCTGATATAAGATGCTTCATTTCAGAAATGCTCCTAAAAGGCAGACACAAAAATGGGATTTTGGAGATGGAAGACTGGCTGGAAATGAGGATGCCATCACTGATGACAGCTGACAGCTGACAGCTCATAGCAGTCTACAGTGGTACAATTGCTAAAAATGTCACTGAATAAAAACTGGGATGAGATTAGCTTTGGCTGTTGCAATATCTCATAAGACTTGGAAAAACTGAAAAATCAATGGCTTGTATTAAGTGAAGTTTACTTACCAAACTACTATGCAGACAGTAGAAGTTTGAATGAAAAGTCTCATGAAAGTGAGCCTTATAAGAGGTCAGAATACACAGGAGCCACCCATGTTCTGTGGGAGAATTGGTGGGTTAAGGAATCCACTGGTAAGGACATGGCCTGCATCACTGAGGGAGTTCTCATCTTGAAGCCAAAACTGAGGATAATATTAGTCTCCTTCATAGAAATGAAGAAGATAGAAACCTAAAATAATAGTCAGGTGAAGCTTTTAACTATCAGAAGGAAAGTGGATGCAAATATTATTGGTAAGAAGTAGATCAAAGGGCTCTGACCTGTAGAGACTGTACAGGGAGTTAATAGAACACAGTGATACCAAGTGAAACATGTATGGGAGTCCAACAAATGAAGAACTTAATGTATAAACTATAAGAAATCATCCTGGATGCTCAGAAGGCAGAAAACAACCATCCCAATAAGAAGTCATAATCCCTTGCCCAGTTTCCAGAGTTGAACAAGCGTTCACATACAGAACCCTTTATCAAAGGAGATATTGTGTTATATCTAACTCTAATATAACTCCAGATGATCACCTATTAATTCTAAAAGCATTGTATAGATTCTTTGAGATTTTCTATGTAGGCAATCATATCATTTGAAAATATAGATAGTTTTATTTCTTTCCTGTCACCTTTTCATGACTTTTTCTCACCTTACTTCAGGTGAGAGCTGACATCCTTATGTTGTTCCTGATCTTAGAGGAAAGCTTTCAACCTTTAATCATTAAGTAAGTTGTTGGCTCTAGATATTTCTGTAGATGCCGTTTTTCACGCTGAGTCACTTCCCTTCTGTTCCTCGTTTTCTGAAAGTTTTTATTATGAATAGATATTAAATCAGATACCTGTGTGCAAAAAATAAAACCTGAATCATACCTTGTACTTTATACAAATGTGTAGTAAAAATAGATGGTAGACTTAAATAAAAGCTTAAAATGCTAAAATTAGAAGAAAGTATAGAAGTAAAACTTTGTGGCCTTGAGTTGGGCAAAGATTTCTTAGATAAAGCACCAAAAGCAGGGTCCATAAAAAAAATGATGATGGAATAAGCTTCATCAAAATTGAGAATTTCTGCTCTTTGAAAGACCTAACAGAATAGAAATACAAAGCATTGTCTGGAGAAATATATTTCAAATCACATGGCAGGTAAAGAATTTATATTAAATACATATAATGATCAAAACATATTAATACAAAAACAATCTGATAACAAAGTGGGCAAAAGATTTGAGCAATTTATCAGATACGATATACGGATAACAAATAAGCACATTCAAAGAACTCCAACATCATTAGTGATTAGGCAAATAAAAAGTAAACATAAGCTACTACTATATAACTATTAGAATAGGTCACATTTTTTGTTTTTTTTAATTCACAATACTAAATGCTGAAGAGGATGCAAAGTTCCTGGAATTCTCATGTATTGCTGGTATAAATGCATAATGCAACAATCATTTCTGAAAACAATTTGGTGAATTTTTTAATATAATGTTAGTAAAAACTTACCATATGACTCAGTCATCTCAGTCAAATTGGGTTGTTGGAAAAGTCATGACGTATTTTGTCTGTTTTTCAAAGGTCATTTATTTACATAAAGAACAAAGATCAATCAATGACATATGGCCTGTTTTGTTCGATAACCTTTTGCCATCATTCAGTGAGCTTCATAATTCCTCGTTCATAGAAAGACCTGTCTTTCTTTATGAAAAACTGAACAAGATGCTGATTTACAGCCTCATCTGAATTGAACGTTATACCACGCAAGGAGTTTTGAAGACAGCAAAACAAGTGGAAGTCTGATGGCGCAGGGTCAGGCAAGTATGGTGGGTGTGGCAACACATCCCATTCAAGCTCCAATAATTTTTGACGGGTGATCAAACTTGTGTGTAGTCTCGCGTTGATACCATGGAACAAAACTCCTTTACAATTAGCAAGCTCTGAAAGTTTCTGGATGATGGATTTATTCAAACTGTCCAGTTGCTGACAGTACACATTTGAACTGATTGTTTGGTTCCTTGGTAGGAGCTTGAGAAACACGACACCTTTAAAATCCCACCACACTGAGAGCATAACCTCCTCTGATGAATGTCTGCTTTCCATGTCGTTTGAGCTAAATCATCACTTCACCAAGACCATTTGCACACCACATTGTTGTAAACAATCCACTTCTCATCACCAGTTATCAGTTGCTTCAAAAAAGGATCGTTTTGCTCACGTTTAGTGAGCATATTGCACATGTTTATATGCGCCATCAAGTGAACTTCTTTGAGTTGATGTGGAACCCAAATATCGAACTTGCTTACATATCACAGCTTCTTCAGGTGGTCTTGAATGCTTGAATGATGGATGTTTAATGTTTCTGCAATCTCTCGTGTCATGTAATGTGAGTGGGACTCAATCAATGCCTTTGTTTTGTTGTCATCAACCTCGGTGGGCCTCCCTGACCAAGGAGCATCATTGAGATCAAAATCACCAGCACGGAGTTTCGTAAACCATCGTTGGCATGGATGTTCTTGTAGAGAATTGTCACCGTAAACTTTATGCAACTTTTCACAAGTTTGACGCACATTCTTCCGTTTATGGAAGTAAAACAGTAAAATATGGCAAAAATGCAGTTTGGTCTTCCATCTTCAACTTGTTGTAAAATCTCCAAAACTCAACCAAATTGCTCAATTTTTTTAGAATGAAGCTAGAACTTTCAGCTGTCGAATGACATAGCAACAACATAGATGCAAATGACTCTAGTACTTCCAAAAATAAACTAGTGCCATCTGTCGCAAACATGCGTCATGACTTTTCCGACAACCCAATAGATACTCAAGTAAAAAGTAAACCTATATTCACTCAAAGCCCAGTATGTAAATGTTTATTTATAATCATCAAGAACTGGAACCAATTCAAATAATCCCTCAACTGGAGAAGAGATAAACACTGCCATAATCATACAATCCAGTAGTACTTAGCAAGAAAAGGGAAACAGACTACTGATACACTCAATAACTTGGGTGAATCACAAATGCATTATACGGAGTGAAATAAGCCAGTCTTTAAAAACCACGTGCTACATGATTCCATTTATATGACATATTGGGACTGGTAAACTATAAGGAGATAACAGTGTCTGGTAAACAGAAGCAGGGGGGAGAGGGTTGTGTTGACTCCAAAGGGGCACAAGGAATTGTAGAATAAAGGAGCTGTTCTTGTCTTTACTGTGGTGGAGGTTTCGTGATTATGCCTGCTTGTCACAACCTGTAGAACTCTACACTGGAAAATAAAATTTACGACATGCAAATTTTACCTTAATTTAAAACTCTAAACTGGGCCTCTGAAACCAGAAATAGCAAATAACTGAAGAGAGGTTTCTAAGTTATTGAGCATAAATGCACTATTGTGCATTTATGTAAATTGAAAAAAATTAGGATATTCATTCAGGAATTCATCATTTGGAAGATAAATTCTTGGTTGAACATTGTTATATTAGTCAGCTAGGGCTGCAAAAACAGAGTACTACACAGACTGGGTGGCTTAAATGACAGAATTTTTTTTTTTCACATTGCTGAAGTTTAGAGGTCTGAATTCAAGGTGTCTGCAGGATTGTTTATTCTGAATCCTCTCTCCTTGGCTTGTACATAGTCACTTTCTTCCTATATCTTCATATAATCATCCTTCTGTACATTTCTATGCCCAAATCTCCTCTTTTCATAAGGATACTAGTGATATTGGATTACAGCCCCTCCCCCCTACCAATTTTAACAAAATTACCCCTTTAAATACCTTATGTGCAAATACAGTCATGTTCTGAAGTACTGATAATATCAAGACTTAAACTATGAATTTCGAGAAGGGCATAATTCAGTCTTGGACAAACATCAATTTTTCAATTATCTATATTATGCATTTTATGCAAATAATATTAATGATTAAAGGTTAAATGAATGAAATGTTAATGTATTAATTTCTAATATTTAAATATCTGAATTCGAATGTCAACTTGAATCATTTTATCTGATTCTTTATCTGATGATGGTTTTTATAAATATCTTCCAGGTCACTTTACTTCTTTGCTAAAATTAAAGGTAAGTCACAATGCAGTTAGTAATTGACATCATCATTATTGGGAGTCCAAGTTATCCATCACCCAAACTTCTTTCTCTTCCTGAGAGAATACAAGTAGTGCATATTTTATCACGAGTTCCCTGGAATTTATTGTTTCTGGTATTTTCCATTTGATTATTACTTTGCTACATGGTGAGGTAGTGCTGTCTTTTTAAAAGATTTTTATTAAAATATAGCTCACATACAATATTATATTAGTTTCAGGTGTACACCATAGTTATTCAACATTTATATACCTAAAGAAGTGATCACCATGATAAGTTCAGCAACCATCTGATGTCGTACCACACATATCACAGTATTGACTATATTTCCTATGCTGCACATTACACCCCCATGGCTTATTGGTTTGTATCTGGTAATTTGAACCTCTTTTTTCCCTTCCCTTTGCCCCCTTTTTAATTTTTCAATTACAGTTGACATTCAATATTATTTTATATAATTTCAGGTATACAGCATAGTGGTTAGATATTTATATAATTTAAGAAGTGTTCCCCCTGACTAGTCAAATACCTACCTGGGTCTATATATTGTTATTACCATGTCATTGACTATATTTCCTATGCTTTACTGTACATGAATATTTTGTAATGGCCAATTTGTACTTCTTAATCCCTTTCTATTTTTCACCCACCCCCAACCCCTCTCCCATCAGGCAACCATCAAAATGTTTTCTGTATCTATGAGTTTTTTCTATTTTGTTTGTTTATGTTGTTCTTTAGATTCCACATACAAGCAAAATCACATTTTATCTTTCTTTCTTTGTCTGACATAATCCATTCTTCACAATACCCTCCAGGTCCATCCATGCCACTGCAGATGGGAAGAACCCATTTGCTTCCATGGCTAACAATATTCTATTGTATATATGTACTACCTACTCTTTATACATTCTTCCATCAGTGGACACCGAGGTTGCCTCCATATCTTGGCCATTGTAAACAATGTTGCACATGTCCCCTTAAAGTAGTGTTTGTGTTTCTTTGGTTAAATACATTGAAGTGTGATTACTGGGTCCTTCTTTGTCTCTTGTTATATATAGCCTTTGTTTTAAAGTTTATTTTGTCTGGTATAAGTATTGTGAACCCAGTTTTTTTGTTTGTTCGTTTGTTTGTTTGTTTTTTCATGAAATATCTTGTTCCATCCCTTTACTTTCAGTCTGTGTGTGTCTTTCAATCTGAAGTGAGTCTCCTGTATGTGTGTGTGGTTCTTTGTTTCTCATACATTCAGCCACTCTATGTCTTTTGATTGGAGCATTTAATGAATTTACATTTAAAGTGATTATTAATAGATATGTAGTTATTTTCATTTTATGATTCTTTTTTTTTCTTTTTCTTCTTAAACTAGCCCTTTAACATATCTTGTACTGGTGGTTTGGTGGTGATGAACTCCTTTAACCTTTCCTTGCCTGGGGAGCTCTTTCTCTGCTCTTTGATTTTAAATGATAGACTGCTAAGTAGAGTAATATTGATTTAGGTCCTTGCTTTTTATCACTTTGAATATTTTGTGCTAATTTCTTGTGGCCTGCAAATTTTCTGTTAAGGAATCCACTGACAGCCTTATGGGAGCTCTCTTGTAGGTAACTAAATGCTTTTCTCTTCCATTTTTAAGACTTACTTTGTCTTTGACCTTTGGCATTTTAATTAATTTTGATGCGGGCCTCTTTGGATCCATTTTATTCGTGGCTTTCTGCAATTCCTGGGCTTGTGTGGTTATTTCCTTCACCTGGTTAGGGAAGTTTTCTATCATTATTTCTTCAAATAACTTTGAAATCCTTGCTCTCTCCTCCTCCTGGTACTCCTATGATGTGAATGTTGGTAAGCTTGATGTTGTCCTGAAGGCCCCTTAAACTATTTTAATTTTTTTGGATTCCTTTTTTTTTTTCTGTTCTGATTGGGTGTTTTCTGCTACCTTATCTTCTAAATCTTTGATTTGATTCTCTGCTTCATCTAATCTACTGTTGATCTCTGTAACATATTCTTCATTTTTGACAGGTTCTTTTTTTATGTTTTCTATCTTTATTTTTATGTTTCCTATCTCTTTGTTGAAGTTCTCCCTGATATTATTGAGCATCCTTATAACCAGTGTTTTGAACTCTGCATCTGTAGATTGCTTGTCTCTATTTTGTTTAGTTCTTTCTCTGGAGCTTTGTTTTGTTCTTTCATTTGGGACATGTTCCTTTGTCTTTTCAATTTGGCTGCCTCCCTGTGTTTGTTTCTATGTATTAGGTAAAGGTGCTATGTCTCCTGGTCTTAGTACAGTGGCCCTATGTAGTAGGTGTCCTATAGGTCCCTGTGGCCCAGTCTCCCTCTGAGTCAGGTGCTCCAAGTATGCCACTTGTGTGTGTTGTGTGTGCCCTCCTGTTGTAGTTGAGCCTCGGTTGCTATTTGCATGTCAGTGGGAGGGACTGACTCTCAGGCTGATTGGTTGTGACGACTGATGTGACTACAGTGGAGAAGCTGTTGTGCAGGGGCTGATCTTATGGTGCAGGATTTGTTTTAACAGGATGCTGGTGCCTGCCCAGTCTGCCTTTGGATGTGTCATCCTCAGAGGCAGACAGGTGATGTTCTGGCTCAGTTTGAAGCTGACCAGCAGGTTAGCCAACCCAGGTCCTCCTGAGAGAGAACCTGCCACAGGCTAAGTTCAGCTTTAGCTTTTGCTCTGCCAGGGGACACCTGGCATGAGCTTCAAAGCAATCTGCAGGTGTCTACCATCTTCATTGGGCTTGGAGGTGCCTCAAAAGGCCAAGCCACTCTCTGAGGGTGGCAGCTGCTAGTGCTGGGCTTGGGGCTGCTCAGCAAGAGGTACTAGACATGCCACAGGTACTAGACATGTTGCTTGTTTGGATTTTGTGAACCTTTCAGAGATTTTAGAAATGTTTGCAGCATAAGCCAACATAGGTCATTTGAATGGAAAAGCCACTGAACGCAACTTGGATGTGCCAGTATGTTGGGTGGAGCAGGGTTTCAAGGAATCACCAAGGAGGGGCCAGTGGTGTTAGTCAGGTAGATAGAGACTCAGATATGGCAACTGCCTATGTCTGTATGTCATGATGGGGGAGGGCCCAACAAAGAAACAGGGGACTCTGCCAGCACATCTGTTTGGGAAAAAGCTGACTCTCCAGCCCTGGTCCTTAGGCCAGACAACTCAGTTTCTTCCCATAAGTCTCTGGTGTCTTTGAGGTGCTATCCCAGTGCTGGAGCTCAAAGTGAGTGAGTTCGCTAGTGAGTAAGTCTGTGCAGCAGCCCTTTAAGCAGAGCACTTGGGAATTCAGCCGCCTTCTATCTCACTCAGTCACAATCTCTGCTGGTTTTTACAGCCAGAAGTTATGAGAACTTCTCTCCCCTGCCCTTGAATCCTGGGCCGGGAAACTTGGTGTGGGGCTGGGACCCCTTGCTTCTCTGAGGGGATCTCTGCAGCTGAGAAATCCCTCCCAATTTTTAACTGTCACACATGGGTTTGAGACTAGCCTGTTCCACATCTCTGCCTCTCCTACCAATTTCGAAGTGGCTTTGTAATCCTGAGTTATAGGACTTCTGTTCAGCTAGACTTCAGGTGATTCTCAATGTTGGTTGTTCTGTAGTTTAGTTGTAATTTTGATGTGATCACGAAAGGAGGCAAGCACAGCATTTGCCTAATCCACTATTTTGTCAAAAATCTATCTATCTGAGCTACTGCTGTTAAAAAGGGATGAACTGTTTACTATTACTAGGAAAAAGAAGCAAAGGCACCACCACTCTGCTTCCAGTTTTGTTTCTCTGACCCATAGTTTTTCTATTATCCATTGGCACTGCTCCTATGAGCCACAGTATCCATTCCTTTAGAATCAAGACAACAGGGGCTTTTTTACATTGAAAGTTTAGCAGGAAGATTATTGGTTTAAATAAGATTTTGTTTTGGTTTCAGTGTTTGTTTGTTTGTTTGTTTGTTTTAAGAATACTTACATGTATTTATCCATATTATTATGAGTTCTTGCCTAAAACCAGGGAAATAGAAGCCATTACATGTTAAATTAATGCAGTGACTATGAATCTTTGTGTTGATTGCACTCAAAGGTGTATATATGTGTACGTTACTTCACCTTCATTACATCCTTTCTGCACAGTCAAATAATTAAGGTAGCTTTCAGGTAGAATATATATATATATATATATATATATATATATATATATATATATATATATATATATATATATATATATATTTAAGACTGTTTGGCAAGAGCTCTGCCATTCAAATCTATTTAACTACCAATTGTTGCTTTGTTGATCCCTTGGATATAAAGCCAATTTCCTCTTAAAGTCTGCATAAATACTCTGGAAACATATGTAGAAAATAATGCCACAGGCAAGATCATAAGGCAAATGAAATATTTCTCTAAATGAATGCAAATGTATTCATAAAGAAAGTGAGATTTGCACCAGAAAATCATAGCTGAGGCCAGCGCTTTTCCAGTGGGAAATTTCTTAATGGCCATTTAGCTATTCAGAGAATAATCTTGTTGAAAGTTTGATAATATCCATAAGTATAGAGGCCCTCTCTTTGAAAAATTTACCAAGAATTTAAAAAGTAAAAAATGTGTTTCTTTTCTTCAGATACAATATTACTTAAGTCATTATCTAGATCAGGGTTTCTCAACCACAGCACTATTGCCCTCTTAGACTAAATAATTCTTTGCTGGTGGAGGGAAGAGGCTTTCCTGTGCATTGAAGGATGCTTATCAACATCTCTACCCATGCGATGCTAGTAGCAAATACCGTTACTCTAGTCATGACAATCAAAAATATCACCTAACATTGCCAAGTCCCCCCAGGGAAAAAAATTGCCCCCAGTTAAGAACTACTGTTTTAAATATATGTCTAACCTATTCTTCTTACAACATGACAAGGGTATTTATTTTCAAACATGGGTGCCAAAGTCAAACATTTTCTGGAAGTTTATAGCATTTCTGGATGCTGAAAAGGTAAGTCAACTTCAAACAAAGTGATGCAAGTTGCCATTGATGCAAGTGGCCATTATTAGGTAAAGAGTCTATAGTAATTTTTATTTCTTCAGTGATTATGAAAGGTACATATTTAAATATTCATTGATTACATATTATCCTTGTATTGTGAATTATTAGATCATGTTTTTTTGTAAATTTTACTATTGTGGTATTTGAATTTTCTTATTAATTTGCAAGAGCCTTTGGTACAGGAACACCATTACGTTTTCCTTTTACATGTGGTACATATATCATTACTGTGTTTTTTATATCTTATTTATTTTTATTTATGATATAAAGCTTTCCTAAAAAATGTGTGTACTCCATACAATTAATTTGTTGCTGTTATTTCTCTATTTGCTTTTTAGTCGAGTAAGCTCTTTCCTATAATTAAATAAATAAACAATCCAATTAAAAAATGGGTGGAGAACCTGAACAGACACTTCTCCCAAGAAGACATACAAACAACCAATAGATATATGAAAAAATGTTCAACTTCACTAGCTATTAGGGAAATGCAAATAAAAACCATAATGAGATACCATCTCACACTTGTCAGAATGGCTGTCATCAACAAGACAAATAATAACAAGTGTTGGAGAGTCTGTGGAGAAAAAGGAACCCTCATACACTGCTGGTGGGAATGTAAATTGGTACAGCCACTGTGGAAAACAGTATGGAGGTTCCTCAAAAAATTAAGAATAGAATTATCATACAAATCAGAAATTCCTATTCTGAGTAGCTACCAAAAAAGATCTAAAAACATTTATTCATAAAGAAATATGTACCCCTATGTTCATTGCAGCATTATTTATGGTGGCCAAAACATGAAAACAACAGAAGTATCCTTCGACAGAGGATTGCATAAAGAAGATGTGGTAAATATATACAATGGAATATTACTCATCCCTAAGTAAAGATGAAATACTACCATTTGCAACAACATGGATATATCTTGAGATTATGCTAAGCAAAATAAGTCAAGCAGAAAAATTTGAGAACCAAATGATTTCATTCATATGTGGAATATAATACTGAAAGCAACAAACAGACAACCAAAACTTAGACACACATGACAGTTTAGTGGTTACTAGAGGGTAAGTGGGGAGGAGAGGAGGTAGAAGAGCATAAAGGGGGTCAATATATGGTGATGGGAGGAGAAACAACTCTGGGTGATGAAACACAATGCAGATGATATATTCTAAAATTGCATACTAGAAATGTATATAATTTTATTAACCAATGTCACCCCAATAAATTTAATAAAAATAAATTAAGTTTAAAAAACACTCATTATACATATATACTCATATATATACATATATATATATTCATATATATATGTATATATATACTCATTATGTATCTGTTTTTTTTAACTTGTGCAGCACCTTTTAATATATCTGTAAATTCTGTAGGACTTTCAATACCATACTGATGAATCTTGGGAAAAGAGTCTAACTGAATTGTTAGATTATCAGTAAACTAAAGTTTACTGTCAGCCTACAGTATATCTGACCTAATGCTGAGTGGTTTTCAGATTGTGCAATAAATTACCTTATTTAATATAACATGATTATTAACAAGGTATCATTATGCTCAGTTTATAGATGAGGAAATTGAAGCCCATGAAGTGTAATATTTAAATCAATGACACACAGTTAGTTGTTAAATAGTGTGGCAGAAATTGAGACCAGTTCTGCTTGACCTCAAGCTCATGTAGTTTCTATTAGCAATATCCTATAAGCAATAGGGAGTCTCTTGGATTTTCAAGTGGAAAATGACATGATCAGAACTGGGCTTTATGAAAATCAATTTAGCAGTAGCTGACAAGCGGATTTTTTTTTTAAGTAGAGCCTGGAGATTATTGAAGTAGACCAAGGTAAGGATGATGAAATCCATGTATCTAAATGAAAATGGTAGCTAGAAATTGAAGAATAAAAGCTAGCAAAGAGATAATATGGAGAGAGAATTGAGAGGACAAGATAACTGATTGGATGTTGGGAGAAGAAAATAGATATCTTAAAGATGGCTAGGAATTTTTTGGCAATTCAATTTGAAAAGATATGTAAGTAATTTTTCAAATATGAAGTTTATCTAAGGAAGATTATAAGGTCAATATTGGCCACCCTGAGGTGCCAAATAAAGAGAGAGGGCCCTGATGATGGTTTGAAGCATAAGATTGCACCTTGAGAAAGGAAAAAATGGTTACAATTGAGTTACAGATATGGGGATCATCGGCGCTGATATAATAGAAACCATGAAATTGCCAAAAGTAAGAATTGAAATGAGAAGAATCATGGACAGACTCTTGGGAAATATTTATATTTAAATAGTGGAAATAGGAGAATAAAGAAGTGAGGGGAGACAAAAGGAAAACAAAGAGTTCTTATAAAAAGAAAATAGTCATCAGATACAAACACTAAATATTTTTAATTATTTAACATCTTTAAAACTATAACATACACTGTCAATACCGTACCCATGCTGCCTCACACTAATCAGATTGGTACATCGCTGCCCAAATTTCAATTCCCAGTATCTGCATTACTTTGCCTGAGAGCTTTCTCTGGTCAATAGAACATGCTTGCTCACACCACAGGCTGTGTTAGAAAATATCCCCACAACCTCAGCAGCCCTAAATCAATTGATGTGGCTTAGAATATAATAAGTACCCCAACCCCCTAGTGCCTTGAGCAGGGTAACTGGGCACATCTACACTGGCTATGCCAGTTTCTGAGCATGCTTATCTTTAAGTTTTCTCAGGGGAAACTTGCCTGATAACAAAGCTTTACTTACTGTCTTCTCTTTTGTCATTGTCCTAATTGTGTTTTCCTGGAATCATTTACAAAATAACCCTCTTGTGCTCTTAAACTCACATCTGCCCCAGGATCTCCTGGAAGAATTCAAATGAAAGCAGAACATGAAGAATGATAAACTATATTGGTTTTAGGGACGGCCAGGGACGTCATTGTGGACTCAGGAACAGCCTTCACAGGTAGGTGGCAGATAAATTGGGTATAAGGAAAGTAGAAATGAGAGAGTGCTTGAAGATGCCAGGTAATTTGAGGTGATGTAGGGAGAAGTTGAGAGTCGGATTCGATCTTGCTCTGAACCTAGAATGAGTTTGAGCCTTTCTCCTTACCTAGAGAAAGTGGAAGATCTGAGAAGAACAGATGAATTTTGGACAATTGCTGCAAATAACATGATATGCCATCAATTAAGGTTAAAAATATTTTAAGGTACTGTTAGGTAATGAAAAGAACTTTTTGTTGTTGTTGTTGTTGTTGTTGTTGTTGTGTTGTTGTTGTTAAGAAATGCTGGCCTTACTTCACTAACTGTGTGACCATAGGCAGCATAGTTAACCTCTCTGGCCTCATTTCCTACATCTGTGAAATGGGGATAAGGTTCATCAATCAAGAATCCATGGATTAAATGCAACAAGTAGGGCTGCCTGGCACATACTAAATAATAAATGTGCACTGTTACCCCATCTGGGGGACAAAAAAAAATCCAGTTGAAATTTGATGGCATCAGTCGGAGTGGCAACATTTAGCTTCGTGTTAAGTACCTTAATGAAAAATCAGAATGTTCATCTCTATTACAGAAATCTTGAGATAAGAAATACCTATTGGTTCCAAGTTTTTCCTTTCCCAGGGGTTCTAACGGACTCACAAGTCCTATTTTGATAACATCCTACATTTGTCTCAGTATGCACTTAAAAAGGTAACAAAAAAAATAGTTCCTTCAGTTTCAGCTTGTGAATGTTTTACATGGGTATTATTTTCAGACAATGAATGGTATCTGATTATTCTGAGAAAATCAGACTTGACTTGAGGTTTCCTTCTCAGCTTTTATTTACAAATTAAAACAATGTACTAAATAACAAATTGAGAAGAATTTTTCAATCACATCGTTATGTTCCCAAAAGGAGAAGCGACAACCTCAAGTGAACTTCCTTAATCTTAATACATATTCTAATGTTTTACAAAGTTTTTATTTCTTAAAATTAGATTTGCCTTTATATTTTTAGCATTCTTTTTATTAGAGTTCATTAGACATGGTTCTGAAGCAGAAAACACCATTTTATTATTATTTCTGTAACTATGAATTTTCTGTGCACTGTATTTCCTAAGCAGCATGGTAGGAAAATATTCACATGATCATTACACTTCCAAGGTTATGGGGGTCAATTACCCTTAAGAGACACTAACAAGGATGAAGCAAAATGTTTGAGTGTCAGCTGTGATGCTTTTGGCCTTTGAATATGAATATTCTGATCTATGTAAAGATGGCAAACTTTCTTATTTTTACAAATCCAGATTAAAGTAAATTTCAGTGTAGAAAAAAATTAAAAGGTTGTTTTAAAGGCTATTGACTGCACTGAATTGCACGAGAAATTATATAAAAAGTTATGCAAAGAAGGCTCTCCTTTGGCAATCATAATAGAATGTGGATTTATACCATCATGTTCACTTAAATTATGCAACATTGACTTTTTGAAACTTATTATTTCATATGTTCTATATAGGACACAAAAGTCACAAAAATTAACAATTCACAGTGCCTTTTCTCAAGTATTTAACCACCCAGGAACGCTATTAACCAGTCCACTTGCCTTCCTGAATATAAAGTATAAAAATAAATTTTCCTTAGCCAGGAATTCAATCAGCATTAAAAATATTTTTGGTTTTTTCTCTGATTTTCTGAACTCCAGAATTGTGTCATCAAGCTAAGTCCTGAATTAGCCACCTCACAGGTAGCCCAGACTACTAAAATAACCTCCTAATTGATACTGCCACTGAAATAATTCTAGAAGTCTTAAACTTAATGTTCTCCACAAAACCTTATCCTACCCAAGATTTTTCTACTCAGTTCAGCAATGTGCTCAGGCTCAAAACCTGGAAATCATTCTTTATCCCTTTCTTAACACTCCTAATCCAACCCATCAGCAAGTATGTCAGTTCTAACCACTTCTCATAATTTCTGCCATTTACGTTGTCTAAACACTATCATTTCTCACCTTGGCTAATACAATAGCTTCACAACTGATTTCTTTGTTTTCACTCTCATCCACTCAAACACTAGAATAACTTTTAAATCATATAAATGAGTCATATTCCAGAAAATATGATACTATATCATTTGCCATATCCCCCCCATCTCCAGCCTGCTTTAAATATTCCAGTGGCTTCTATCAAAATTAGAATATAATTTAAACTGCTTACAACATCCCACAATCTATGCCCTCACTCATCTCTTAATGACTTCTCCTTTCCATTTATTTAGTCTGCCACCTTGGTCTTATTTTTCTTAAGAATGCCATTGATTTTCTTCGTTTTTAATACAGACTTTCCAGCTGTGATTTTTTTTCTCTAGCACTGCTTTAGCTGCATACCATACAATTTGGTATATTTTGCTTTCATTTTTAATCATCTCAAAATATTTTCTTATTTCCATTGTGATTTCTTCTTTGGTTTATTGGTTATTTAAGAGTGTGTTGGCTAATTTCCACATATTTGTGACTTTCCTAAATTTCCTTCTGTTACGGATCTCTAACACTATCCTATTATAATCAGATAACATACTTTGTAAAATGTTAACCCTCTTAAATTTATTGAAATTTGTTTGATAGTCTATACTGGGATCATTTTTTTTTAATCTTGTGCAATTGTCAAGAATGTATATTCTACCTAGTTGGATGGACTGTTCTAAGATGTCTTTTAAGTCTACTAATTTACAGTGTTGTTCAAGTCTTGTTTTTCCTTTGAATCTTCTTTGTGGTTCTATTCACTACTGAAAATGGGGTAATGAGATCTCAAGCTATTATTCTTAAATTTTCTATTTATCCTTTTAATTCTGTCAGTTTCTGCTTCATATATTTTGGGGCTCTTTGGTTAGTGATTGCTAATAACAATTTTTGTCTGAAACTCTACTTTCTGTAATGCTACTTTGTCCTATATTAGTATAGATGCTCCAGCTCTCTTTTGGTTATTCTTTACATCTTTTCCTACCCTTTTACTTTCAACCTTATGTATGTCTTTGAAGTGGGATCATTTTAAAAAAAAATAATTCTGTCAGTCTCTACCTTTGATTGGAATGTTTAATCCATTTTCATTTAAGCCAGTTAATGATAAACTAGGATTTACATCTGTCATTTTGCTTTGCTTTTTGTTTTCCATTTGTGTTACATCTTCTATGTGGTATTTCTCTATTTTTCCTTATTTTTTTTGTTAATAAAATACTTATAAGGGTACAACTTTAAGTCCCTTAATGTTTGTTATACTACATTTTTTTTTGTAGTGGTTGACCTGGGGAATACAATAAAAACTGCAATTTATAATAATCTAGTTTGGATTGATAACAACTAATTTCAATATTATACAAAAACTTGGCTCCTATATAGATTTATTTTCTCTCCATTCCTTTATGATGTCATTTTCAAACAAATTACATCTTTATGTATTGTATGTCCATGAATATAGATGTATAATTATTACTTTATGCAGTTGTCTTTAAAACTTAGGAGAAAAAAAGAGTTACAAAACAGAAATACATTTATACTATCTCTTACATTTTCCTATGTCATTACTTCTTTATTTTTTCATGTCAGTTTGAAATACTGTATTATTTCCTGTCATTTCAACCTGAAGAAATCCCTGTAGTATTTCTTGTAGGTCAGCTCTACTAGTGAAAAACTGTGTTTTTCTTAATCTGACAATGTCTTATTTCTCCTTCATTTTTGAAGAGTAGTTTTTCTAGATATAGAATTTTTGATTGACAGTCTTTCTTTCAGCCCTTTGAATATGTCATCCTAATGCCTCTGCATTCAAGTTTCTGATAAGAAACCATCTATTAATCTTATTTAGTACCTTTTTTATGTGATGAATTACTTCCCCCTTGCTGCTTATAAGACCTTTTCTTTTTCTTTGTCTTTTAACAATTGTATTTTGATATGTCAATGTGTTGTTCTCCTTTAATTTATCTTCATTAGTGTTTGTTAAATTTGTTAAACTTCTTGGATGTGTAGATTGTTTTACACCAAATTTGAGATGTTTTTGGCCATTTATTCTTCAAATGTCTTTCTGCCCTTCTCTCTCCTATCTTTCTGGGATTTCCATTATGCATATGTTGCTGTCCAAAGGTCTCTGAGCTTCTGTTTATTTTTCTTCCTTCCTTCCGCCTTCTCTCTCTCTTTCTCTCTCTCTCTTTCTTTCTCTCTCTCTTTCTTTCTTTCTTTCTTTCTTTCTTTCTTTCTTTCTTTCTTTCTTCTTTCTTTTTTTTCTTTCTTTCATTTGTTCCTCAGGTTGGATAATCTCACTTAACCTATTTTCAAGTTTACTGGTGTTTTCTTCTTCCAGCTCATATCTGTTATTGAGTTTCTGTAGTATACTTTTAATTTGGTTATTATACTTTTCAACTCCTGGATTTCTATTTGTTTGTTTTTGCTTTTTTAAAAAATAATGTCTATCTCCTTATTGACAGTTTGGATTTGGCAAGATGCTATACTTGTACTTTCTTTTAGTCCTTTGACTATACTTAACAAAATCTTTTTCTAATGAGTGTTTTTCTAGCAGTGAAAAAAAAATGTGCCTTCTTGAGGTCTCAGGCACAGTTTCTATGGATTGCTTTCTTGCTTCTGTATATGTGCCTAACTTTCATATTGCTTTGCATGTCATAAATTTTGTAGAAAACTGGATATTTTGAATAACACAGTGTGGCAACTCCAGAAATCAGATTCCTTTACCCAGGGTTTATTTTTATTGCTATTTTCTACTGTTGTTGGTGTTGCTATTTATTTGCTTAGTGATTTTCTTGAACTAATTTTATAAAGTCAGTATTTATTGTCATATGTAGCCATTACAGTCTCTGTTTGGTTAGTTTAGATATCAGCTAATAATTGCTTAAATTATTAAGCCCTCCTTAAATGCCATGTTCCAGTATGTCTCCTAAGCTTTACCAAGGGACTGAGTGTAAGTTGAGACATTCATTTGATGTTCAAGTAGTCAGTTTACAAATGTAACTCAGTCTTCATTTCCTGTTTACCCAGTGCCTTATAGTCATCCAGAGGTGAGAGGATAAGACCTTCTCAGATCTTTCCTGGGCACCTGCACAGCCCATGCATGATTGTGCCTTCCAGATTCCCAGGAATGTATCTTCGCTTCTCAAAATTCCCTATAGATATGTTACCCATCAGATTTTCCTTTAAATTTGCTCAGCAGCTTGTGCCCCATCTGTTATTGCTGCCACAGGCAGCTGCAATGGTAAACAATCACATGAGTGCCCAAAGAGGAAGATTGTTCAACTTGGGTGAGTTCTGAATCAAGTATAAGAGAGACATGCCGGGCCGGCCGAGTGGCACATTGGTTAAGAACTGGCTTGGATCGCCAGCTCTGAGCAGCAGGGCCCCGGTTCAGATCCCACATGAGGGCCAGTGACACTGTGCCCTCTATAGCTAAGATGGTGAACAACAGCTTGACCTGGAGCTGGGTTGCAGTGAGTCTCTGGTGACGGCTTAGGCTGCAGCCCTTGCTGCAGTGGGCTGCCATAAGCTACCACGTGTGGCCGGCAGCCAGCATGAAGCTGCCAAGAGCTGCCATGAGTGGCCGTCCAGAGGTCAGCGACCGATCTGCCTCATCCTGGAAGAGTGCAATGATAATACCAACATGGGCCAGTGAAGCAACATCCTCCACAACTAGACTGAAGAACCGAAAGACAGCAACTTGTCTGTTCCCCTTCCTCCGATTCCCCAGTGCTGTTCTCCTCCCTCAATTCCCCAATAAAATCTTAAAAAAAGAAAAAAAGAGAGAGAGACATGCCCTATGAGTGTGACTTTCTAGGGAACTGCAAGCAGTCAAATAATGACAGATATCTGAAAGTAGGGCTTTAGATGAAATTCAGTCCTATTCTATCTTCTCTGTGATTTTCTTCTCACTGTGGTTATGCAGCTGTTATGTCCAAGTCTAGTAGAGAGCTGGAGAGCAGAGAATGGGAATAGGGTAAATAACAAACACCATATAGTTTGATCTACTAATCTAGATTTAGCCATTTATCTTAAATAAATGCTTCAGTATTACTGCAAGTTTTTTTTTTGTTTGTTTGTTCCTTTGTTTTAGCTGAGCCACCCTGTTACCTGTTGGCAGCTAAGCGGCAGCTCAGCTCAGGCCGGTACTCGAACCGCTGTTGCTCAGAGCTCACACTCTTGAGTGAGCTCTTAACCAACTGAGCCACTCGGCTGGCCCTACTGCAAGTTTTTGTATTAACTTCCAGAGTTCCAAAAAAGTTGATTTTGACTATTTTTTATTAAATTTATTGGGGTGACATTAGTTAATAAAATGATATAGGTTTCAAGTGTACAGTTTTATAATACATCATCTACATATCACAGTGTGTGTTCACCACCCAGAGTCAAATCTCCTTCCGTCACCTTATATTTGACCCCTTTACTCTCCTCTACTCCCCTCCTCCCCAATTACCCTCTGGTAACCACTAAACTGTTGCCTATGTCTATGAGTTTTGCTTGTTTGGGTTTTTTTGTTGTTGTTCATTTGTTGCTTTCAGTTTTATATCCCACATATGAGTATAATCATTTTGTTCTTGACTTTTCTATCTGACTAATATTGCTTAGCATGATAATCTCAAGATCCATTCATATTGTCACAAATGGAAGTATTTCATCTTTTCTTATTGCTGAGTAATAGTCCATTGTATATATGTACCACATCTTCTTTATCCAATCATCTATCGAAGGAAAATTCAATTGTTTCCATCGTCTTGGCCATTATGAATAATGCAGCAATGAACACAGGAGTACATGTATCTTTATGGATAAATGTTTTCAGGTTTTTTAGTTAGATACCCAGAAGAAGGATTGCTAGGTCATATGGTAATTCTATTCTTAATTTTTTTAAAAAGATTTTTATTGAGGAATTGGGAGAAAGGGAACAGACAAGTTGTTATCTTTTTTCTCCTCAGTCCAGCTGTGGAAGATGTTGCCTCCCTGGCCCAAGTTGACACCATCACTGCACTCCTCCCGGGCGAGGCAGATCAGTCGCTGGCCCCTGGATGGCTGCTCACAGCGGCACCAGCCACCCACACTGGCCACTGGCCACACACAGCACCCCACGGCAACCCACCTGCCATTGCTGGTGACTCATGGCCGCCCAGCTCCAGGTTGAGCTGTTGTTCAGCATCTTAGCTGTGGAGGGCAGTGTCACTGGCCCTCATATGTGAGATCCAAACTGGGGTCCCCTGGTATCCCAAGCCAGTTCTTAACCATCGCACCACTCGGCTGGCCCTATTCTTGCTTTTTTTGAGGAACCTAGATACAGTTCACCATAGTGGCTGTATTTCCACCAGCACTGTATGAGGCTTCCTTTTTCTCCACAGCCTCTCCAACACTTGTTATTCTTTGTCTTGTTGGTAATAGTCATGTTAACCGATGTGAAGTGGTATCTCATTGTGTTTCTGATTACATTTCCCTAATAGCTAGTGAAGTTGGACATCTTTCCATGTATCTGTTGGCCCTTTGTGTGTATGTTCACGTCTTCTGCCCATTTTTTTAATTGTATCGTTTGTTTTTTTTGTTGTGAGTTGTATGACTTCTTTATATATGTTGCATATTAGCCCCTTATCAGAGGTGCTTTTGCAAATGTCTTCTTCCATTCAGTTGATTGTCTCTTTGTATTATTGATGGTTTCTTTTGCTGTGCAGAAGCTTTTTAGTTGATATAGTTCCATTCATTCATTATTGCTTTTCCTTCCTTTGACTTTGAGGTCAAATTCATAAAATCCTCTCTAAGACCAAGATACACAAGTTTGGTATGTGTGATTTTTTTCTGTACAATTTATTGCTTCAGGTCTTATATTTAAGTCTTTGATCTATTTTGAGTTGATTTTGGTATATGGTGACAGATAGCAGTCTAGTTTTATTTTTTTTCTGGTGGCTTTCCAATTTTCCCTGCACCCTTTATTGAATAGGCATTTTTTTTTCTCCATTGTATGCTTTTGGCTCCTTTGTTGAAAATTTCCTGGCCATGTGTATGTGGGTTTATTTCTGAGTTCTCAATTCTGTTTCGTTGGTCTGTGTGTGTGTGTGTTTTTCTGCCAATACCATACTGTTTTGATTATTGTCACTTTGGAGTGTAATTTGAAATCAGGGAGTATGATACCTTTAGCCTTGTTTGTTTGTTTGTTTGTTTGTTTATTCTCTGAGGATTGATTTGGCTATTAGGGTATTTTGTGACTCCATATAAATATGATGATTTTTTGTTCTATTTCTTTAAAAAATGCCATTGGGATTTTGAATGGGTTTGCATTAAATCTGTATATTACTTTAGATAATATGACCATTTTAACAATGTTGGTTCTGCCAACCAATGAACATGGAATATCTTTTCATTTTTTTGTGTCTGTTTCAATTTCTTTTAATAATGTCTTATAGCTTTCAGTATATAGATCCTTCACAATCTTTGTTATGTTTATCCCTCGGTATTTTATTCTTATTTTGCAATTGTAAAAAGAATTGCTGTTTGTTTGTTTGTTTTTCTCATTTCTTTTTCTGAAATTTCATTGTTAGTATATAGGAATGCAATGGGTTTTTGTACATTGATTTTGTATCCTGAAACTTTACTGTTTTTGTTTATTCTTTCTTATAGCTTTTTGTTAGAGTCTTTAGAGTTTTCTATATAAAAAATCATGTCATCTACAAAAAGTGACAATTTAGCTTCTTCATTACCAATTTGGATGCCTTTTATTTTTTTCTCTTGCCGGATTGCTCTGAGTATGACTCCCAATACTATGTTGAATAACAGAGGTGAGAGGGGACATCTTTGTCTTGTTCTTTGTCTTAGAGGAAAAGCTTTCACTTTTTCACCATTAATTATGATATTAGCTGACGGTTTGTCATGTATAGCCATTATTTTGTTGAGGCACTTTCCTTCTATGCTCATTTTATTAAGTGTTTTCATCATAAATGGATGTTGTATCTTGTCAAATGTTTTTTCTGCATGTATTGATATATTCATATGATTTTTTTTCTTTTATTTTTTGTTGTGGTGTATCACATTGATTTATTTGCATATGTTGAACTATGCTTGTGCTCCTGGGATTAACCCCACTTGATTGTGATGTATAATATTTTTAATGCATTGTTGTATTCGATTTGCTAAAATTTTGTTTAGAATTTTTTCATCTGTATTCATCAGAGATATTGGTCTGTAATTTTCTTTTTTTGTGTTATCCTTACCAGTTTTTGGTACCAGGGTAATGTTGCAGTCATAAAATGAATTAGGAAGTATTGTCTCTTCTTAAATTTTTTGGAAGAGTTTGAGAAGGACAAATATTAAATTATCTTTGAATGTTTGGTGGAATTCACTAGTGAAACCATCTGGTCCTAGACTTTTACTATTGTATATATGAAACTTTCTTTTCTGTAAACTTAATGGCAACCAATTAAAAAAGAAACAAAAAACAGAAATCCAGAACCGAGGCACATAACAACAACAACAACAACAACAATAGAAAAAGAGAAAATATTATAGAATACCTCCAAACTAAAATAATGGACAGAAACACAAAGTAAAAAAAAAACAATGGAGACACCAAGCTACCAGAAAATAAAAGATAAAATGGCTATAGGAAATACTCATATATTCTAAATGTAAATGAACTTAAGTGCTCCATTGACAGCTACAGATAAATCATCCAAACAGAATGAATATCAAGGAAATATCAGCCTTAAAGGATACATTATGACCAAGTGAACATAATCACATAATCGACATTTACAGAGCCCTTCATCCCAAAACACCAGACTATATGTTCTTTACTAGTGCACATGGAACATTCTCATGAGTAGACCACATATTGGGACACAAAACTATCCACAGCAAATTAAAAAATATTGAAATCATACCAAGCATATTCTTTGACCATAATGCTTTGAAATTGAAGATCAATTGCAAAAAGAAAGTGGGAAATTTCACAATCATATGGAGATCAAATAACATGTTACTAAAGAATGATTGGATCAAAGACAAAATAAAAGGAAAGATAAAAAATACATAGAAATAAATGATAATGAAAGTACAGCCAATCAAATTTTTGGAATATAGCCAAAGTGGTAATAAAGGGAAGTTTATATCATTACAGGCCTATCTCAAGAAATAAGAAAAATCCCAAATAAACAACCTAACATTGCAGCTTAAAGAACTAGAGAAAGAGCAAATAAAGCCCAAAGTCAGGGGAAGGAAGAAAATAATAAAAATTAGAGCAGAATTAAATGAAATAGAAAACAAAAAAATAATAGAAAATGTTAATGCAAAAAACAGCTGGTTCTTTGAAAAAATTAATGAAATTAACAAACCCCTGTCTAGACTCACTAAGGGAAGAAAAAAGAAAAGACACAAATAAAATCAGAAATGAAAGAGAAGTTATGACAGATACAACAGAAATATGAAGGCTCATATGGTTATACTATGAAAGACTATTGCCACCAAATTCAACAACCTAGGAGAAATGGATAAGTTCTTTGAAATCTGTAACCATTGTAGGTTGAATCACGAACTGGGAAATCTAAATAGACAGATCAACAGCAAGGAAATTGAAACAATCATCAAAAACCTCCCAAAAGGATTTTGAGTATTTGTGCCAATTCTTTTACTAAGTGAATAGACCAATTTTGAGTTCCATCTTAACACAAAAAATTACAGTAAGCTCATTTTTTATCTCCTTTTGCTTTGAAAAGAAAGAACTTTACAGTGATATATAAAAGTTTTATGTGATCCATCTCAGACACATTAAACTATTATTGATATGTTTGAGCAAAAAGAAAAAAGTTATCAGGTCTAAGAAGAGGTCCAAAAGAAAGGAATAGATATACCTGTAATCAAAGTAAGTTGTCCCCAGTGAAAGAGAGAATATACATTAATTGAAGTAAATTTTTAAAATAAAAGTGTAATAAAAAAGAAGGCAAAGCGTTTCAACCAAAAGGACATGATAAATGGTACAAAGACCCTGCTTAGAGATGTAATTAGACTTCTTAATTGTCAAGGACACATTGTTACATGAGATTTTTACATGTTTGAGTTTCTCTGGATGTACATGCATTATTGTCATTAGTAGCTTTTAAGTGAATATGTACAATAACTAAATCCAGGACACATAAGGATAAAAATGGAATAGGCACTCTTTAAGTTCAAATCTCTTCACTGGCTTAAACACTACAAATGCTGAGATTTAAAAGCATAGACTTTAGAAAGACATAAAACTGAATTCAAATCTTGCCTCCTCTCCTAAATAGTTCTGTGACATTAATCAAATTACTTACTATTTGGAAACCTCACCTTCCTCGTATGTAAAATGTAGAGTTTATGAGAAATAAATATTGTATGTAAAGCTCTTAGCTTAGTTTCTAGTTTATAATGAGTGCTAAATAATTGACAGCTGTGGTTAGCATATTGTCCACACTAAATGTCTGTGCATATAAATGAGTTCTCCCAATTTAGCAGTTTTCATAATTACCTAATTTTAAATAGGTTGATCCACATGTGAATGTGAACTGACATACAACTTGATCAGTAGTTAATGTACATAATAAAATTAATAAGTGAGCATTATCAAAGTATGGTTCTATCACATCTACTTCCTTGTGTTATAGTAGAAAACAATGCAGAGTTGTTTAAAATAAAAGGCTAAATAATTTTGTTCATTATCTTGTTGTTTTATCGCTCCTGTTTCATGTCCCCATGATAACTGTGAATGTTTTCTAATATAGCATAGTTCTTTCCTACTTTTCATATCATGCTTGTTTTTGTTTGGTAATTTTGTTTGGTATTGTGGAAAAGTCTTGCCATAATTCAATTTGACTTCTGCATCATTCATCACTCAAATTCAAATACATAATTTACATCTATAACATTGTTATTGCCATAGCTATTTCTTTCCCAATTTCAATTTCATAGATCCATGAAATGCATTTTCTCTTCTACAAGAACAATAATAATCATCACTACTATTCATTGAAGATCCTCTATTGGCTAAGCACAGTCTCAGGAATAATAACAGCAGTATCTATTGTTTATTGAGAAAGTCTTTATGCATAGCTCATTAATCTTTATAACAAATTTATTAAAAAATTATTATTCTTATTTTATGGATGAACATACTTATATTCAGAAAGGTACACAGGTAGAAAATTGGACTGCTTTAATTTGAATTTTCTGTTTGGTTCTAAATACATGTTCTTTCTATCTGACCATATAGCTACTCCATATAAATACATACAAAAATATTTTCATTGCAATCATGACTGTCATAGAGAAATTCTCTAGTGATGTTGAATTAACATTATAGGTTGCTATTAAATGTAAAAAAAATAGTTTTCGAATTATGTATTTTCACTAAGATTTCCCTGCATTACTCAGAGCTGTGTTCTCAGTAATTCTTGCTTCCTCCTCTCAAGCATACCTTGCCTTTCCTACAATGATCCTTTACCCACAACATCTGAGGTTAAATATATTTATTAATTTTATGGTCATTAACATATAAATTCCACTATATTTCTCTCTTATCTTTTTGTTGTTGTTGTTGTTGTTTTATAAGTTCTTAAATCATTTCCAATCCTATTTTGGTATAGACACACACACACAAACACACACACACACACACAAAATTGATGTGACTGGATTCAGCTGCAAGACTGTGCCTATCTCTGCTGATCATATCCATGCACTTGAAGACAGGCTGATGGACTAGGGCTCCACTGCACTTGTCTGCCTCCCTTTTTCTGCAATAGTTGACTTGCTGGGCATATTGTGGTAGAATATTCACAAGAGTAGGGTATCAATGATACAAGCACTTTTATAACCTCTGCTTGTATCACTTCTATTAAAATTCTGTTGGATGAAGCAAGTTACATAGCTGAGTCTGTGGAAGTAGGAGGGAGGAGAGAAGATAATTTTTGACATGATTTAATCTACCACCAGCCGGAAATGCATTATATGTCTCTAAAACTTACCTTAGATGGTCTGAGTTTTAGACGAAAATGTAGACTGCAATAGTTGGCATTACACTTCTCATATCTGCATGATGCCTGACATACAAATCTACACTGGGGTCCGTTCACCCTTGGCATAGTCCAGGAAGAGGCATCGCCACAAAATTGACCACCAGCCTCAACTATCAAGACAGAAATATGTTCAGATAATTCAGTCTTCTTCCCTGTTAACTAATGATATAAAAAGATAGGAGTAGCTCATTAGTTTATTTGTTTAGCACACAAATAAATAGACCATCTCTCTCCAGTCTACACTTTTTATGTGGGTTTGATATAAAGAGTCCTTATTTAATAGACTGAAGATATTTCAAATTATCAGTCATCAAATTACTCAAGTTAATGCAGAAGTACTTCTTCAACTGTATGGAAGTTGTTTTCTAACTATATAATGTTTTCTGTCCCCAAATAATTTATGCTCTTGTGTGTGCTGCCTATAAGGAACTATAAAAAGGTATTAAAATAAGACAAAATAGTAAATTGTGACTAACAGAAAATTTGTGGTGATAATTCGACTTAAGATAAAGTTTAATTGTGTTTATAAAACAGATAAAGCGGATACTTTTCCTTTTGGGATATTTATATGAATCTAATATTCTAAGTTTATTTGGCCTAGAATTAGGCTGTTTTCACAAGATAGTATATGCTTAGGGTCATATAACAGTATAATCATTCAATTATTTGTATATTCCTAGGTTATGTATACATTCATCTTCAAAGCATGTATGTATAGATTTTATGACTCACTGAATAGTTTTATATCTCTTCCCGCATGCTAAATATGTCAATAACACATATACCAAAAATATACCATTAATAACCTTATAAATGTATTTATTCAAATAACTTTAAATAATTAGTCACTTTTCCATTTGCTAGTGTTGTATCTCTTAAAATATATAATTATCAGGTTGGTGCTACTGTAATTGTCAGTGTTACCAATGGCAACCAAGAAAAGCAGTCTTAACATTCAGCAATAAAAAATAGACTCGATAGAAAAAACTGGAAAAAAACCCATCAGATTACTTCTAACAATGTTATGAAAAACAGCAGAGAGAACATCTTGGAAATAGCAAATTGTGTGTCAATTTGTTAACATGGTCAATTTTCCCAAAGAAAACTCTTTGAGTCAGAAGAATTACTTAAATATGTTTTAAATTTTATCCAAATGAGGTTGTTCATTCATAATTTACATCATTTGAAGCAAGATTACATAATTTTTGATGGGTTATTTTGTTTTGTATATGATGCGTGTTTCTCCTACAGTAGAAACACATGTCATTTTGTAATAAAATCAATTAATGCTGAATACAAATTATATCTTTAATTTAAACCATGCAGTTTATTTCTAAGAACATATAATAAATTATTTCAATTAATCAAATTTGCTTCTCAAAATATTTTAATTTAATTAAAAAATTAGGAGTCTTATTTGTTCAATTTATAGATCCACTGTTTTAAAATTTTAAATGTGTTTGAAACTGAAATTAGAGTATAATGAACCGTCCCTATCAATAGGCTAAGAAGATAATGGTGACTGGTTGATGTCATAGCCGTTGTGTGTATATGAAGGTCAGACAATTAAGTTTGCGAACTTTCCACTGTGCACTTATTCATTTGTGAGTGGATGAATGGGTGAGTGGTGTGTGAGTGTGTGTGAGTGTGCACGGATGAATTAGATGAAAACACTGCTGAAGATATATATTCATCCAGTTGTCCTCAACTGAATTAATTGCAAAGTTGGCAAAATGTAATTAAATATTGTTTGAATCTCTGATTATTCCTGAAAATGTATTCCAGGTTATGCTATGGTGCATGCTTAGAACAAAAGTTACTGTGTATTCTATTGATTTTCTGCCACAAGCCCAGCAAGTCAGTTTACAGAGTAGCAATAGCCAAGCCCCTTCAGAACATAAGAGAATTTTCAGAGCTTAGATTGAAGATTCATCGTTGTGTCACAAAAACCTATCACTCGGATATTGAGGAGGTGTCTGTCAAAAGCTTCCAGATGATTTTTGAAGAGAAACTATTTAACTTCCAGCATTTAAAGGAAAAGGATTGGGTAAAGGGGTGGTTACCAAAGAGAACATACATATAAAATTCTCGAATTCTTTGATATGCTGTAAGCTGAAAGTCAGTTCAAAATGCAGATAATGTCAAGATCGTGAGCAGTTTCAAAGCAGCAATCACTCGGCATTGTGCATACGTGTAGCAGTGAATCAGGAGACCAGACTGAATAAGGAAGGTGTTTTATTGTTATTAAAGATTAAAATGCCCTGTAGTTATGTGGAAACAAATACTCTACTCTAGTTGTCTTTTAAAATGTATTTTATATTTAATGCAGTGCTTTGTTTTTTGCATAGAGCTTCCAGGAAATAGGTGATGTGTCTTACAAATGATACTCTCTATGAACTGAGGAAATATGGTACTTATACTTCACAAAGCAAACTGCCAGCCCAAATTACATTTTTTTAAAAAATTCTCTTTCTAAAATGATGAAAATCACAATTTGCTATCTTTGTAAGGCAGAAATTTTTCATATGACTCTAATGTTTATTTATTTGTATAGCAAAACTTTTTTTATCAGGGATAAGTGTTGGATAAATTTTATTAAATTTCATCTTCATGTCACTATTACTAATTCAGTAATGTATTCCTTTTCTTACTACTTTGTATTCATCCCTCAAGTTATAAGGCCTGTAGTACTGTCTGTTACTTTATATTTCTTATTGTAGGAAAAGGCGAACATTACAACCATTTCAGGGCTTCTCAACCTTCGCACTAATGATATTATGGGTCAGGTGATTATTGGTTATGGAGGACAGTCATGCATATTGTAGGATATTTAGCCACAACTCTGCCTCTTACCTGCTAGATGTCAGTAGCAATCTCCACTTCTCCCAGTTGTTGACAACCAAAAGTATTTCCAGATGTTGCCAAATGTTCTCTGGAGAGCAAAATCACTCTGGGTGAGAACCACGGATCTATCACAATGTTTAAGTGATTTGATGAAGTTCACAAATGGAATTGTGGTTCAAAACCCAAGTTTATCCATTACATACAGTTGGTGTGACCTTGGGCCTATGTTTTAAGACCTCTGAAATATAAATAATATATTTCTTATATAATTGTTAGTAGAATTAATTGGAATAATGTATGTTTTAGAATAATAATCGATACCTTTTACCATAAAGATTTGAAAGTAGCATTGAGACAAAAAGAAGAGATCATATTAGAATATATGTATGTATTATTATTTCAGGTCTTAACCTTGAAAATTATTTGTTATATCATAAAATCATTATCATCATATTTTTTCTCTCACCTCTTGCTCTTTTCATGCATTTCCTTAGACTTAATATTTTGTAGAGGTACAGAGCACTTGGTTAATTTTTTGTTATAATTCCTTATGTAATTAAGTAGAATTCTTGGTCACACCTTGCATTTACCATAATTATACTCATTTTGTCCCATTATTTTATTATCCATCCCAGCTTCTAATCCTAAATTTCAATCTGATAAATTGGGTCTTCAGAAAAGTTATGACGCATGTTTGCAACAGATGGCACATGTTCATTTTTGGAAGTACTAGAGTCATTCACATCTATATTATTGCTATATCATTTGACAGCTGACAGTTTTAGCTTCATTCAAAAAAAATTGAGCATTTTGGTTGACTTTTGAAGATTTTACAAGTTGAAGATGGAAGACCAAACTGTGCATTTTTGCCATATTTTACTATTTTACTTCCATAAAGGGAAGAACGCGCATCAAGCTTGTGAAAAGTCGCATAAAGTTTATGGTGATAATGCTCTATAAGATCATCAGTGCCAATGAAGGTTCACAAAATTCCGTGCTGGTGATTTTGATCTCAATGATGCTCCTCAGTCAGGGAGGCCCACCGAGGTTGATGATGACAAAATGAAGGCATTGATCAAGTCAAACCCATGTTACACATCATGAGAGATTGCAGAAACATTAAACATCCATCATTCCAGCATTCACGACCACCTGAAGAAGCTGGGACATGTATGCAAGCTCGATATTTGGGTTCCACATGAACTCAAAGAAGTTCATTTGACAGTGTGTATAAACATCTGCAATATGCTCGTTAAACGTGAGGAAAACAATCGTTTTTTTTTTAAGTGACTGATAACTGTTAATGAGAAGTGGATTGTTTACAACAATGTGATGTGCAGACAGTCTTGATTCTGACGTGATGATTCACCTCAAACAACATCGAAAGCACACATTCATCAGAGGAAGCTTATGCTCTCAGTGTGGTGGGATTTTAAAGGTGTTGTGTTTTTCAAGCTCCTACCAAGGAATCAAACAATAAGTTCGAATGTGTACTGTCAATAATTGGAGAGTTTAAATGAATCCATCATCCAGAAACGTCCAGAATTTGTTAATTGTAAAGGAGTTATGTTCCATCGCAACAACACGAGACCACACACAAGTTTGATCACCTGTCAAAAATTACTGGAGCTTGGATGGGCTGTGTTGCCACACCCAACATACTCGCCTGACTTTGTGCCGTCAGACTTCCACTTGTTTCACTCTCTTCAAAACTCTTTGCATGGTATAACATTCAATTAATATGAGGCTGTAAATCAGCACCTCGTTCTGTTTTTTGCAAATAAAGACAGGTCTTTCTATGAACGAGGAATTATGAAGCTCGCTGAAAGAAGGCAAAATGTTATCGAACAAAACGGGCAATATATCATTGATTGATCTTTGTTCTTTATATAAATAAATGACCTTTGAAAAACATAGACAAAATACATTATGAGTTTTCCAAAGACCCAGTATTTCTCTTTATGTACTGACCCCTGAAATTCGTTGCTGCTTTAATAGGGAATTAGACACTGGAAGTGGTTTTTATTTGGTTGTATCTTAGCTCCTATTGGTCAGCATAACTAAAACCTATCCAAGTTCTTAATCTCACCAGTCTAAATATTAGTCAACCTTTGATAGCTTGGTCTGACTCAGGTGGCATGGAAAGAATGGAAGGAAGGAGAACTATTAGGAGACCATTTCAGCAATCTATATAAGTAATATTACAATGAAGAAGAGATGGCTATAAGATACGTAGATATAAATATGACTGGATGTTGGTGATGAACAAGAGAGTGGCATCTGAGGTCATTGAAGGTTGTGGGATGTCTATGACTTCTAAAATTGGGGAATTATAGGGGTAAAGAATAGCCAGAAAGGATGAGGCATTTAATTTTGAATAAGCTAAGTTTGGTGATTAAGTAGAAAGTCCAAGCCAAATATCCTGTAGGTAGGTAGACTAGACATATATAATATCTAGAACTTAGAGAGTTTCTAGCCAAAGCTCAAGTATATATATGAGAATATATAAGTTGTTATATGTAGGTATGTATGTAGATGTATGTATGCATATACACACAAGTGTTTATTTATGTATGCACAGTAGTTAACACTTTAAGATGGATCATAAAAGCATCAAATCCTCAGACACTGGAATTATTAGTATCTTTTCAAATACCCCCATTAGTATTTAAATGAATGTTACTTGTGAAAAAATAGCAGCCATCACATGCTTGCTAATGGCAAGAAGATGGCATTGAACTCTTAGCACATATTGTAATACAAAGACTATGACTTTGAAACATCTATATAATTTTAGTGAAAAAATGAAGTAAAGCATTGTAATGTTGAAAAAAATGCTTCAAAATCAGCCTTTGAACTGAAAGACCCTATATAATAACACAGTTGATACTGACAAACACCTTCCTCTCAATTTTTTCTTTTTTTTACAGTAGGAGAAGATGTCATGTATTTCATTTCTCACATTAATTTCTAACTTCATTTATATTAACATAACTAATCAGATTTGAATGGATGACCAGAATTCATTGTACCTTTTTCATACTTCTCAAAATATATTTCTAATAGTTTCATAGAAATTTTGGATCCTTCTAGTAAACTTAAAATTTAATCCAACATCTTTCAAATATTTTTACTTCTGTTGGTCTTGTTCACCAATTTGATAAGAGCTTAGGCAAGAAACTGACTCAAAGGTTTAAAAATAACACATTAAGTGAACTAACAAAGTGAAATTTCAAATTACAGTAGGATAAGTTAGCTTTCAATAAAAAGGAAAGAATATGCTAATTCCATGATATTTATAACTTCCCTTTACATAATGCAATCAGACAGTTTGTAAATTAATACTACAGAAAAATCTACTAATGTAAAATAAAATTAAAGTATGTAGTTATAATGTAATGTATACATAGACACACATAGATGATAAATTCATAGTAATCATTGGGTGAATTATAAAAAAGAAATAGTTTATTTCTAAATCTCACAGTCCTTTTGAGTCTACCCATCAGGGAGATTATTTTCCCTTGCCCTGGATGAAAAGTGGGATATTTCCATGACTTTTGGTTTTGGGGATTAAAGTGCCCAGTCCTATGTCACAGTGCAAACTTTAAATTTGTTGTTAAAACTTCTCTTTCACCTAAAAGGAACTTCTGCTAATGGAAACATCCAGGAAAACAGGATACTTCTTTTATTTTTCTTTAGTTTAACTTTCCATCCTTCCTTTTCTGTTGGGTTCACTTCAATGTCTGACTTCTCTGTAGATAAATCAAGTAAAGAGCAACTGCAAAGCATGAGGATAAAAGTTCTTACTGTATTTCCAGTGTTTGTAAGGTAGCTTAATGTTCTCAGAGCCTGATAAATGTTTGAAATTGCTTCATTTCATGGAACATAGTTTTTTTTCACCTTTTGCTCATTCTTTATTTTATTTAAAATAGCAAAGTAATGTAATTGTATGTACATCAAAGATATTCCATGTATAACTCTGTGCTTTTTCAAAAGTACGTTTTCTATCTCTTACTTGTTAGACAAGCACGTTCATCTTTTGCTTAGAAGTGCTTGAATTCATTCCGATCCTTTCATCCTTTATCACATACCTAGAAAATATATCTATAAATTAGACAACTGAAAAGTTTTAACTGTTACTTCTCCAGCCCTAAATGCTCTATGTAGGTGACCCAGCAACATTCTAGGCTATGATTCATTTTCTCCAAATCTTTGGTGTTCCTTTCACTGGGAACATTTTAGTGCATTTTCTTTGGGGGAATGATGAATTTTCTTCCTGATGGATGCCCCATATCAACATTACAAAGAGTCTTATCGCCAGGATACCATGACCCTCCAAATAGTGTTCTTGGGCACAATTTTATATGACTAGGAGACAGCTCTTTCACATAGCTCATATTTAGTCAATGGAAAACACTCATGCATTCTTTTCCCCCACCATTCTATGAGTAAGCTCTTCCAAAATGCTTCAGATCATTTCTGCTTCCTGGATTTTTCCAGGCATGAGCTAAACAGTAATTCCCTGTGTCTTCCTCATTGCAAGACGTATGGATCAAGCACTGTAATATTCATACTTTGATCCATTACCTATACAAAGGTAAGCACTTTCACTTCCAGTCCCTCAGTCATAGAAGATAGCCATCACAGTGCATATATGTCCACAAAGAATTCCTCCTCACAGATACTCTCCTAATTCCCATTTGTTGATCCTTTTGTTGGTATTTTTATGTGGATGAAAGATCAAACGCAGTGAAGAAATCATTGGTCTTCCCTTTGGAAATGTGCTCCTTGTTCTGACTTGTAATCTGATATCTGGGATCACATATAACTTGGTATATCACTCAATATTTCTAATTCAACATCCTGTTACACGTTACACACTGAGGCCATGGCTAATAGACACCAAGGCAAGACTTGTACCTTATGAAGCAAGAAATTATTGATGCAAGATCTGAAAAAATGGTTCTTCAAGATGCCTTAGCACCTGAGCTTAGGAAAACATCTGAAATTCACTCATAGTAATTTAAGTATACTTTTAGTTTAAGTCAGTAAAAATACCTGTTAAAATATACACATAAAATTTATCTGCAAATAATAATATAAAAGGTAATTGTTACCCATGTGATTTTGCATTAGATTTAATTTGTATGTTATTCATCAGTAATTTTCTTTTTAAAAAATGGTTAAAATGGTAAAAAAAATAATTAAAGTGATTAGAATCCAGGGAAGAACAACATGCATGGGAGCAAGAGAATCATAAAACATCACAAGTTGGGAGCAGTGTCTTGGTCACTATAATAACGTAGGATGCCCCTCTAAAGAAGTTGGGTTTGACAACCTGCATCATGAAGTCAATCTTATGTAAGAGGATGTCAAATCAGAAAGAACAATAGAAAAGATGATGTACACAGCGAATTTCACTAAGGCTAATCTGTACTTTCCTATAAAAGATAAGATTATAAATGAAGTTTTTCTTAGAAAATACTTTTTTTCTCATAAAATGATTTCTAACATGGACAACTCCATTATATTTTGGAAATTCCACACTAAATAACAGAATGGGGAAAAGTTAACTATTGTTCTAGAATATCCACCAGACATACATACACTAAAATACAATATATGTTTGTATATTATATAATTTCTCTATCTCTCTACTTATCATTTATTGACCTATTATATATTATCTCCATGTCTATCTATCTATCTATCTATCTATCTATCTATCTATCTATCTATCTAGAATATACACTTAAGTTTCCAAAATTCCCAAAGTGAACTTATTAGGCAGTTCAGCCAAAATCCTCTAATAGCAATTGCAATACCCAATGTCGTAACAAAACAGTTTATAGCTCACTCATGTGATTATTGGGGCTCTGCTTGGCACAGTTGTTCAGCAACCAAGGTTCCTTTCTTCGAATGACTCCATCATTCCACAGGGTTATTGAATCTTCCTTTAGATTAGATTGGGCTCCTCAGTATCTGGTTGGCAAAGGACAGAAGAGAGAGAATAAAAATAGTATGAAATATTTAAGGAACTATGTGTACAGATGATGTACATCAATTCTACCCACATTCTATTAGCTAAAGCTCACTCGTATAAATATAGCCTTATTTCCAGGAAGAAAATTAAATTAAGTGCAGTAAACACATAGTATTACCTCTGCCATATGAATATTGACTCCTTTGTTTGCAAAAATAGTAAATTAACAATTAGAAAACAATTAAGAAAAATTTATATTTATGTTAAATAATTTTATTAAATTTTCATTAAAAAGGAAAGTAAAAGTGCTATAAATTAACCTAGAAAATATTAGGGGCTTTTAATTATTCTGTTGATCTTGAAAATACATCAGAGTACATTTGTAAAAATAGGAATTCAGGATAGTTTCCCATTTTCCTGAATTCTATATTTTCTGTGATGTGATTATTTTACATTTTTTTCTTTTTTTTCGGTATAAACTATTTTTTATTAAAGTTTATTGGGGTGACAATTGTTAGTAAAGTTACATAGGTTTCAGGTGTACTGTATTTGCCGGCATATAAGACGATTTTTTGGCCCTGAAAAATATGCCTCCAAGTGGGGGGTCGTCTTATACGCCAGGTACACTTCAGATAGACTGCCCATAGTGCTTGCCCCGTGCCATAGTGGCCTCCCGATGCCCACCCACTTCATTCCACATACCGTTCAGGCATCAGCAGCGCTGCTGGGTGTATGCTCGGCTGTTATGCGATTTTGCTGTTATGCGATTTTACCACATTCGCAAAATCGCACATAGCCGACCATATAACAAACTCTGTATTTTGAGTGGAAATGTTAGGGGGTCGTCTTATACGCCGAGTCGTCTTATACGCCGGCAAATATGGTACGTACATTCTGTAATCCATCATCTATATATCACATTGTGTGCTCACCACCCAGAGTCAGTTCTCCTTCCATCACCATATATTTGATCCCATTTACCCTCATCTGTCACCCCCCTTCCCCACTTACCCGCTGGTAGCCACTAAACTATTTTCTGTATCTATCAGCTTTGTTTCTTCATCTTTTGTCTTGTTCCTTTGTTGTTTTCAGTTTTATATACCACATAACTGTGAAATCATACAGTTCTTGAATTTTTCTATGTGGCTTATTTCACTTAGCATACTAATCTCAAGATCCATCCATGTTGTTGCAAATGGCAGTATTTTATCTTTTCTTATGGCAGAGTAGTGTCCCGTTGTATATATGTACCACAACTTCTTTATCCAATCATCTATCGAAGGACACTTTGGTTGTTTCTATGTCTTGGCTACCATAAATAAAGCTGCAGTGAACATCGGAGCACATACATCTTTGTGGATAAATGTTTTCAGATTTTGGGGGTAGATACCCAGGAGAGGGATTGCTGGATCATATGGTAATTCTATTCTTAATTTTTTGAGGAACCTCCACACTGCCTTACATAGCAGCTGCACAGACCTGCGTCCCCACCAACAATGTATGATGGTTCCTTTTTCTCCACAGTCTCCCCACTGTGAATCAAAATTAAATCAAAATGGACCAAAGACCTAAACATAGGTGCTAAACTTATGGACCTTCGGTTTAAAGAGGATTTTATGAATTTGACTTCAAAGGCAAGGGAAGTAAAAGCTAAAATAAATGAATGGAATTATATCAAACTAAAAAGCTTCTGCACAGCAAAAGAAACCATCAACCAAACAAAGAGGCAACCAACCAAATAGGAGATTTTTGCACACAATGCCTCCAATAGGGAGCTGATATAAAAATACATAAGGAACACATATCACTCAACAACGAAAAAAGAAACAATTAAAAAATGAGCAGAGGGCCTGAATAGACATTTCTCCAAAGAGGACATACAAATGGCCAATAGACATATGTAAAAATGTTCAACATCACTAGACATCAGAGAAATGAAAATGTTACTTTTCTAATAAAAAGTAATTTTATTTTTAAAATTCAGGAAAAAAGAAAGTACAATATTTTCACTCTACCAAAAAAAAAAATCAGTCTTTTTTTTCTAAATTTTCAAAATACTTAGGTGTTTTTAGTTTTTAAATTCTTTTATTAAATTTATTGGAGTGACATTGGCTAATAAAATTATATAGGTTTCAAGTTTACAATTCTCTGTATATTGCTTGTGTGTTTCTTTTTTATTGCTATGTGAATGTGGGTTTTTTTAAAGCTCAATGTCATGACTGAACATTTATCCCACATATCTTGCCATCATGTCAAACTCCACAAAATAAGACCAGTCAGAATTTCTATCAAATTAGCTCTTACCACTAAATTACTTCTTTTATGTTAATGATTCCATCATTCTCTCATACATTCAATAATTTTCATATGTTGGTCTGTCTTATTTTATTCCATTATTTTATGCCTGGAGCCCAGCTGTTATGGAGGATACAAAAACCAGATGAACTTTGAGCCTTGCTTGAAGGGGGAGAATTTGATGATTAACCAAACATGTAATGCTAAATTATAATATAAATTCTCTGGTCATGGTATGGAAAACATGCTTTAAAAGTACATCTAACAGGATGTATACATCTAAGAGGAAACTAATCTAAAGGGTCAGAAGATGCCTCTGAACTCAATCCGGATGATCTTAGACAAGGGGACGACTGAATTTGGTTTTGAAGTTTGTTAGATGTCATCAAAAAGCAGTCTGCGAAAAGAAAGAGCCTCCCTGTAATAAGGAATAGCACTTATAAAGACATGGAGTTGCTTGATCATGAAACATTCTTGACTCAACTCCTACTCTTCCCTTTCCTCCTGCAATCGATTCGTCACAGCGTCCTTTACCCTGACATCAGTACATTCCGCTCACCTTTTCCATTTCCTTTGCCACCACTTGGTTTAGATTTTTATTAACTCCTATCTGTACTTATCTCTTGCATTTCTAACTGATCTCCCTGCCTTTCCTCTCTTCTGATTCCAACTATCCTACACACCGAAGTCAAATAACGTTAGAATCAAGAATGGAACTTGGTCTGAAAGTTTCAATTACAGCTTGTCATTACTCCAATTCAAGAATCATGGTATGTTTGAGTCATTCTCTAAAATGCAAGAGACAAGAAAAATAAAACTTGGCACTTGGCAAATGTGATATAATTTGATGAGAGATAACTAGATAGAGACAGACAGATAGATAGATGTGGATATAGAACAGAAGACTGTATCATTCAGCGAAATGAGAAGGGAAAGTGTCTCCTAGCGTGTTCAGCAAAATTCGCAGAATGGAACTGCCATCCGAAGGGGGTTTGATAACTTGGTAAAAAAAAAAAAAAGAAAAAGAGAAAAAGAAAATCCAGACAGAGTCAAAAGCATATGAAACATCACGGAGCTATAAATATCTTATATATAAATATTTTATATATGAATGTCTTATATATAAGATATTTGGGGATGATGAATGACATGCTTATGTTAGAAAAAAATGTGCAAATCTGAATGTTTGGAAATTATTTTCATAGCTCCTAAAGTGAAGGCTGAGCTGCTTCTTTTTTTTGTTTTTAATTAGTTTCAGGTGTACTAAACAATGTAATATTTAGACATTTACACCACTCACAAAGTGATAGCTCCCCTACCCCATCTACTACCCCCTGACATCGTATATAGCTGTCGTAATTCCATTGACTCTATTCCCTATACTTACACTACATCTTGTAACTATCTATCTATCTATCTATCTATCTATCTATCTATCTATCTATCTATCTATCTATACGGTAAAACGTCGGATTGCGAGTAACTTGGTTTGTGAGTGTTCTGCAAGACGAGCAAACATTTATAATGCATTTTAATGTGGTAAATAAACGATGCCTTGCAATACAAATAGTTTGTTTCTGGAATGAATTATGCTCGCAAACCAATATATATATATATATATATATATATATATATATATATATATATATATATATATGTATATATATACATATATATATATATATAATTATAGTTGACGTTCCATATTATTCAGTTTCTGCATCAGGTGTACAGTGCAGTGGTCAGGCATCTACACCGTCCATGAATGCAGAGCTTCTTAACTTGAAATCAAAGGTATTTGCTGTGGTCTTCATGACTTTTAGTTATCTCTTCCTACTTCTTTATATATACCATTGTATTACTTAGGATTTTCCAGAAAAATAGAACTAATAGGATATATATATATATATATATATATATATATATATATATATATATATGTGTGTGTGTGTGTGTGTGTGTGTGTGTGTGTGTGTGTGTGTGTATGAAGGAGGGAGGGAGAGGAGGGAGGGAGGAGAGAGATTTGAAGGAGCTGGCTCACATGATTATGGAGTCTGGCAAATCCAAAATCTACAGGCTTAGCCACAGGATGGAGACCCAGGGAAGAGTTAGTGTTGTAGTTCAAGCCCAAAGGCTGTAAAGCTGAAGACTTGGTGTATTAGTCAGCTGAGGAAACCATAACCAAATACCAAAAACTGGGTGTCTTAAACAACAAATATGTATTTCTTCATAGTTAGGGATGCTGAAAATCCAAGATCAAGGTATGGCAGGATTTGGTTTCTAGTGAGAGCTCTCTTCTAGAACATTTCAGTCCATAGTACCTGGGAAGAGCTGATGTGGCAGTTGAAGTCTGAAGGCCATCTGGTGGCAGAATTCCTTCTTGCTCAGTGGAAGTCAGTTTTTTGTTCTACTCAAGTCTTCAAATGATTGGACAAGGCCCACCCTCATTACGGAGGGAATCTGCTTTACTTAAAGCCGGCTGACTTAAAGGTTAGCTTCATCCAAAAACACCTTCACAGGAACATCCAGAATAAGTTTTGAACAAATATCTTGCACTGTAGCCAAGTCAAGTTGACACATTAAATTAACCATCACACCCATGTTTCCCCCTAAACTGTTTTTCTTCTTTTCCTTGATATGTTTCATAACATCCTTCCCGCAAATATTTACTCACCTGGAATATGTTATTTTCCTACCTCTAGTTAGAAAATTTCCACCCATTTGGTAAGATAGAGATCAAATGCCACCACTTTCATAAGGGTTCCCTTGATGGTCACCAGAACTGATTGCTATATCTTTCTGTTTTAAAGTCTCTAGTAGTTTGTTTTTCATATATTTCTTACCATACACAGACTTATATTATTTGTGTGCATCTATGAGTTTCACTACCAGATTTTCACTAAGCTTGTCATTAGAGTCTCTCAAAAGCAATACGATATCTTCCACTATTTTATATCTACTTATATTTCTTATTTCTTTCTATTTCCTCATGTTGCCAACACAGGGACCCTACGAATCAATTGGATTCAGCTCTACCCTGCTGTAGAATAACTAGAGAGAAATTAGAGAAAGAGTTGGTGAAGAATCAAATGTATGGGGGAACTATACTATAATGTTTGAAATCTTTAAGATTACACAATTATATATGTTTGCATTAGAATATGAGTTAATGAACAATTAAATCATCATGCATAAGATTAGAAATGGGTTTTAGCAACATTTAGGCTTTTTCTTAAAGAAAGCTATTTCTACATTCTAGAAGTAAGGGAGAAATAAATACTGTATAATATTACATGTTTTATAATACAAAAATTTTAAAGGTAATTTAAACATGATATATTAGTATCCTAAGCCTCCCTTAACAAAGTATCACAAAATGAGTGGCTTTAAATAAGTGCAATTTATCGTCTCATTGTTCTGAAAGCCAGAAGTCCAAAATCAAGATGTCTGCGTTCTTTCAAGGCTGTAGGAGAGAATGTATTCCAAGCCTTCTCTTTGCTTCTGGTGTCACCAGTAATTATTGGCATTACTTGATCTGCAGTCATGCAACCCCAACCTGTGCCTCTGGGGTCAAATGGTGTTTTTCTCCTTTATCTTCTCCTCATCTTCTTATATTGATACCAGTAATATTTGATTAAGGTATCAGCCAACTCCAGTATGACCCCATCTTAACTAATTACATGTTCAAAAACCCTATTTCCAAATAAGGTCACAACCCAAGGTACTGAGGGTTAAGACTCCAACACATGTTTTCAGTGAACAAAATTCAACCCATAAAAATGATCAACCACAGATGTTTGTTTTTACATTCAGAAATATCTTGAAACATTAATATGCCACATTTTCAAATGACTATCTCAATAGATCTGAAAATTATTTGAACAAAGTTAGGATCCATTCCTGACTGTAAAAACAAAAGCAAACAAACAAAAGACGAATAATCAACTTTCAAAAACTAGGAATTAAAATATATCAATATTTGAAAAAAATTATTCTGTTAGATTGATTAAAGCCATTAATTTAAAAACCACTTGATTTCATAATGATGCTGAGTTTGCTTGGAAATACGATAAATAATTGAATACTTTCATGTATACCCCAGGAAACATTTGGGAAATATGTCAAAAATAACTTCCACAACTAAAGAATAGGCAATTTCATACTTTACTAATATATATGCAACAAGGCTGAATGAATTAAGTTATAGATCCTATTTCTTGATAGAAAGACTGATGTCAATATTTACAAGCTGATGTCAACTCTACGTAAATCACACTTTAAGCTTAATACAAAGCAAACAACAAAATGATTCTGCAATGGACTAAATGTTTATGAGTAAAAAAAAAAAAAAAATTACTCATGCTCCCAAAATGATTTGCAACATTTTTCTAAGGGTTTCTCAGGATGAGAAATGCTTAGAATAGCTCCCTCACTTTCTTCCTCCCAAATCTCCTTGGTGTTTTCATGATGACTCTGTTGCAAATGATGCTTATAAAGTCATCCTTTTCCCAGACACGGCTACACTAAACACCACTGCTACCATCACTCTGACCTACATACTATCTTTTTCCTGTCCTGTTCCAAGAAGACAGGACTTTGCTTTAAACTGAATGACTTACAATTGCTTCTCGTCCTAAACTCAGGCTTCTCTTCCTTTACCAAGAGAAATATTCCACATCTCCACACTGTAGAGTCCATTGACCTTAAAGAGAGAAAGATAGTGGATTATTTTTATTAAATTTAAATGAATAGTAATCACTTACTAATCAATAAGTAATATTTCAACTGAATATGCTCAGCTAGTATTCTGCCTGCAAAGCACTTTGAGGAATACAAAAATAAAAGTTAGGATCCTGTCTTTAAAGAATTGAAAGGATGAGATTGACATATAATAAAACCTAGAAAAAAATGCAAATTGTATATAATTAGTTGCTAAATTGCATGGTTTAGAATATAACTATAATAAAAAGAGAGCTTAGGCAGGATGATTTCTAAGAGCCTTGACAATCCTTAAATGTTGGGCTCCTGCCATTTATGTATAGATAGTTCAAGGGACAGAAATTACTTATGTAGTTTGAGCACCCCGTGCTAATGGAACCATAATTTTCTAAATCTGTTTCAAAATGGAACTTCTGTCTGGACTCTATATTTTCATTAAACTCATGTTTATGAAAATCCAATTGCTGGTTCCCATTTTTGCTGTACAGTGTACAGGATCCATGGTGATGTTTATCATATGTTAATGCAATGTCCATTATTTCATATGATATGACCTACAATCTTATAACGTGGAAATTACTATCTTTATTTCACAAATGTTGAAAATTAATTCTGAGCTAAAGTAGTTTGTCTGGAATTGGTTCCTAGAGCAAATGTTACAGAATGGAAGGCTGGGGTGGGCAGGAGCGGGGAGTGGTGAGAGCTTGTTTTCAAATAGAAAACATATTTTGGAGAGTAGAACAAGTGCACCAGGAATAAATCTGAGTTTGGGAGGCAGAAAAAAAAGTTTTATATTAAGTTATAAGAAAGGACAACAGGCAATGAGAAATCTGTTTATGTTAAAGAAACAAAACACAACAGAGGATAAGTCAACTGAGAAACCTTAAAAGATAGTCACACAGGAAGAACTCACTCAATACCTGGCCACATCTTATCCCTTCATACCCATATGTTACCACTTCTTTTCCCAGGTACTCTAGTCAAAATGAGCATTTTCACATGTACTACAAATTACAATCTCTCTTGATGCTGAGTCTTTTTACCTGTTTTGTTTTGTTTAGGTGCAATTATCATCCTACTTTTAACTGTCAGTAGTGTATTTCCACCATGAAAGGACTACTTCATGAAAAGGAAAAAATCAGATTAAAAGGAAGAATTCTTATAAATTAAGAATATACTCAAAGAAATTTTTAAATAATAGTCATCTAACTTTCATGCTTACACATATGAGGACTGACAATTAAGCTCTCGAACTCATCGTAGAAAAAATGCTACATACTTCATTGCTGAATATCACTATGGTCACCTTCAAAGTACTCCCCTTTGGAAGCACTGATGCCAGCATCTAGTCCACCCTACAAAGCAATTTTGGAACTCTTTTTCTGAAATGGCCATCAGAGCTGTTGTCATATTACTCTTGATGTTCTCTCAATGTCATCAAAATGTCTTCCTTTCAATATTCCCTTTATCTTCAGGTAAAGAAAGAATTCATTGGGGGCCAGATCAGGTGAGTAGGTAGGGTATTCCAATACAATTATTTGTTTACTGGCTGAAAACTCCCTCACAGACAGTGTCCTGTGAGCTGGTGCATTGTTGTGATGCAAGAGCCATGAATTGTTGGTGAAAAGTTGAGGTCATCCAACTTTTTCATGCAGACTTTTCAGCACTTCCAAATAGCAAACTTGGTTAACTGTTTGTCCAGTTGGTACAAATTCATAATGAATAATCCCTCAGATATAAAAAGAGTTTAGCAACATTGTTGCAACAAGTTGGCGAACATAATTGTCAGACCTGGTATAACTACTACTCCATAGTGCCTCAAAGACACAAAGAAACATTGTCCAGAAAAACCTGAATTTGCAAGTTAAAAGGAACTACTTGAGTACTCAGTAGACTCTGAAATTTTATTCTGGAGAACAAGAGATAGCTTTAAAAGCTCCAAAGAGAGAAAGAGACTTTTAAAAAGGTGATATACAAATGCTTGAATGGGAAAGATATAAGGTTTCTGATCTACTAGAAATCCATGAAATAGTGCCTTAAAAATAGTGAAAAAAATGATTTGCAACCTAAAATTTTTAGCTATCAACTCAGTAAGAGACTGTAACAAAGGCATTTTCAAATATGCATTGAATTTTTTAAAGATAAAAACATAACTTTTATGAATATATGTCAAATATTTTATTTTAACCATGAATTGATATTAAAGCTGGTTCAGTGTAGAATTTTAATATATATTTAATAGGAAGGCAACAGTTAATTTACAGTTATGAAAATTGCTAATAATACCAATAATGATGTAATTTTTGAGATTATCATTTCTTCAAGGTAAAATCAATTATATATCTACTGCTAGACAAAACTCATTTGCATTACTATGGAGAAGATCATTTGAATGACTATCAGTTTTGTACAGCTTTACTTATACCCCTATCCAATTACAAAATAGTTTAGTTAGTGGGAAGATTATCATCAAAAGAGCACACTTGTATAGATTAGGCCATCCCTGTAGGGTCTGCTAGAGAATGTGCAGAACTCCATTGAAAAGTCAACTTGGTAATAATTTTGTCTGTTTTCAAGTCTGTGACATTGTTTCCTGACATGAGGGGTCTCCCATTTTTAAATTTGTAAGCACTTAGGAAGCCATTGAAAGATAATCTGCAACACAACAGGAAGTAACCCAAGAAAGGATAATATGAAATTTCTGGAGGATAGGTGATTCATCAGATCCATTGCTCCATTACTGCAGAAGAACAAAAGAAAATTCCGTGATAGCTAAGCATCGGTCACAGTGGGTAACCATTCAGAAAGAGCAACGTGAAAAATTTTAAAGTGCAATTATATATTATCTATGTATTGGATCATTTGCGATAATTCCAACGCTTTGACTGATCTGTTAATATATTTAAAAAAGAAAAAAGCAGTAGATAGCAAGCTAAACAAATGAAAATATGCAGTAATAACGTCAGGAAGAAAACACCATTTTATATAAAGATAAAAATAAATGCAATACAATGCTTAGATTAATAAGCCATATTTATATAGCATAATAAAATTAGCACTGTGTATTGATTTAATGCATACTTATGACTTAACTAAATTGGATGAGTGGGTGGTGAGGAAATGTGCTTGATATAAGAGGGCTAATTACCATCACCTACAATAAAAAGAAATTAATAGGTGATGTCTTAATTTGATATTGTATGAAATAAAACTTGAAGAACATTTTTAAAATATATATTTTTTAAATACGTGGATATAAGTTTGAAATATGAATACATTTGTCTCTGGGAAGAAGGTCTAGATTGAGTGAAAACTGAAGAGTATGTTCTTAAGTTTTCATTAAAACTTTTTTACTTTTATTTGATTTCTCTATTATGTGCATTTATAATATTGACAGGAATAAAATATAATTTCAAATAAAATGAAGAAAAATGTAACTACATAGTGAGGGTGTAGTAAAAGCAGGACTAATACAGGTGGGCGAAGTCGGGAAATTATTCTTGGTTGAGATGATATTTGATTTGGTACCTATAGTAAGATTCAGCATTTCCTTGATGGAAAAGAAAAATAAAGGCATTTCAGCAGAGAAAATATTATGTGACCCGGTCTCTACCATTCAAATAAGTAATTTTATTGCATTATAGATATAGCTGAGTTATGAATATAATTTTGTATTCAATTATCTCTAACATTTCCAGACTACTTACATAAAATTTAAACCTATATATAATGAATACATAAAGATAACATAAATTTAATTCTTCGTATCCTTGCTTCATATGTGTCACATAGATTTGTTGGTGTCTTTATTTTTCTGATGTTCTGGTATTTTAACTTTTATTGTTCAGGAGAGAACAGAAAGAACGAAGAATGAATTACATATGTGGACAGCAAATCTTTAATATATGCAAGCATATATTTTCTTATAAGCTGAGGTTGACATTACAAAATAACAAGTAATTGAGCACAGATGGTGTGTTTGGCATACTAAAAATGCTTAAAGAAGCATTAGCTCTTAGCAGAAAGAGCAGATTTCTTTTCTAGTTAGGATTCTTTTGGCTTTCTGTCTCACTTAATGCTTTTTGCAAAAGGAGTATTCTCAGCCAGTATGAAAATAATAATATACCAAATATTAATGGTAGATATAAAAGTGATTATTATTTCAAATCAACCTTAGAGGAACAATGCTACATAACAAGTGCAAATGATATTTAACATTTGTATTATGTATGAATTACATTTATATCTTCTATATCTTTTGTTTCCAATTTTATTTTAGTGATGTGACTATTATACTCATTTCTATTAGTCATTGAGTACATTAAGCTTAAACTTGCTGCAGTGATGACATAGTATTTGTGATAATTGCAGTGAATGAGAGCCACAGCAGAATAAAATAGTGTCTACTTTTTCCTGTTCATGTTTCCTATTGAAAGTGTTTCTAACTACTTTACCAAAATACTAATGATGATAATTGAAGGAGGAGATGGGGTGGGGGGGAAGTACTCTTAATTCTAGCTAATGGTTTAAAATTAACATTTCTTTTTTTTATTATAATACTTAAGACAGCTACACCATGTTCATAGCATTGACTAAAAATATTAAGGATTAAAGTTTTTGTTTTCTTTTTTTATAGAAGAGGAGAAAGGGCGGACTATATCTCAAATTTCTGGACTGTGCCCAATTTTTTTATGTTCAATTGAGAAAGGATTTGAATTATTTTATCCCCCAATGTCATCTCTTCCACACAAAGGCTTTCCCATTGACTTCAAAGTAGGAACCACAGGAGTGCATATTAATATTGAAATATGAAAAACAGATTCAAATTGTTGAATGAGCATAGCAAATTGAAAGGCAGGTAGTAGAGATAATAGATCAGTCAGGCCGACAGACCATTTGAATTTCTACTGTATTAAAGTAGAATGTAAAGATGAAGATAATTTTTGCTGTGAAGGTGGAAAGTTTCAGACAGTGGAAATACACGTTCGCAAGACGAGAAAGAGGGAAGCATTTAACTCCTTACTTACAACAAAATAGTACTACGACTTAAAGAAGCAGGCAGAATAATTTACTCGTGGCATCTCATGCTAAATCTCAGAATATACAGAGATTTTGGTGACTTAACAGTTCTTAGTAATTCCCACAGAGATTTTGTTTTTGTTTGTTTGTTTTTGTTTTAATTAAAGACCTCAGATGAGTTAGATGACTCTGGTATTCTCCTCTTGAGCATATGTTACTTTTTGGAGAGAGTGTGACTCATATAAATCCTCTTGAGAGACAAGAGGGTAGTATTAGTCTTTCTATATCTTAAACAATTTTCTTTTAACTCTAGGGTGGAGGATTACTGATTAACTTGACTCATTAAATAGTTCTTGAACATGATTCATTAAATGTTTATCTCCATGAACATATTTCATGGAGAAAGGCATTTTGAATCTGTTTTTCTTTTGGCTGGTCTAATAAATTAAATTAATATGAGACAAATTAACAAGAAAAAATAACCAAATTTAATGATATACAAACATATGGGAACACCACATACATGAGAGGCTCTGAGACAGAAAGTTGCAATGAGGTGTCTGTAGCATCCTGAGCCTAGGAATGAGGTAAGATGCCTGAGGCTTCAGAGGGCAGGAGGGGAATTCATAGGTGACAAGAAAAGCAGATGTTCCATAATTAGATGCTTGCCCTGCCATGTAGATAAGTCATAAAAAGTTATTTCTGGTGATAACTCTTATTATGGGCAAAGCCCCCAATGTTAAAGTCTTTAAAGGAGAGGTAAAAGTTTCTGTTGAGCCTCCAGGGCCTTGATTGCCTTCAGCTCAGAATCATGTGCATGCCAAAGTGGCACACTGTGAGGAGACCTGTTCTGAGCCCCGTCAGCAGTGAACTAGTTGCTGTAGAATAATCAGTAGAAGTTCCATTCAACGAAGTCTGAGGCCATTCTAATACTGGAGAGCAGAAAAGTTTCCATCAACAGAACACAAATTTTGAAAAATTCCAAAGACATAGCTAAAGGGTTTGGATGAACTCTTAAATCAGCACAGAGGAATCTGCAGTAGAAGCAGGAGTAAGTCAGGGATTTCACCCAAGAAGAGTTCCAGAAAGCTCCAAGTTGACTATCAACAAATACCAATTGCAGAAACAGCAATTATTAAAATGTTCATTAAAAAAAACTGCATCCTGAGCAGTTGTTTATGAAAACTGTTTATGAGGCATAGATGATAGAGCAATGTGGCTCAATATCCTTTAAACAACAGTTCTCAACTATAGGGGCACATTTGGATTATATTTGGGGAGCCTTCACAAAATACTAAGTCTCAGTATGCACCCCCCAAATATTATATTGATTGATTGATTGATTGATTGATTATTTATTTTTTCTGATTCATTATTCTCACAGAACCCAGAAGTCAGTATTTTTAATAAAACTTCCAGATAGAAGGGTTTTTTTTTTTTTTACCGTTTAGTCACTGTTGAATCTCCAATATCTAGAACAGTTCCTAACACATGATAGGAATGCAATAAATGTTTCAGAGTGAATCAATAAATGAATGAGAATCAGATTGTCTTTGGGTAAAAGATCAATAACTAGATAGTTTTATATAATTGAAAGATAAGGTCAAAATTCTGAAGAAAAAAACAAGTGATCACAGAACTTTCTTACACACTTGAATTATCAATAAAGTTTGAAGAAAAATAAGCATGCTTTGACATATGCATACATAACTTACTACCAAAGCAAAGTATATGACAACGTGACTCAAGTTCATACTATAAGCTGAAAGATGTCCAAGAAATAGAGCACAGGATATAAAAATTCACATTTGAGTACAACACAGACATTGTAAATAAAATCTACTAATATAATTAAAAGAGAACCTGGTAGACCTTGCTGTTGAAATATTATCACTACTTCAGAAAATTTCACTAAGATTACATTTCCTTTATTTTATTTCCAATGACACTATTGGTTTCATAGTGAAAAATGCTATAAATAAATTTTAAATGCTGTTTATTGCTTTGAGTTCTTTAATCAAATCAAGTGATAAATTCTTAATAAAATTACCAAATTGTTAATAACTGTGGTATAATAAGAAATATATTTGGCCTTTGTCCCTAGTTGTTGGCACAGAGCTCTTAAAACCCTTGGAATTCTCTGGAAGTGTCTTTTGTTATTCATAAGAAGACACATTTAAATCACGCTTGAGTTTATGCCAATGAGGTGATTTAGGGTGGGGTCCTTAGATAGCCTCAGGATGGCTCCCATCACTATAAAGACCAAGTGATCAGAGGACTGGAACTTTCAGTCCCACCCACCACTTCCAGGAAGAGAGGTGAAAGAAACTGGAGAGTAAGCCCTATTAAATCTCTTGAAGTGGGATTTGCTGAGCTTCCAAATTGATGGACACATTCACATTATGGCAGAATGATGCACCCAAATCCACGGGGAAGTAAGTCTCCTGTGCTCAGGGTCCTTCCAGACCTTGTCCTATGAATCTCTTCATCCGTCTGTTCATTTGTCTCTTTTATAATAAACCGGTAAATGTAAAAAAGTGCCTTTTGGAATTCTGTGAGCCATCCTGAGATAGGATGTGGGGCAGAGCCTCCAAGAAAACCATTAAGCACCAGTTTGAGACAAAGGACCAGTAAATCAAGATGAGACAAGGAGACCAGCCAGAACTGCCCCACCAAGATGGTGACCAAAGCCACCTCCAAGTAACTCCCAGCTGTATTATATGGTCATTATAACACATCGCCACACTAAACCACACTCTCACCATACCCATGGTAATTCCAGAGGGGACCATATGAGAACAAAATAAGGAGTATGTATCTCCAATTCCTGGAAAATCCTACCCCTTCCAGGAACTAATAGAAATATTCCTCCGTCTTATTCCCATACTAAAAAGCTTCACTAATAATAAAACACATCCTCAGGGAAGATCAGGGCTGTCACTCACTCAGAGGCAACCTCTGCTCTGCATATGGAATACATATTTCTTCAATAAACTACTTTCGAATCATTCCCTGCTCATGCTTGAATTCTTTCTTGTGTGAAGCCAAGGACCCTCTTTTCCTCTAACAATTCTAGCAAATTCTCAAACCTTAGGAGGGGGTTGTGGAAACATGCAATTTATAGTGGATTTATAGCAGTACTTCAGTCAGAAATTGGGGCCCAGAACTTGTGTCTGGCATCTGCAGGTGGGAGCAGTATGTGGGACTAAGCCCTTAAATTTTGGAGTCTGTGCGAACTCCAGGTAGTTAGTGTCAGAATTGAACTGAATTGTTGAACATCCATTTGGTATCAGGAGAATCAGAGAATTGGTTGCTGGTTTTGGTATAGTAACCTTAAAACTTTTAAAGTAAGGAAAATTGGAATATTAAAAGGAGGCCGGATGGAGTATTGGATGTAAGTACAGTGTTTAAAATCATAGACACTACCACAAGAAAACAAAATGTAAAAATAACTTTAACCTAAATTTGTGATAGGAAGGATGGTAAAAGATAATATGTCAATTATTCAGCTTTCATAGTGGGCAGCCAATAGATACAAAAATTAAAACAATAAAAGCATAACATTTAAAGTTATATAGGCAACTATTAAAATAACAAAAGCAGAACTGTCTTCTTGTTAAAAGTAATAACCTCTATGGAATTGGGTGATCAGAGAGAGTATATTTTGTTCAACATTCTTATGTTCTATTATACTTTTTTTCATGTATCTCTTCTATAATTTAAATATCTTATCAAATGCAAAAGAAAGCACCATTATCTATAATAACAGAAAATCCAGAGAAACATCTAATTCTTAATATTTTATGATTATGCCTTCATAGGATGAACATATTTGAAAATAATATATATAGCCCCGGGTGTGTTTTTTTAAATTCCATTACACTATATATGCATTACATTTTACACCTTTGATATATTATAGAGCTCTCTGTTTACTTACTGTTAAAGCTATACATACCTATTTCATGTTTACATATAGACATTTTGACCTACTTTTTTCAAATATGTTGGGGCAAATAAAATTTATTAAAACCTTTCAAATTCTGTTCTAATTCGTCCATGCAAATGTTTTTTGTTTTTGTTTTTTTAGATTATAGAATTATTAATAGAATATGTAGTGTAATATAAATTCTTGAAATATTTCCCTTTTATAATTTATTCTGTTGCATTTAAAGAGTTTTTTTGTGAATGTCTTCAAAATGTAGCTTTAAGAAATTTACCAGTGTGTAATTAAATTAATCAAGGGCCATCAATGTAGTACAGTGAGTTACTGAATAAGAGAGCTTTAAAAGCTATTTAGAGCTCAGTTAATTTTAATTAATAATGCATCTCTATCAAATAGAGTGACTAAAGCACTCACTGTCATGAATAAAATATGAAAATTTCAGGGGAAGAAGATTGCAAAGTACTCTGAAAAACAGTGTGTTCCCATTTGTGTTTGCATGTACGCATATGTCCAAGCTAGAACTTGTCTTTGTGAAATTTGTGCTCTATGTAGGCACCAGCATTGAGCTCTAATGGGCAGTGGGGTACAAGGAAACACCCCAATACAGGTTTATGAGTATGGTCTCACTTGGATTTAGAAGTTGCTTTTATACAAACGATCTTTGTGACTAAAACAGGCTTTAAGAATATGAGATAAATGTGAGGGGAAAAAAAGAAACTAAATGTATAAATAAATAAATTATACTAATTATACACATAAATGATAGGCATTTCTGTATGCTGTTTAATTATATTTCCGTGATAAAAGTTCATTAATCTGGGAAGGTTATGTGTTTATCAAGCATTTTTTTTAATCTGCAGTTTTCTTAGGTAATTTACAGAAATTTTATAGATGCCCTTTAAGTGCATTGCTATACTCACTTTTTTCCTCTTTTGCATATTGAGTGAGCTCTTCACGCATGATCTGCTATTTTGATTATTATAGCTTTTCTTTCTCTGCAAATAGCTTCTATTTTTCTGCTCAGCCTTATTTGTGCTACCATTATTTCCTAGGGCTAAATGATCACTCCAAATCTGCTTTTTAAATTTTATTTCTGGCTCTTACTCTATATTCTTGGGAGGTTTTATTTACTTCCCATAGAAAACCCTGCATGTAAAGGGCTGCCAGTCAGCAGACCATCACAAGATCCCACTAAAGTTCCAGAATACAACATAAACATTCTTTCTTTTTTATTAAATTTATTGGGGTGACATTGGTTAGTAAAATTACATAGGTTTCAAGTGTACATTTCTATAATATATTCATCTGTATATTGCATTTTGTGTTCACCACCCAGAGTTAGTTCTCCTTCCATCACCATATATTTGACCCTTTTTTCCCTCTTCTAATACCCTCCCCCTCCTTACCCTCTGATAACCACTAATCGGTTGTCTGTGTCTATGAGTTTTTGTTTCTTTGTCCTGTTCCTTTCAGTTTTATTCACATATGAGTGAAGTCATATGGTTCTCAACTTTTTCTGTGTGACTTATTTTACTTAGCATGATAATCTCAAGATCCATCCATGTTGTCACAAATGGCAGTATTTCATCTTTTCTTATGGCCAAGTAATATTCCATTATATAATATATGTACCACTTCATCTTTTCCAATCATCTGTCCAAGGACACTGGTTGTTTCCATGTCTTAGCCACTGTCAATAATGCTGCAATGAACTTAAGGGTACATAGATTTTTACAGATAAATGTTTTTGGATTTTTGGGTTAGATACCCAGAAAAGGGATTGCTTTTATTTGTTATAATCTTTGGTAATTCTATTCTTAACCTCCATACTGTTTTCTATAGTGGCTGTACCAATTTATATTCCTACCAGCAGAGTATGAGGCTTTCTTTTTTCATCACAGCCTCTTCAGCACTTGTTATTACTTTCCTTGTTGATGATAGTCATTCTAACAGGTATGAGGTGGTATCTCGTTATGATTTCGATTTGCATTTTCCTAATAGCTAGTGAACTTGAGCATTTTTTCAATCTGTTGGCCATTTGTATGTCTTCTTGGGAGAAATGTCTGTTCAGGTCCTCTGCCCATATTTTAATTCAATCATTTGGGGGTTTTTTTGTTGTTGAGTTGTATGAGTTCTTTATACATATTGGATATTAGCTTCTTATTGGAGATGTTAGCAAATATCTTCTCCCATTCTGTTGGTTGCCTCTGTTTTGTTGATGGTTTCTTTTGCTGTGCAGAAGCTTTTCATTTAATATGGTCCAATTCATTTATTTTTGCTTTTACTTCACTTGTCTTTGATGTCAAATTAGAAGACATAGTTAAAGTGGCCATGTTATCTAAAACAATATACAGATATTGCAATCCCTATCCCTATTGCAATACAGATACAGACATTTACAAAAAAATTGAACAGAAAATCATCAGATCTGAATGAAATCACAAAAGACTCTGAATAACCAAAGCAATCCTGAGCGGGGGGGGGGGGGGGGGGAGGCCAGAGTGGCTCAAACAGCATGGTATTAGCAGAAAAACAGACATACACAGACCAATGGAATAGAACTGAGAACCCAACAATAAACCCACCTATACATGAGCAGATAATTTTTTACAACAAATCAAAAACATACAATGTAGAAAAGAAAGCTTCTTCAATAAATGGTGCTGGGAAAATTGAAAAGACATGTGCAAAAGAATGACCCTATACTGCTATCTGTCACCATATAACAAAATAAACTCAAAATTGGTCAAAGGCCTAAACATAAGACCTGAAACTATAAACTGTACAGAAGAAAGCATAGGTACTAAACTTATAGACCTTGGGTTCAGAAAGGATTTTATGAATAAGCATTCTTTTAATGGTGCCTCCTGTCTTCCTCCCTTTAAAGCATTCACTAAGAAAACTAAAACATAGTCAATCTTTGACCCTCACTAGAGTGATAAAACCTTTCTGTCCAGTGGTATAGGCTATATTTCCATGTGCAATTTGGTTTCTCTCTTAATACTTCACTTTTCTCATCATCAAAGATGGAAATAATAGCCCTTACTTTTATAGTTTATTTTAAGGAGTAAATAAAATCAACACACATTAAAAACTCCTAGCACAGTGTCTGATGTATAGAAGAGTTCTTTGGGGATCTTGAAAACCTTTGCCTAAGAAGTTTTTATAAAGGGCCTCTTGTTCTGTTGTTTTAATTCTGAGAAAGGGAATGTATGAGTTGCTGAACAATCTTTGGATGCTTTCTCATTTCACCTTCATTGAAGCTATGATATAGTGCTAGGTATATCTGCCATCCTATACTTTGCACTTTAGAAAAATAAGCAAAAACAATAAAATTAAAAACAATCCCAATTATCTTATCAAGGACCTTAGTTGATCAAGTTTGGCTGAAATGATGTGGCCTAAGTGCAGTAGTTCTATTGGGTTTGGAGGGAGGCCCACCACCACCATCACACACACACACACACACACCGATTGCTCCTTTTGAGTTGTAACTTTTACATAACTCAGTTAGGAGAGGATAGCCATAGAAAATTCAACAGCAATAAATCCAGCCAGTTTTATGTTATACCTATAGTAAAATCAATAAAGTATTTGTTTTTTTTTTAATTCAGCTGCTTGGCTTTCACTACAGTGTAGTATGGGTTTTTATACCACATGTGAATCAATAGACAAAGCCAAGGAGGTGGAGAAATGTACAGTAAAACCTTGGATTGTGAGTGACTTGGTTTGTGAGCGTTCCGCAAGACAAGCAAACATTTATTAGGTTGGTACAAAAACCGCAATTACTTTTGCACCAACCTAATAATACATTTTAACTTGGTAAACGAGTGATGTCTTGCAATATGAGTAGTTTATTTCCGGAATGAATTATGCTCGCAAACCGAGGTATTTCTGTATACCATTTTAAGGATTTTATACTATGTAAAGTAGAAACTCGTTAAAAGTTAACTAGGCATCTAATGTTACCCAGATAAAAACAGGTTTGTACAAAACTCATACACAAATGCTCATAGCAGCTTTCCCTGTAATAATTAAACCTGAAAACCACAAATGTCCTTTAACAGGTAAATCAATAAATACACTGCAAATGAGTAAATAAATAAATAAATAAATGATTGATTCACCAAAAATATAATTAAATCCTAACATATTTATGCTGATTGAAAGAAACCAGCACAAAAAGAATACATATCATATAATTTAATTTTTATTTCATTTATATAAACTCCTAGACAATATAATTTAATCAATAGTGACAGAAACTATTGGTTGCCTCATGATGGGGTGAGGACAAGCTATGGCAGGGGCAAGACAGGGAGAATAATAATGAAACACTAAGAAACTTTTGCGTGAGTCTGGATATGGGCATTATCTTGACTATGCTGATGGTCAGGGGTGTGCAATAGTCACCCCTCCATCCTTGATTTCATTTTCTGAAGTTTTGGTTATCTTCAGTCAACTACAGTCCCAAAATATTAAATAGAGAGATCTACAAATAAGCAACTCATAAGTTTTAAATTGTGTGCAGTTCTGAGCAGCACGCTGAAATGCGGAGCAGCCCTGCTCCATCCCATCCAAAACATGAATCATCTCTTTGTCTGGAATATAACTATATACATGATCTGATCATTAGTCACTTAGTAGCCATCTTGATTATCAGATCAACTGGGGAGATATTGCAGTGCTTGTGTTCAAGGAACCTTTACTTAACAATGGCCCCAACGTGCAAGAATAATGATGTTGGTAATTTAGATATGCCAAAAAGAACCTATAAAGTACTTCCTTTGAGAGAAATATTTTTAGATGAATCATGGCCCAATAAAAATATTCACTGTAAATATAAAAGGTATAATGGAGAAATCATTTTTTTTATTCAAACAATAATAAATTTTACTGGAGTAAAAAACAAGTTAACGGTTTGTAATATTTTACTTTATGTTTATATGGCATTTTTTATATCCCTAGGTATTAAAATTCATAAGAAAGATGTATGCTCTGTTTTTAATTTTTTTAAATAAATACAGAAAATAATAACACATTAATTCATTAGATTTATTTCTCCAGCATTTAAAAGTACTAATTTGGAAAAGAGAATTCTATTATGAAGTATTTTACAAGAGATTTTTACATTTATAAAACTAGTATAGTGCATTTATCTTGTAGTGAATGAAGATTAATTTTATCCAAATGTTTATTTTCAAGAGCACTTAAAATTCTAAATAGCTAAATTACATAAAGTACTTTCTTAATAAAAATGAATAATTTTCTTATTATGAAGATGATAAAAGAGCTATATCATTCATCATTACATGTATTATGATAATGATACTCCGAAATGCTTGATTGATTTAAAGTGGTGTTTTCATTCTTTGCAAAATTAAAGTAAAATCCAAAAATTTTATCCACCACCTCAGAAAGTTATAGTGCTTAATATCCACCTGTACTAACTTAGAACACTTTTTCATGTTTGATCAATTAAGTGTGTCATAAGTCTTTCAAAAGGTAATTATGACTAAGAATGATTTAGTAAAAACATCTTAGTTAAAGCCTAGAATATTAAATTCTAAAAAATCCTACTTTGCTTTTGGAACTATTTTTAAGAGACAAGAAATCATTATTGGTTTTTTTTTTTTTACTAAAATGTGTATTGTATAAAAATTATCAGTAAGACACTTTTTACCAATATTTAATATTCCCATTTATCATGATGGCACCAAAATATCTTCTTTCTCACCAAGTAATTTTCAACTTTTTCTTTCTTCATTACTCACGTTGAAGTATAAGATTCAATGTGTTTCTTGTGGAAGACAGAAAAAGAATAGGATTCAGAAGTGAAATTGGTGGAAATCATCATAGGATAAGGGAAATAAGATAAGGGAGAATCTTGTAAATTATTTTAACTTCATTCATTCATTCATCCATTCATTCACTTCACAATTTTATATTTAATATTAGATGGATGCTGTACTAGATGCTAATGATACGGAAAGTAAAATCATCAGTGCTTTGACTTTGTAGAACTTTTCTAACATGCATACTGGATATGTGTAAAATATATTTTCAAGCTACAATGCATATGTGGATGTATATGACTAGATGAGTGGCCTGTTTTCATTTTCAAGGAGAGAAGTAGTAGAGTTATCCGTCTTCTTTGCCTAGAGATTGGAATTTTGATTCATTGTAGACTTAGAGTACACTAGGAATTTCAAGGAAACTTAGCAACAATTAAGAGGTATTGTTTGATTAGGGTCACACATTTATTTGCAGTAACAAAATTTTACTCTACTTCTCATGAACCAAGACAAGTATAGTTTCCTATGTCATGGCATAAAAGAATGGACCTAGCTGATAATATCACTATTTATACAACTTTTATATCCTTATGTTTTAAAGGAAGAGGGGAAATAAAACCCTTTATGTTATATTAATGCAATCAAAAGTTGATAGATTATTAATTTTGGATTGGCTTCATAAATATTCTTATCTCTCTTCAGCTTTCCATTTGTTGCTTGACTTAAAAAAAATCAATTTGATATTCTAACAATAAGGGACTTGGACACAATATTCTCTCTATAATTAAAACTTTAAATAGCAATATTTAAGGAATCTTCAACTTTATTTGTGACATTTAATACATAGTGTATATGTCATTCATAATAAAAACTTAATTTCATTTATTTTATTAGAATCTAATGTAAATTGTTTTTTATAAATCACTGTCATTTTTATATTCTCCTTTATTTACTTATCATTTTCTTAAGTTTAAACTTTAAAAAATCTGTTATTATTCTCTCTAGTTCTTTTTTTCCTTTGCTCTCTTACTTATGTTTAAATTTATGAGCTATTTCAGACAAAATGAAGGAACATGCTATGGCCTCTATTTAATTTACACTATTGTTAAAATAAAAATTATATCCTAACATGACCTATATGCCTCTCACTGTTGGCCAAGACTTGAAGGATGCCTTATTCCCTATTACTTCACACTGCCCTGTATTTCTTCTATCATTAATACCCAGTCTTCATTTTATCATTTATTTGTTTCAACATGTTACCTAACTACCCCTTTTATAGTTGCCTTTGTGTTCTCTGACACAGTTATTTAATTCCCAGTACAGTATCCATTTTTCTTATTAATTACTTTATTTATTGTTCAATTGTCATAATGATGAGTTCTAATGATTTTCCAGTCCCATTTAAAATTTTGTGAGAATCATTATGAATTTAAACTTACTATTGTATTTTGTGCTCATTTTGAACAAGATTTCTTTGATATTCTTTTTAAAAAATATTTACCATATAATAAAGCTATACTAAAGTGTATCAGATATTTTGTATCATAATTATTATACCCGTAATGAAAAGTTGCCATTTTGTAAAATATTCAAAAACTACATCTAGAGGAAATTCACTAAAATTACTAAAATTTATGGAGAGTAAATTTCTAGTTAATAGAGTGTGTAAAGTTGGTATGTAAAGTTTACAGAAAGGAGGCAAAGCATAAGCAATTGATAATTTCATCTAAAAAATGTAAGTACCTCTGTATACCAGATATAATAGCACATGCAGCCATTTATGACAGTAAAAAAAAAAAATGCACTACTTCCTTTGAGGAAACCACCTTTGACTAGAAAGTTTCCTTACAGGGCTTTTCATAAAGCTTCCTAACTTTATGCAAAGGTTCAAAGTGTTGACTCTTCTCCTACTACTCTCTGCCTTTTAACTATTTTGCTCTCCATGCACCTTTATTGCACAATGCTTAACATTCCTTAACAATTTTTTGTGATTTCACATACTGTGTCTCAAACTAGGTTAAATAATGTGATGTCATCTTATATTTCTCTTTCATATAAATATAGGCCCAATATCGATACTTATTGGTTGAGATCTGCCAGGTATCAGGTAACATACTGGAAAGAGACAAAGGCAGATGAGTTGGGAGAAACATGGCTAGGAGGAAAACAGGCATTCCTCACTTTATTGCACTCCACTTTATTGCATTTTGCAGATATTGTGTTTCTTTACAAATTGAAGGCAAGAGCCTCCACGAACACAAAGATTATGATTCTCTGAAGGCACAGATGATGGTGAGCATTTTTTAGCATTAAAGTATTTTTAATTAAGGCATGCACATTATTTTTAGATATAATGCTATTGCACACTTAATAGACTACAGTATCGTGTAAACAGAACTGTTATATGAACTAAAAACCGAAAACGCTGTGTGATCCGCTATATTGCGATATTTGCTTTATTGTGGTTGTCTGAAACTGAACACTCAATATTTCCAAGCAATGTGATAAGTTTACAGGTGAGAATAATGGGAGAGAGAGAGCGAAAAGGAAAAAATGCCTTAAGAATCTGTCTGTAAGATTAGGAGCCAATTATCTTAAGGTCAGATTAATAGGCATAAACCTAATGGAGGGCACAAAATAATAAATAAAATATATGAATAAAAGAAAAGGCAGTATAGAAACATGATTTATAATTTGTGAACAGAGCCTGAGACTCCTATATTCTATCCAAGAATATAGGAGAAGCAATTCACAGAAGTTCTTATGAACAGCTAGAGCCATCAAGTTTATCTTACAACAATTACTAATAGTCTAGCTGTGAAAAAATTTGAATTCAGGAATGAAATATTTCAGCTAATGAGTGCACTTGGAAAGGAGACAGGGAAAAATCAAAAATGAGTTCAAATAATAATGAGTATTAAAATAATTATCAGAGAGAATTGAGTTTCACTTAAGGGGCTTAGTTAATAAAAGACAAACAAAACAAAACAAACTACTGTAAATGCAAAGAAAGAACCCAGTAGGAGTGCCGATGATAAGAACCCTTCTATGGTTCTCAACATTTTCCTTTGTGTCTGCAGTGCAGAGGGCTCTTGAGGGCAGAGACAAATATACTTGTGTTGTTTCAGCTGACAGGAAGTAGGAAACAGGACGTACCCACCCAGTCACAGGCAGCAGGGGGCGGGCCTCCCCAAAAGAAGAGTGGACCCAAAGTTACGGTGTAGGGCCTCAGCCTCTCCACTCACATTAGTCGCTCTTTTTCTGTGCATAGGACTGAAAGGCCAGTAGCCCAATTCCAGGTAGGTCTCTCCGCGTGAAAACATGACCGAGTACAAATTCCTTTCCCCTTAACACTTGAGTTACTGCTAAAGATAATGAGAACGCTCTAATATTTCTCCGTATCCCTCTTTTAAAAGTTGCCCCCACTTCCCCACAAGAGCAACTACATGTGATCTAACAAAGATTCCCCCTTTTTTGGTGCTGTTCTAGAGTGGGGTTCCTGCTATCTCCCACAATAGACCTAAGGAACAGACCAAGGCAATTAGCATTTGGATAAGAGGCTAAATCTTGCTCCTCTGTACATCGCGAGAGTATGCCCAAGAAAAGGTCAGTATTAGCAAGAGAACTGTTCATCTTAACAGTTGTTTCATCCTAATAGTAGTAGAACAGGATTTTTCTCTTCTTCACCACCTTCTAGGCATAAAAAAAATCTAAAGAAACTAATAAATTTTTCCTCAATAAAGGAGGACGTGGAGTACAAGATGACTGAGGACCTGCTTCAGAGGAAAACTTGGCTGGGGATTTCCTGTTTTTCCAAACTTCCAGGGTATATGCATAAGTAAGTTGTTTATATTTACATCTATAAAATATCCTTTCACCAGAAAAAAAAGTGTTAAGTCCACTCCCTATCCTCTAAGTATGCTTTTTTGATTGAAACATCACTGTAGCCCTTTTTGCTGGCATAGGCCTCTTCTTAGAGCTTTGGGGGGTTCCATCACACTGTGTGTGAGGTATTTATCATATCAATTTCTGTGAGTTCCTTCAGAGCCCTCTCAGCAACTGGGTTCATTTTAAGGTGTATCAGGAAAATTAGAGAGAATGTCTTTTTAATACAAAAGAACATTGTGAAGAGATTTTGAAAAATAAATGTATTGGATTTCAATCCAATATTCCACAATGATTATTTTTTAGTTTCCATATGCAGCACTGTACTCAAAAGCCTCTGATCAATTAAATTGCATAGGCTGTTCATACTTCAAGATATTATATCAGAAACCTGAAACATTTTTTCCTGGCACATTTTGCTACAATTAGTCCTTTATCAACTTCATAATTTATAACTTTTTTTTCCCCATAGTCCTTTAAAATTTCCCTTTAGAAAGTTGGTTTCCTTCTTTATAAAGTTAGATTTTTCTTTTCATTTTTAAAAATTAATTTGCCTTTTGTGTTTTGAAATGACTTCATATCAACAGAGTTATCATATTTAGACGAGAAGCTAAAAATTGCACACATTTTATTGTAAGTTGAAAAGGTTCATAGTTAAATGGAAAAGACTATCAGACATTTATAATTTTCATACTCTGGAATTTAAGTTCTATGAAGGAGATAATAAAAGTAAAATAAACAGAGATAAGCTAACTTCTAAAGAATTAAATGAATAAAATTAAAAAATGTAAAATTAGATTATCCAGATACTTTTATTCTGCATCCATATATTGATATCAAATGATTTCATTTACTTTTCACAAAATTCAACACTTTGTTCTGATTGCCTTTATTATTTTAGTATTATGTTAGTGCCTGCATCAGTTAGGATTTTGTGTGTCAGACCTATCTATCCACAGTGGCTAAAGCAAATAAGTTTTTTTTTTTTTTTTCAAATAGCAAGAGTCAGCATATAGGCAATTGAGGTCAGTGAAGCTACTTATGAACGTCATCAAGCAAGACTCATTCTGGCTTCCTGATCTGCCATCCTCAGCATGTAATTTTACACACTGCTCTAGTTCCAGAGAACTTGGCCACATTTCAGGCAGAAAAGGAAAAGCAACAGTCAGTTTGTCCCACCAAGGGACCTCCATTTATAATTGGCTAGAACACAGCAACCCTCAGTGCAATTATTTCTAAACGTGTGTTTTAACCAAATAAAAGCAGGGCTCTCTTAGTAAGCAATTAATATGTCTGCCATTGTATTGCTTTTTAATAGAAATGGGCTACAACATTTTATAATACTTGCAGAGGTTTTCAAAGTTCAGAATGCTTAAGATTCATCTAGAAATTTTATCCAAGTTGTAGAGTTCAAGTCTGCAAAAGGAAGGACTTTCATTCAGTAAAGCAGAGCAAGGTCTAGAATTTTGTATATTAAATTATCATCACAGTTAATTTGGATACAGGTGGTTAATGGACCATTCTTTGAGAAATGCTGACATACTAGTAAAGTTCACTGAAGGTCTTCTCCTTTATGATCAGAGGAAGATAAATGGTGTTTTAATTAATTTGAACTTTATGATTCAACTTTTGGTATTTTTACTTACTTCCTCCTAATATAATATTTTTCATTTCCTCTCTCGCTCTCTCTCTCTCTCTCTCTCTCTCTCTCTCTCTCTGACTACCTGACTTGCTATTTGAAAACCTGGCCATTTCTAAAGATGCCAATAATGATTAAGTAAACTTCATTATTTATCTGTTTTCATAGATTTTTAAGTCACAGTCAGTCCAGAAGTTGTTACATACTTTTGAAAATAAAATCTGGATCCATTACTTAAGGTAAATTTTCAGACTTATATTTAAAGATGACAACATATTGAGAATTTTTCAACTTTGAGAGTATGCAAGCATCAAGTCCTCAGAATTGCTGGTGAAAGAAGACTCCTTTTCTATACTTTCCCTTTGATTTGGATAATGATTTTAGAAAACATCTTTCTTGACCTTCCATTGAGTAGAATGTGGCCTATCTTAAAGAAAGCGAAGGGCTTAGTAGCTATAAATTTCTAAGCAGTTCTACCCCTCCTTGCTCAGATTCAGTGAGAGGCTAGAGCAGGCTCATGCCAGTTAGTTAAAACCAATTGTTAGCATCTATTCTCAGTTCCATGTTCAGTGATATCAAGTTGGTAGTTTGAAATTCACTTTGGTAGGGCTATTTTATACTACAGAAATCAGCAAATACTACAAATCGGCTTTGGAAGTGCTTTTTTTTTTTTTTTTACTAGAACATCAGTGTCTATAAAGTTACCTATCTCTACTTACCTCAAGCCCTTCGGAATTTGACTGTTGTTTTATGTAGCTATGAGGGAGGCTTGAAGGGAGAAAGGAGAGAGGGAGAGAGAGAGAGAGAGAGAGAGAGAGAGAGAGAGAGAGAGAGAGAGAGAAGAAGAAGAAGAAGAAGAAGAAGGAGGAGGAGGAGGAGGGGGAGACGGAGAGGGAGGGAGGGAACGAGGGAGGGAGGAAGAGAGGAAGGATGAGAAGAAGAAAGGATGAAAGGGGAAAGGGAGGCAGGGAGGAAAGAAGGGAAGTGGAAGGGAAGGAAGAAGGGAGCAAGGAAGGGAGGGAGGGAAGGAGGGAGAAAGGACAACTTGGTGAAATCATTCATAATCCAGACCAGGATTGTTTTCAATTTCATTCGACATTTAAAAAAACAAAACAAAAAGAGAAAAATATGAATGGGAGCCTGAAGATCTGAAATAGAATTCTTCTTAATAAAATAAAAAGAAAAGAAAAATTTCAATATGATAACTAGTTTCTACTTAAAAGGTCTTGGTTATGTTAAAACTGTTTTACTCATCTTTCTCCAAATAAACAATCCACACATTTTCAAAGGATGGGATAGGCCACAGGAAAGAAAGATGTGGAATAGCTCTAGAACAATGAGTCATGTAAATTATTTACCATGTCTGTAGAACACGGATCATGGGGTGCTGAGATCATCACAATGGAAAATATTGATTTGCTTATAAGAAAGTAAAAGGTCAGAATGAGTCAACCCTCAAAGAATACTACAGAGCAATGCCCTATAAAATCCTACAAAGACAGACTGCATTGTTAGGCGGCTTCCACATCACCTGGTTTCGCAAGACGCCCTTGACTGACACATAGAGTCAGCTATCTTTAAATCAATACAGTATGTTAATAGTGAAGAAATAATTTTGTAATTGCTTTTGTTTGTGGCAATTCTATGGAATCCCCAAAGCAAATCACATACTGCAAAACAGAATGAACTATTAAATCAGCACTCCAAAGATAATAGTCCTATAGGTCATTGCTAAATGACATACAAAGTTTCTATTTTGCAAGCCAATCTAAATAGTATGGCATGCCATGTAACAGACTTGAAGAAAGTTCTCAACTAAGGATATGAACTTTGGAAAGACAGACATACCAAAAGACATTGAAACAATGCTGTCACCATCCCTTCCAAAATAATCCAACATTATGGATCAATAAAGGTTATTCACCTTATTCAAGTGGACTGATTGCAATATCAATCAATAATTTTAAAATAATAGAAAAGACTGAAATAGATGTTTTATGAACACATGAGGCACTCATTAATCTTATTTTGATTATAGTTTTTGTGTAAATCTCAGTATGTGTTTCCATCCACTTTCACCTATATGCACCACACTACAAATATTTTTCTTATTGGTATTAATATTACCAAATGTTCTTCTAAAGAATTAAATGCTGAACTACTTACTGAACAACTAGTGGAGAATTAAGTCTATCCAATCTCATGGTATTAAATATCACTTGACAGAAACATAATTCAAAGCAAAGGAATTTTAAAAAGATCAATTGCACAGGAACTGAGAAGAAGAGGTGTGGAGATGACAGAGGTATAAGAGTGGATCTGGACTCACATTTTATCTCTAGAACTTTTCCTACCTACTCACTCTGTTTCTCTCTGTATTTTGACCACACTCTGTTAACATATTGACAGGCTCCCTCCATGTGTTAGAGAATGTGGGCAATGATAGTGCTTAGTTAATGTACTTCCTACACTGGGAATCCAGAAGCAAGAGACTAACTTTTAACCCTCCTAAGGTAGAAAGACTGTCCCAGCCTAGTTTAAATTATGTGCCCATCTTTGAAACCAAGCACTGTGGACAAGACAGTCAGTCAGTTTGAAGACATAAATGAGGGCCTAAATCTAGGAGTAGTTGAGATGATATGATTAACAGCCTCACTATTACCATAAGAAATGGAAATTTAAATATTCTCCAAAGAAGGAGGGTTAGGTGGCAGACCAAATTAAGAGATGAGCGCTATACCATGTAGCAAAGTATGCAGATTTGATTTCCAGTACTCTTTTGCTTTCCTAAAAATGTAAGCACAATTTTTTAAATATTCTCCAGTTCACACAGGAACAGATGATGAATATAGACATCATATTTGCTTCAGGTAATTTGAATAGGTTTTTGTCACTTGTTGCTGAGACACCTAATTCACAAGGGTATAGTGGACTTAGTTTTCTGCATTTAGTTCAATTAGTTGTAATTACGATTATTCCAAATGAGAATACTAAGATTTAGAGATATTTGTCAAGTACCCATGATGAATAAGAAGTATTCTATTTCAGAATTTCAGGTAGAAATTAGTGATTTTTTTATTTTTTGCTTTTAAATTTTGAATGAAATTGAAATCAAAGCTGGTCCAGATTTTAATCGATTTTACCACATCTTAATTCACTAAGTCGGTACAATCATTAGCCTACCCTTTTGAGAGCAATCATGCCCCAAAGCAAGTAAGAATCTAAGTGTTGCATTTATTTCAAAAAATATTTAGAAATTACTTTTTGGTTAATTAGAAACAATGACTTTATTTGTACAACACAACTTCCTCATTCTTGATTAACTTTCAATTTGTGTCAATAGGAATGGAAAGTCATCCTGATTCTCACAACACTGTTAGGTGAACATATTGCTCAATTTTTGTCTATTTTGTGGAAGAACATCAGAATGCTATTAGCTTAAGAATTTATTCAAAGATTCTGGGAACAAGAATGCTCACTAGGGACATTTTGTCTTGGAGAAAAGAATTCTACAGCACTTTAACAAAATTGCGCTAATTTGGGAATGGTTGATCAAAATCAGTTCTTGGAAGAGGAAGGGAATGTTTGTAGATAAGTTGTTATCTGCTAGTCAATTCGAATATATGAAGAAGGGTGAAGGAGAAAGAGTTAGGGGCTAAGATCATGTGAAAATAGGGTGGGAAGAAGTAGCTATAGGAGACATGGACAAGCAGAGGCCACGGTGGAAAATAATCAGCCTTTCAAGGTCTGTTATAAGTCTATTCTAATTCATGGGGCATGGACTCATCACCCCTCACTTAAGTTTTGGGTAACATTGTTTAGATTGCATATGAATAGAACTCTATTAATGCATCTCCTTATTTATTTACAAGAAGATGTAGCTTTTTGGATTCCTTTTTAAAATAAGTTATTTTTATTCAACCTGGTCAGAGCCTAAAGCTTAGCCAAAACAAAACAAACATTAAAGAACTGTTTACTTTTTGTCAGTAATAAATAAATAAATAAACAAACAAACAAATAACCCCCCTGATAGCAGTGATCTGTATTCTAATATAATCTATAATTTGATAATAAAAAGTATATAGGGGTTGCTTAATGTATGAATATATTATATATAATACAATACAATAGTGGAAATATGAATTAATATACTAGATTTATGATAATTCATTTGAAATCTGTGTTACCTCTAAAATATGTTATGCAAAAAATAGCATGAGTGATTCTGTTTACTGGAAACCACATAATAGAAAGGATCCCTGAAAATGTATGAATTGAATTACATTTAATTTGGAAATTTATTTTTTTAATAATGAATCAATACAGTGCTGTCCGTTATATAATATGCTCAACTGGTGTACAGTGGGCCTTATTGTGTAACAGTTATCAGGGTAATACATGGATAATAAATATATCACCCTAATTTGAAACTACTGATTGCTTTACTTAACAACATAATTAAAGTATGTCCAATCTGTTGGGTATTTAAATGTACAATATTAACATGGAGGCAAGACAAGTTTAACCAAAACAACATTGAAATATAAGCCAAAAAACCAAAACAAACAAACAAAAAACACCAAGATGTACCTCTATGCACAATGTGTTCTTCTAACCCACTTATTTTGGGGTCAAGCTGGTTTTAAAAACAGAGTGTCTGTATAAATAATAAATAAATACACTCATCACAACAGAGAATCTCTTTGTTATGAGAATAATAAAAATTTTAAAATATGTCAGTGACCTCATTTCTCTAAAAAACATTGGACTAATCTGGGAAGCATAAATGTTTCAACTTGTCAATATTTCATTGTCAATACATATTTTAAACAAACATTCATATAATGCATAGTGCCAGTGCGCCTATAATGCATAGGAAGGCATTTTCGTAATTCTAGTAATTAAGGTTTAGATAAACACAACTGCCTACCATTGGATTAAATTAAAAATATATAGTAAAAATTATCTGAAGGAGGAAGTGTGTGACCAAATAGTTAATTCCTTATGAGAATAAATTTAAATATTGTCTTCTCTCCTAGCAGAAAGCCTACTAGGAATAAATGCAGCAGGTTACGTGAATTGTGTCACACCAAAATAAAAATTTTAAATGTATCAAAGCCTCTGGACACCACAACCTAGCTTTCCCAACCCTGTAGAAAGAAACCCAGTGACATTAAACTCTTTCCTGTCAAGAGGCAGAACTCCACAGTGGTTAGACAAATAGATTCTAGAGATAGCTACCTAGATTCAAACCTTAACTTTACCACTCACTGCCTTCGAGACTTAAAATATCTACCTTCATGTACGTCAAAGGACAGAAATAAGAAGTAAAAACCTACCTTATAGCATTGCTACGATGGTTAATGTTTGGATATGTGCAAAACACTGTCAAACAGTGCCTGGTTCAGAGTGTAAACTGTGTGTGAGTTCATATTATTATCTCTGTTCCAAGGGCCCCAGGCATCTTTCTATGGAGGAAAGCCTTTAAATAACGTTTAAGGCATATGCCTGGAATAAAAACAAAGAATTTGGGTGACTAATGACCAATATGAGGATCTCCAGAGAGTAGACTCAATAAGTGTGGTGAATCCCATTAAATTCCAGCCTTCCAGGAACATTTAGGAAGATAGCAATTAAGGGTCAGACTTTTATTTTCTAGCTTTTTCCTCTTTCCCAGAGTGCTATTAGAGTATTCTCTGCATCCACTTTCAATGCAGTTTTGGTTTACAGTACCAGTTCTCAGTCTGCTCCAAGCAAATGCTCAGAACATGTTTGAATTTTGAAGGCAATTTTAGTTATCATTTTACAGATAAAATAACTCAATTTAAAGAGGATTGTTTGATCTTTCTTAGGTCACACAACAAATCATAACTTTTAATCCCATATTAGAATCAACTAATAAGGCTTCTGCTATTAATTTCATATCCTTTCCCCTGTTCTAAGATGAATAGTAAAACTCAGAGATTGAAATACTCCCATGTGGAGTCCCTCTCTATCAAACCAATCAAGGATAAATTCAGTAAAATGATAATGAAATGTAGGAACTACAAAAAAATGAAATATATATTAGTACAAGAGCCTACTATGCGTCCAAGTTGAAATCAGAAAGCAAGACTTGTAATCCAAATATTTAATAAAATTTCATATTTATTAAACATCAAAAAGTATGTTTTCCTAAGTCAGTTACGTTTGCTCCTCTGACGTTCAATTTCTCCATGTCAGTGGTACCTTTCTCTCAATGTGAATGGCAGTCTGGGGATCCATCCTAGATTCTACCTTCTCTCTTGTCCCTACTCCTTTGTAAAAAGCCCAATCATTATACTTCAAATACCTTTTCATTTTCTCTTTAGATCTTTTTCTTCCACAGCCTCCTATGTCACTTCAGGCTCTCACCAGTTTTGCCTCAGTTGTTTCCTGGCCTCCTTTCTCAATTGTCTCCCATCAGTCAGGGAATTCCAAAACCTTAGCATGAAATATACAGGCCCTGTATACTATGACCCAATCTATATTTCCAACCCGACTTCTTACTATTTCTCACCAGCACCCCAGCTTCTTCACTGCAGGCCTACATAACTGTTTTGCTGTGCTCTAGAGGTGCTAATATGTCCTCATGTTTCCATGCCTTCAATACCCTTTCTTCCTCCTCATCATTCCTTAAGATGAGATTCAAATATTTTCTCCTCTGAATTCCCATATTCTGGCTTAACCATAGGAGTAATAATTGTTTTATTGTTATCTGTTTGGATTTCTTTCCTCTCATAAGAGATAGGAGGACAGATGGCCCCAACTTGGCATTCACAACACCCCACTTCACTGGTAACAACTATTGCTCTAGGACAGATTTAGCTTGTCCAATCAGAGTCCCTTTCTGATATTTTTCTTACTGCACTAACAAGGAAACTCTCTATTCTTCCTGGAACATGGAATAGGAAGCATGTGAACCAAGGTCAGCTAGTGTCCATGTTCTCTATCACATGAAAAAGCCTGTCTGTCTGGTAAAGACTGCTGTCAAGTAGAGAGGAAAGACAGGCAGAAAAATAATATTGGCAGAGTGGCTTTCCTCTTCTAAACACTGAGGTTCCCAGAAATGCCAGGGTTGCTATAGAACTTCCTTGAATTGTGAAATATTTTTTTAAAAAGTTTTTCAACATATCTCCTTTTCTTATATAAGCAAATTAATTGGGTTTCTGTCACTCACAACCACAGATTTCTAACTAATAAAAGTACACACCCTGGATGTCAGAGCACTCTCATTTTCTACTACATTTTATTTGTCTGTTTTATTCTCCAAATAGTCTGAAAATTTGAGAGGAAGAGAGAGGGTGGTGCTTCATGGCTGATTCAGCAAAATATTAGCACATTAAAACATAATTTTTAATAAATATGTTAACAGTTAGAAAAACTTTTAAAATAAAGCAAATTTAACACCATAAACAATCATTAACTTTGAAATTATTTTTTATAAATTATTTTTAAATTTTTTCTCACAAAAAAATAGTAAGTTATAATACTGGGTGTGCCAAAAAATGTATACAAATGGACAATTTGGTCAACATTGCTCAAGCAGTAGTTTGCAGTAATCCAAAGTGTCTGAATGCTCATGGTAACCACTTTGAGCACTTCTTGTAACTGCAGAAGTCAAATGTGACTTGTATTCATCTTTTGTTATTGGTGTATATTGAGTATTACAATTTTAATACAATTTTCCTTTCTTAAAATGTGTATACATTTTTTTGGCACACCTCTGTATTTGACTGCAGTGGTCATATAGCCCAATTATATAGTTTTGCAGATGAAAAATATAGGCCCCAAAATAATGAAACTTTACTAATATTAATAATTTTCTCTAGTTTTCTACAGAAAGAGGAAACAATGGTAAAAAAAAAGAATATCCAAGAAAAAATAAGTTAATGAGTTCAATTAAATAAAATTACTTAATCATCTCTATAGTGTTTTTGTTTGTATTTACTTATAGTTTCTTTTATTTATATTTATTGTTTCAGCTTCCTTTATTTAAATTTACAAAATTCATCAAAAATTAAATTTCTAGTCACTATAAGAAAATTGATGTTTTTTCTCTTTTACATGTTTGTCCAACAGAGGGTCATCAATAATAAATAAGAGAGTGAGTCTGTCAATTAGACTCTCGAGGATACATAATTCATTCTTTGGTTTTTGACATTTGCCTTATGTATGTATATACTGTGAGCATCACCCATCAAGACTTTTTAAAGTTTTTTTTTTCTTTATTAGAAACAAACAGTGAAAATTGATGTGAATCAGTCATAGAATTTTCCCTGAAATAGACTTCTCATGGAGTACCTAGTGAGAAAATAAATCTTTCAGAAATATGCATAAATGTTTTAGCATTAAAGTTATAAATCATTCTAAATCAAATAAACAGTATGTGAAATGCAAAAAGGCAACATTCATTTTTTTTTCAGTAAAAAATATTTCTTTTAAGAAATACTGAGTTTAAGCTGTTTATATGAAAATTCCATTAGCAAAGGTGGGGATTAATTTCATCTGTTTAATTTAGTAGCAACAAAAAGTAAAACAAAACAAAATAGAAAACTTCCTTTGTTTAACTCTACACCACATCTAATTTTTCAGTAAAAAGTTCACCATAGGGCCGGCCGAGTGGCGCGTTGGTTAAGAACTGGCTTGGGACGCCAGAGGGCCTCGGTTCAGATCCCACATATGAGGGCCAGTGACACTGCCCTCCACAGCTAAGATGCTGAACAACAGCTCAACCTGGAGCTGGGCTGCCGTGAGTCGCAGGCGACGGCGTAGGCTGCAGCCCCTGTGGCAATGGGTTGCCATGGACTACCCTGTGTGGCCAGCAGCCAGAATGAGTGGCCAGCAGCTGCAATGAGCGGCCGTCCAGAAGCCGGCGACTGATCTGCCTTGCCCGGGAAGAGCGCAATGATGGTGCCAACTTGGGCCAGTGAAGCAACGTCCTCCACAACTAGATTGAAGAACAAAATGACAACAACTTGTCTGTTCCCCTTCCCCCAATTCCCCAGCTGTTCCCATCCCCCAATTCCCCAATAAAAATCTTAAAAAAAAAAAAGTTCACCATAACATCAAAGTATATCCCAAGTTTGATGACTCAATACCTCCACTGCTGTCACCTTCATTCCACCTTCAAGCCACCATCATTTCCACCTGAATTATTTCAATAGATTCTTAGCTAGTCCCTATGTTTCCTGTCCTGTATACTCTACCTCCTAGTTTCCATTCTACATACAATATCCATTGGGATCCTGTTAAAACATAGCTTAGATGTTGTCCTTCCTCTGTCTTCCCAGCCTACCCAGAGAAATGGTAGCCCATATGATGACCTACCAGGCCTACACAATCGAGCAGTTACCTCTCAGAATTCCAAGTACTGAGTCCTTTGACCATGCTTCAAACCATCCTGTCTTCCTTACTGTTCTGTGATCACATCGCACATGCCCACAATTCAGCATAAGCACATTTTCTTCATTCTGAAATGCTATTATTTATATATCTTAAGTGACCATTGTATATAAAATTAGCCATGCCCCTGTAACATGTTTTGCTTTCTCATTGCAACTATGATTGCTTAATATGTTGAATGTTCATTTGTTTATTTTTTATCTCCATTCACTATATTCACTAATGGCAGGGACATTATTTGGGCCACAGCCATATCTTAAGATCTAAGTGAGGGCTCAAAAATATTTACTGGATGAAAGAATAAATAAAAAGAGAATAAGTAGAACAGCAGCATCGATAATCTACACTAAAGCACTCAAGAATATTTATAATTGTTTAAATGATCACCATTACTTCAGTGATTTGCATTTCACAGTTTGTGGTATTCACTTTAAATAATTTTGACAAATTCTGCAATTAAAGTTAGATGTTTGACTTTAAAGTAAATATAATATTTCCCCTCTTATATTTGGTTTCACTTTCCGTGGTTTTCATTACCTACAGCCAACCATCGTCCAAAAATATTAGATGGGAAATTTCAGAATTAAACATTTCATAAGTTTTAAATTGCCTGCCATTCTGTGTAAGGTGATGAAATCTCTTGCCATCACATTCTCTCCTGCCCAAGACGTGAATCATCCCTCTGTCCAGCATACACATGCTATGTACACGCCCCACCTGTTAGCATTTAGTAGCCATCTTGGTTATCAGATCGATTGTTGGTATCAGTGGTTGTATTCAAATAATCCTTAAACTTTCCTTAATAATGTTACATTCACTAGCTTTTATTACAGTGTATTGTTGCAATTGCTCTATTTTATTCTTAGTTGTTACTATTAGTTTCTCACTGTGTCTAATATAAATTAAATTTTATTATACGTATATATATTAGAAAAAAAAACATAGCATATATAAGGTTTGGTACTATTCATGGCTTCAGGCATCCACTGGGGGTCTTGGAACATATTCTTCAAGAATAAGGGAGAACTGTGGTATGACATTTATATTTCTTCCAGGTTAGTAAGCTTGAGAGTGTATCCTTCCCAATTTGAGCCTTCAGATGAGACCTCATCAATTTGTCTTGTGACAGTTTATGAAGGAGAGGATCGAGCTCAGCTGCCTCCAAGTTGCTAACCCATAGAAACAGTGAAATAAGAAATTTGTATTCTTTTTAGGATGCTAAATTTTGGGATAATTTGTTATACAGCAATAGATAACTAATTAGATTAGGTAATTTTACATGAATTTATCTGTGCATAGAACTTGAAAGATAAATTTTTCTGGTGTATCCTAAAGACATTTATTTTATTTATTTTTTCAATAGTTTATTATCAGCAAAGCATGATTTCTTACAAAATAAGATTTTCTTTTTTTTTTTTTTAAGATTTTTATTGAGGAGTTGGGGGATGGGAACAGCACTGGGGAATTGGGGGAAGGGAAACAGACAAGTTGCTATCCTTTCATTCTTCAGTCTAGTTGTGGAGGACGTTGCTTCACTGGCCTAAGTTGGCACCATCATTGCGCTCTTCCTGGGTGAGGCCGATCAGTCACCGGCTTCTAGATGGCCACTCACTGCGGCTGCTGGCCACTCACACTGGCTGCTGGCTACACACGGTAGCCCATGGCAACCCACTGCAGCAGGGGCTGCAGCCTACGCAGTGGCCAGCTACTCATGGCAGCCCAGCTCCAGGTTGAGCTGCTGTTCAGCATCTTAGCTGTGGAGGGCAGTGTCACTGGCCCTCATATGTGGGATCTGAACCGGGACCCTCTGGCGTCCCAATCCAGCTCTCAACCAACGCGCCACTTGGCCAGCACAAAATAAGATTTTCTTAACCCTGAAAGGCATCACTGCCCTAGGTAAGAATCATGTAAAGTTTTTGGAACCTTTTTTATTTTTTCGATGTAAGGAGATGTTAGATAAATTATTCCCTCATATATTATATGTAAAGGTTAAACATGATTTTATTTTTTTTATTGTGCTCAGTTGGTTTCCACATAGTCTATTTTATTGTTTCTAAAATAAGTTGTTTATCTATGTAACTTTCCATTTCCTCTCTCTTCGAGAGCCTTTTTGATTGTTTATACTGTTTCTGTTTTTGGCACATCCCTGAGATTGTTCTTCGTCTACGTAATCTCTCACCTAGTTTTATGACCATTTTTTTCTTTGTGACTCATTATTGTTTTCTTTTGATTTACTAGCATTTTTTTCTCACAGTGATATATCAACTTTTCTTCTTTTATTTTAAGTAAATAAGACATTGTATTCCAAAACAAACAAAAAAACCAACATTAGAGACCACCAAGGCTTTAGAAGTTACTATTACACTTCAACAAAATTACCTTAGCACATTTGTGTTACAACACAAAAGCAGACCATTTATAAAAGCAAGAAACTCAAGAGGCACTTTCCTTAAGGGGAAAAAAGAATTGGCTGTAGCTAAACATAATAGAATTTAGAAGTCATGAAATTGGAATCATTAACTTTGAATTTCTGTCTCTAAACCTCCATTGAAAGAAGTAGGTGGTCAATGTCTTGACTAGTAAGAGAACCATGGGATCAAGTAAAGTATACTCAGTTTTTAACAGGTGAAAATTGAAACAGACAGTCTTATTACTTTAAGATAGTTTCCTCCTAGAATGAAAGCAATTATTGTACTCTTTTCTCCTATTAGTGAGTTTCAATTCATCTCTATATAATTAATTGTTTACTGTAACCAGGCCTAATCCCTTTATCTCATTAGAATCCTGAAAGAAAACACTGGATTTCTTCCCTCCATCACTTCTGTCTCTTCGTATAACGACAGCCTGGAGCTTAATTATTTGACTTCAATATAATGCAACCCAAACTATGAATTATTTGTCCTTTGAAGTCCTTAACATCAGATATAAGAAAATAAGAAAAGGAAACAACAGAATGTCTTTTCAATCCTGAACAACAAAAGCATATAATTTCTTCTTTCAAGTTATATTCTACTCAGGAACTAGTCCCCAGTTCAATAGATACAATCTACAATGTGTGATAAAAAAAAATACAGTGAATGTTTATATAAAAAAATTTATTACAGTAAAAGACATATTGCCATTAATTCCCCTCAAAATACTAACCCTTGCTTGGAAAACACCTATCCCATCATTCTTGCCACTTTCTGAAGCAGTTCTGGAAGTCCTCTTTCGTGAGTGTTTTTACTTCATCCTCCATCATGACAATGTTCCGTGTCAAACATTGCTTCTGGTATGGCAATTTCTGTCAAATAAGAATGCTACAGTGTGTCCTCATCCACCTTATTCACTGCATCTGGCACCATGAGACTTCTGGCTCTTCCCCAAAGTCAAAATGATTCAGGACATTGAGGCAGCCATGACAGCGCAACTAAAGACACTTACAAAAGAGGACTTCCAGAACTGCTTCAAAAAGTGGCAAGAATGACAGGATAAGTGTGTTTGAAGAGAGGGGGAGTATTTTGAGGAGGTTAATGGCAATGTGTCTTTTATTGTAATTTTTATATGTAAACATTCATCGTATTTTTTATCATACCTCGTATAGTGAATGGTTAATATTCTAATCTCATGCAAGTTCAAGTGCTAGTTTGAGCTAAATGAAATAATTTCTTAAGTGAAAAATGGCTTAATAGCAGTAATTTTATATTGCTCAACCTAACAGGATACCTGATTTCCAATTATTCTTATAATAAATGTTAACCTACATTTGGATTATTGTTCACATGAAAGGAATATTTGTTTTCCACAGTTTTTAAAACCCATTGAACACCTTTGCATAGAGATTTTGTCGTTTCCCAATGCAATCATAACCACATTTTTCATCATATGTTCAGACTTGAGATAACACAATATTATATATAACACCAAATAAAGTCCCTCTTGTACCTGCAGCTGGTGCAGGTGCACATTGTGTTTCAGTTGTCTGTTTGTAATTTGTTATGGAACATGAACCAGCCTTTTAAAGCCAGGACTGAACTTCTCTTGTGATCAGTGGAGCATGTGGTCAAGTTGATTTTTTTATTTTATTGCAGATATAGTATATACTCATTGTAGAAAACTTAGAGTATATAATTAGGCCACCTGGAAAAAAGTGAAAACCAATCTCTACATGGAATACCTCCTTTTCTATTCTGATGTATGTTCTTCTAGCTCTCTTCCCCTATATTATATTTGCATAAATTAATATGTGCCTCATATATTATATACATACTTGCATAAAAAAAAATGTATGGTTGATGGGCCTGTTAACATTATCTTTTCCTGAATTCTTGTTACTCTGCATCTATGAACATTTTGAGGCAAACACTAACCTATAAATTTTTTCATATTATTTTAGAAATATGAGTATTTGTATATTCTTTTAATGCCAATACACGAATGTGTGCTTCAACTCATATAAAATCAAACGTAGTAGAAATGAAGCTGTCTACTGAGTTAAAGGGAAAATAGAAATTAGCTGGCTACCTAATTGAATAAATAAAGGAAAATTGAAAAAAAAAAAAGATTCCAGGCTAATTTAAGTACTTCTCACTGAATGTGAGAAAAATAATTGCTAAAACTACTTTTTTTTTTTTTTTTTTGCTTTAGAAGTCCAGTTACCTTGGAGTTTATTTAAACTAAGAGAAAAGGATCGTAATGTTTTCTTTCAATACATACTTAGTTATTTAAATAACAATTGTGACAAAACAGAAAGAATTAAGGAATGCTGTACTTGTGATCCATACAAAACACCAACATTTTGGGTTTTACATAATTTAAAGTAACGTTTCAACACTTTTTGAAATACTGTTGTAGCCAATACAAAGATGCAAGCCTTAGGGGTGCATAGGAATGCAGTTTAGAAAAGAAAGAAAGAAAAAAAGCACACCGGAACTACTCATTTCTTCAAAATCACTGAACAAGAAAAGCAACACTGAGCCGCCATAGTGATTTTATGCAACTTCTATGCAGTACTTTGACTTAAATCCAAGAACAAAAGTCAACTCTCCTCCTCTATTTTTGGTAAACATCTGCATGGGAAACTTAGATGACTTACCCGCCCTCCACCTCTGAAAGAGACCAGCTCACTCAACGGAACGCCCCTGGCTCATCAGCCAGGAGCTCACCAAACGGGTCCCTGAGAGGATTGGGTGGGAGACGAGAAATAAAAAGAGAAGAGAGACAAAATGCGGGGACAGGAGGGACTCAGTCTGCTGGTGGCAAAACTGAGACCTTGTTTATTGGGCATACAAGGTTTTTAAGGGGAAGCGATTTCCTCATTTTAGGGAGCGATTCCCTAAAGCTAAAACTCATGGGCTGAGGAGAANCTGAGGAGAAACAATTTCTCCTCAGCAACAAGCTATGTTATACACAATATAAACCAATGATATAGCTAGGCAAGGTTAAACTGAGGCAAATAGAAACTGTCTACAAGTCCACAGTAGAAAGTCCCAAGCATGTGAAGCAGGTCCATGGTGGAAAGTCCCAGATTGGTGATGTATATCGAAACTGCAAGTCCATAGTCCAACAAAACTGCAAGTCCATAGTCCATGAGCAACTAGTCCCTTAGTCCATAAGCTTTTTGTATCAGCAAGCTGGGGTCTTGACTCTTTGTACTTGCATTGTCTGGGAGCAGTTTAAAGCAGAAGCACTGTCCCACAGGTCCCCACCAAACTGCTCCAAGGCCGCTCACCCCAGGCCTGTATCTACCTGGAGACCCAAGCTTGCCAACCTAAAGCCTCAGTGTCCCTGGCTGATCCCAGCCAGCTCCCAACACCGGCCTGCCCCAAATTTTACCTCTGATTGCCCTTTACAAATTTTTTTTTATTTAAAAGAGGGTAGGTTTGGCACTTTTATACTGATGTCACTACTGTTAGTATTTCTTGGGATCTCAGGAAGATTCATATTCTTTACAGCTGATACAGCATGGGCTGGAGCATCCACTAACCCAGCCTCAGATTTCTCCAGTTTATTTTGTGCATCAAGTGGTGTAACAATCTTATTCATGTTGGTCTCCTATACCATTCCACCCATCACCGTTTCTGCAAGAATGTTGTGAACTTTGTTTACATGGAAAACTATATCCAGTTCACAGACATTTTCAAAACTCTTGTCTAATTTCCACAAATACTTGAATTAGATTGAAAATGCCAAGTTCACTTTCTGAAGGATCCACAAAAAAGACAAAATATAAGGTTGCGAAATATCTGTAAATCAGTTTGTTGTCATATCCTCCAATTCATAATCCTCCTTCTGGGAAACTACATTTTCATCTCTCTTAGATACCAAATGGACTGTCTTCCTGATGACTTGCTGTTGTGTATCTTCACTGTAAGGCTGGTAGAACTAGGACAGCCCCAGCTTGGCTGGTTGTTGATGGCGGGATTATTGTTGATGAGGATCGCCTTGATCCAGGCTGAGCAAGCGGGAAGGACTGGGAGCGGTGGGGGGTG
>NW_017731527.1:1323870-1466470 GCF_001890085.2 Hipposideros armiger | reverse complement strand
GGGGGGGGGCGAGACTGGCCTCAGGATCTTGCCAGCAGAGATCCTTCCCCACCCACCTCCTCTCGCACGCTTCTTCCCACCCCCAAACTACACATTAATTTGAATTGTAGGCCAATGTTTTCCAAAATGTTTTATGAAATGCTATTTTTGTGGATCTGTTACAGAGTAACAGCTCAGTCCTTTTACCGAAGCAGTAAAGAATTACAGATCAGCAAATGTCATGATATAGAGTAAGTAAAATTTATGAGGATACGTTCTAAGAGTAGAATGGGCCAAGTCAAGAAAGACAATGGAAAGGCAGGGTTTGGGGCTTGAGCTTTATATTGTTGGCTCTGGGCCAGCCCTGCGTGTGGCACGTAGACTTGGGTCATTTGATTGATGTGTGTAGGTTATATAACCCATTCCTTTCTGCGCATGTCCTTACCCATAATGCACACAGAAAAACCACTGAGTGGGGTTGGTGTGTGTTTGTGTGTGTGTGTGGGGGGGGGGTTGGTTAAAATCACAATGCTAATTTATTGTAACTATATTATAATGAGGTTAAGGTTAAACAAGGGTAAGTTTTAACATTCTGTTCAGGTATCAAAAAACATAATTCTAAATGGATTTAACTTCCCTCTTTTCAGGATGTTCTAACCACAGAATTAGTCCCTTGGGAGTTAGACCTGGGTAGTGCAAAGCACCAGTTACACTATGGCTCACCCATCCTATCACTCATGCCTTCCTTCTGCCTAACAGTTTCAGGGATAGGAGTGGATCTTAAGCACATGTAAAAACTTCTTTCAAGTGGTTGAGCCAGGTAATGCACACGTCTGAAGTAAACAATCATCAAAACTGGTATGCATAGTAAATGTATAGTAAACAGAGTCATTAAGGTTTGGGAAGACATTGAAACGAAAAACTTTCAAAAAGTCCCAAGCTAAACTACACTGTTAAATTGAATTACAAGAGAGGTTTAAATCTCAAAATAGAAAATAGTGTTACCATTACAGATCTTTTTACATCTAACAGAAAAGGGTTTAGTAACCAAATACATTTGGGCATCCTGAAGTGAAGCAGGTTTTTTGTTGTTGTCATTGTTGATTATTATTGTGTATTTATTTTTGCTTGTTCTTAACACATTCTCAGATCCTTTAATATGCTAATATATATTGCAAATATCCATAATAGAAAGTAGGATACAATATTTACCAAAATTTTTGCCCTTGAACTCCTCCACTTCTTTTATTAAAAAAAAAACAGTCTGACTAGTATTTCAATGAACCATTTCTGACAAATGCTTATATAAAAATATCAGAAATGATTTTCCTTGTATGCTTAGTATGTTGTTTTGTGGTAGCATCTATTTAGTGGTCTTTGTAGACTACACTATACACATGCAAATTTTCTAAGATGTGTTATAGCCTCACATGACTTTAAACTCTTTAAATTTAGTGACCTTACACCTCTGACTCTTTAGTGCTCAAAGTTTGTTAACATCAGTTTCTACTGCTTATTCTTAAATTCTGAAATATTTCTCTTTTGCCAACTCCTCTATTCCACTTTTTGACTTGATTGAACAAATTTCCAACCAAGACATCACAGTCAGTATTTCAATGCATCTCTTTCTTCTTACCCCCACTTTGACTTCATCAACGTAACCAATTGGAACTCCAGATTCAACTGCTTTTTATAATATGCTTATTACAATAAAATCTCTCAGTATGTGTTGACCTTCTATTCATCTTGCCGTGTGAATGTTTAAACATGTGTGAGTCACATAAGTAGCAAACTTATTTCACAATCACCCTGTACACAACTTCTCTAAGTACAAAGCTTTACTGAAAAATACCTCAACTATGCTAATAAGATTTACCACAAATTCCTGTTATATGTCCTCACTGAGCCTCCACTGCTACTTGCACATAACATATTCCATGCTTTCTTGATTCTGTTGAAGGTGCCTATCACACCTTGAAATTTTAAGAAAATGATCTTGTCTCCTCATTTGCAGAGAATCCCAAATCATTCTTCCTACATAATATCGTCTTCTAAGAATCAAACTTCTCTATGTGCCATGCCTAATCATCTACATATATTTTGCTTCTCATTGCTTGTTTTCTCCAGGAGTCTATTTCATCAGTATTTTATATTCATCTTTAACCTTGCTCAAAATCCTACTTCTTTTCCTTTAGCTTAAAATGTTCATAGGTCTACCATAATATAAATGACCACATTCCTGAAATTCATTTTTTCTCTTCCTCAGCTCCCAGACCACTTCTTTTACAGAAACTTAGCTTACATGAACAAAGTCCTTTTTTCAACATCTCTTCTCTCAATCAATTGTAATATTCCTGAAACATTCCTGAAACATTTTCTAAGCAGGAGATAGATTCCTTATCATCAAATTTGAAACCTTCTTTCAGGCCTTATTCTAATTGTGTCTAAAGATTGGTCCATTAGCTATTCTCTTCTTGTGTGACTTCTTCACTTGAACTTTGAGATTCTGTACTATCCACTTTTTCCTACCTGCCTGTGGCCTCTTATTCTCTGTCTCCTTTGCAGACTCAGATTCTCCTGTGAGTATTTTTTTACTCACCGTATGGAGATCTCGTCTATCCCCACAACTTCAGATCTCACCCCCTATGGCAGTGCTTCTCAGCCTTTGCTGAACATGGAAAGATTTAAAAATGATTGAAGACTACGTCCACGCCCCAATCATTCTGGTTTAATTGGCCTGGGCACAGCCTGGATATTGGGATATTTATAATCTTCTGAAACTCGTTACAGAGAACATCCAAGCCAAGGCTTAAGGCCACTGCTCTGTGGATTTTCTCTTAGTTATAGCAACTCATTTTAAAATTTATAACAATGCCTCAAAAGAGCAAATCAGAATCTTTCATCCTTTATCCATTCTTGATTGTATTAAGCCCCAATAATATTGTTTATTTTTTGTCATCTTCCTCAATCATAACCCAAATTTTCAAACACTTTCCTAGAGATGATATTGCTGAGCATCCTCATAACTTTCCTTCTATAATCCCAGCTGCACCTTCTCTTTAGTGCTTCATTGTCTCTTGCCTAAACTTTTATAGTAGCACCTATTCAATATGAACTTCCAGAATAATATTCCCAAGGCAGTTTTGATCATGTTGTTGACAATTTATCATCTATTCAAATTCAATACAAGCAAACACAGCATTTATTACATTTCTGCTCTGTTTCCTTTAGCCAGACTATACTCCTCAGGTCTTCTGCTTATTCATTCATCATTTTATTTCTCTGCTTATGATGGTATTTTGCTCTCTACTTATAACTTCCCAAGTCATTCAGAGTCCAAAATAAGCTCTTTGACATCATGCATTTGCTTATCCACTTTTTGTATCAGTTTTTAAAGTCTGTATGATTGAAATGACAATCCCTCTCAGAGTTGTGATTGAAATAAATTAACGATTGCCAATTCCTTAGCTAAATATAGATTCTCAAAGATATTAGGTTCCATTCCTAGCTGATTTTTCTTTCCATTTAAGCCTTCTTTAAACTTCTGTCATGTTACTTTTTATTATAGTCATCACTTAACTCTTTTATGGCTATATGTATTGCTTCCTTAATAAGCTCTGAGAGACTACACCCCTTTCTTGAATCATACTTCTTTTGTGTTCACCACAGTACTTAATATGCATTATATTCATTGTTGGCATCATCAAATATTTGTTCAGTGGATCTTGCTCAATAAATTATGAAATCTTCTGTTGAAGTACAACCCAAAATCTTGCAGGTTTAAATTGCGAAAGATTTTATGGGAGATACTAATATATAGATTTTTTTTTTAATCTACCTTTTGGTCTTTAAAAAGAAAGGAGGGGAAAAGAGGGGGAGAGAGAGAGAGAGAAAGAAAGAACTAATTTTTTTTGAAAACAAGATTTGTATACAGTTTAAGACGTGATACTGACATGAACAAGCCAGAAAACTAGTTCTAGTCTCTGCCTACAATGTTAATCACAGGTCTTGCTGTGAGGAAAATACTGCGATGTGCCTCAGTTTCAACATCTCTAAAATGTAGAGCCTTCACTTTTAACTCTTGTACATGTAAGTTAGGATTGCAGGATAATATCATACATGGAAATATGTTGAGACTTTGTACAGGTTCAAAGAGCTATATATGTGAAGTGAGATCATTGTTGTCTATATTGTGTAGGTGTATTTCTTCCCAGGTTTAGAATGTTTGATTGATTCTTATTTCTTCTTATTAGTCATGATTTTGTGTTTACATATCACTCACTATACATGATACGATCTACTCTTTCTTCCCTGCCTCTCTGCTGATGTATTACCTGAAGTTCAGACCTATCCAGGTTCATCTTCCTCACCCTTCCCTAGGGTTGTGTGCATCAAATTTCAGACTAACACCCAAGATATCTTTATTATAATTAGACTCCAGTAAACTCTCAATTATCTATGATAATGGATTACTGGGAGAGCCTGGATAAACAGTTTGGAGATTTTTCACCTTGAGTGACCTCTCTCCATGCTGTCCCTTGGGAGTGGCAGAAAGGTAAGGGCAAGGAAACAGGCAGGTTGACTGACACCTCACCGTGATTGAGGCTTCAGAGGGTAACTTCACAGAAAATTCTGGAATATCCCTGTCATTCTCCCCTTTTTGTCAGATAAAAAGACTGACAAAACTGAGGGCCTCTAGCAACAAACATTTGTTGAGTAAATGAATGCATGGGAGGATTTACGTGGTGTGTCTTCAGCAGAGGAAAGCTTTCTTCTTTCACTTTCATCACAAGCTTGGAGTAAATAAATGCATTCAAGGAAGAAAGGCTATGGTAGTGCAAACGCTTAACTAAGGAAGCTAAATTTAGCTGAGAGACATATCTGTCAGGTGTTCTATAAACTGTATTCAAAATATATTTCAATAGAGCAACAAACAACTGAGTGGCATTTAAAAATCAATGCTAAATATAGAATAATGCTTCCTTAAAGATTGCCAGATATTTATGATATTCAGCAACAATTCCTTTTCTGCCCCTTTGGAAACTCCAGCTGATTTTCCTGTAGTAGATACAGAAAAATGTAAACTGTGTGTTGAGGTAGGTGAGAAAGTACATGCCTTTTAATTGTGCAACTGGTTGTCAAATGAGTGATATAATTTGAATTCAATGAATATTCATTAAATACTTGTTGGTTCTAGGCATTTTTCTAATGACTAAGGATGAAAAGATAAACAAGATACTGCACCTGTCCGTTTGTTGCTTCTCTGGAGATGTTGGGTGAGTTAGAAAAGCTCTCGTTGGGATTACATGATACTTTTCTATCAGTTCTGTTGTTTTTTTCCAAAGAGAGAAATGACAGTAAGGAAAGCTGCAACTAAATTAAAATATTAAAATTAGAACATCAAGCGCTACATTAACACACAGATTGTGGGGAATCCACTTTCCTAGAGGCAACATGTGGAAAGAGAGAAAAGAATACTATATTGGGAGTTCAAAGGCCTGATTCTCAGTCCTAATTCCACAATAGGTAAAATTCCATAATTGTACCTATCTATAAAACTTTAGCAGTCTGGGACTCTCTTAATTCTTTTGTAACACAAGTGATTTGGACTACATAAACTCTTAAAGTCCTGTCAGGCCCCAGGTGCAATAAGACCATAAGAGAAAGACGGGACTTTCGAAAGATACATGGATGGCAAAAGTAATGGCACTTGGAGACATTGAATATAAGATATTGATTTGGTTTGAGGAGTCTAAGGGAATTCTGAGGACTTGAATTATGGATAATTGATGTCTAGGTAACAGTTTTAGAGAAGTTAGTTAACTTTGAACTTCCTAAAATTGCAGGCAACATGAGGAGAAAGCAGCAGCCAGGGTGATTCATATATTTGACAACTGAGTGCGGATTGCCTGGGAAAGCTATAACCTATTTTTTTTTCCTTCTTCCCCTGACTTGTATATTCTTGTTCTACCCATCTGGAAAAATTCCCCTGGCATTATGCATAAAAACTCATCACTCACTTAAGCATGGAGACAGCATACACACTTCAAGCCTCATTTAATTTGTATCTACAAGGAATGATGAATACTAAGCATGGGCTCTAATTATGATTCTAAGATAGTGGAGTAAAGCACAAAGTGGTGACCACCCATGATCCCAGCTAATGGTGGTATTAAATGCAATAAGGTGGAGACAGACTTACAGAGCCAGTTTCAGCTGAGCTTCCATGGTGACAGAGCCCTACACAAAATGCCGTAATAGTCTACTTAGAATGACACACCTCCGCATCAAGGCTTCAAGTATTTAACTCATTACATACTCCAATCCCATTACATATGGAAAGTTGCTTATTTATTTGTATGTGTATATTTGAATAATTTTAAGTCCAACATAAGCTGATAATTTTATCTTTTTGTAGTAATTTGGGAATTCTTCATTCTCAATCATTGTAGTTGATATGTACTATAATAGCCATGTAATTTCTTTTCCTATGGTATTTTTATCACTTGTATCACCAACATACTGATTGCTAAAACAATCTTTTCAAAATTGTAACATTAAGATATAGGTCAGATCTGATCTCTTCCCTGTTGTATCACGGTCATCATGTAATTCCTTACACACCAAATTCAGTCTCAGATGGCCTCCTCTCTAGCTCAACTAAAGTAAGGTAAAATTATAGGAAGATAGTCAGCAATCTCTTGCTTCTTTTGGAAATTGATATCTTGATTTTATCATACTTGATTTATCTGTTATAAAATGTTTGCTATAAAATAAAATGTACTATACATATAATAATGCCTATTTGCTCAATAGTTTTTTGAGATATTAAACTCTACACACTGTAACATGTTTAGCCAACAATTATATCACTTTATTTTTCTGTTTTAACAGGAGTATAGGGTTAAGTCTTCGCATTAAGAATCCCTAAATCATTCTGCATCATTTTTTGAGCATTAGCAATTATGACTAGTTCATATGTATAGAAAATACTGGTTTTCCAATCAAATATCTATGAACTTGATCTCTTTATTCTGAGAGAAATCTCAGAATATAAACAATTAGCACCTCTCTTCTGCTATAACTTGATTCCTTAACATAATTAAATTATATATTGCTGGAAATTAATTTTTCCTGAAAATCAGTCAGATGTTTTTGAAAAAGTCACTTGGTAACTAAGAGGTACTTTTCATGACACAAAGATTGTTCACGCCAACATCTCTTTAAAAATTCTGTGGTCTGTTCTGAGATGCTTGGCATTTTTACTGCCTTTAATTGCATCATCTGTTTGGTGAATAAGTAATCCCTTTAGAATGTGTTTTTTAACCAAATATAGTGCACCTTTATCTTATTAGGTTCTACAAATAACTTTTGGTTATTACCTCAAATTAAGTATAAACACATAGTCATTCTCCAAAGAAGAATACATGCATTGCTGGTAAAACTTGTATTATATCTCATTTTATAGCTATTTGTGTCCTTTTTCTTCCACACATGAATTTTTAATTTCAATGATGGATTGTAGTAAAATATGTTAAGTGAATTTTTATGATGTAGTACAAATTCTATAAATACCCAGCCAAAATGGTAATGGGATGAAGAGATAGACATTCTAAATAATCCCACGACACTGGCCATAAACATTAGAGCATAACTTACACTACAACCTGGTGAGCATTTACCATATTTCCCCATGTATAAGACGCACCTTAATTTTGGGACCCAAAATTTGAAAAAAAAATGTATTACATAAAGTTATTGAACTCAAGTTTTATTCATCATAAAATTCATACAACTCCTCATCACTGGCAAAACTCCCAACCATTAGCTTTCCCTCATCTGTGTCTGATGACAAATCACTGTCTTCCTATGTTGTCTCATGGCCTTCTTCTGCCGTGGCGTTTTCAGTAGGGTTTTTTCTTCCCGTAGCCAGTCTTGGATCATTTTCTCAGTTGGAGGAGGACCAAACTTACGTTCAGCAGCACGATTTCCATTCACTATTGCAAACTGGGTCACTTTTAACTTGATTCAGCACTGTACGGAAATCTTTTCTGAGCCATTTCTGGGCAGAACGTGGCAAAACGTAACCTACCGTAACAATGAGCGCAAAGACAACAAGCATGAAAAAGAGGGAAAAGCAAGTAAAAAAATCTACAACCATTGTATAAGATGCACTCAGTTTTTAGACCCCAAATTTTTCTAAAAAGGGTGTGTCTTATACATGGGGAAATGGGGTAATATTTTTAAAACATAAACAGAATGATGTATGCTTCTTTTATTATCATTAGTATACTAAAAAGTAATAAGATCAAGAACATATTGTAATAATAGTGCTGTAATAACAACAGCTTATTCTATGCCAGATGTGATGCTAGGTACTTTTTATGCTACATCTCTTATTGTAAAAGCATTTTAAAAAGTCAGATATCATTATCTCAATTTTCTAATTGGGGAAATTCAGACACAGGAGGGTTGAATCATTTCACTAAAATCACAAAGGTAACCAACGCTGGAATCCAGATTTGAACTGAATCTGTCAAGCTTCTGGAATGAGAACTGCCCTCGGTATTTTGTAGAGTAAATCACGTTTAATTTGTCAAGAAATGGCAACACTTTTGGGCAGTTTATTAGTCTCAATATGCAAACACTCTTTGTGGCATATTTGAGGAAAATATTGTAGGACACTTCAAAAATATCTGCAGTGCTCATATGGTGACAATAGTCCCCATAACAGCATAATTTCTTCTATCATTTTCACCCCAGGTTAAGCACTATCTAGAAATGGGACAATAAACTATCTGTCCTCAGGCAGAAGTCTGCAGTCTCTGGAGCTGCCTTTTAACAAATTTCTGTCTGTTTCCAGATGATCTTTGGCTTCAGACCCTGGAACCCTTTAGATCTTTTCAAAGCCATTGACCTCTGTCAGCCATCTTGAGAAGGCTGGCTTTTCACATCTATTCACATTGGCTTAGTCAAGTCTTCATTTACCCTTCTGCTGGAATTAATAAACCACACTTGAATGTCATTGCATTATAAACATTTGGGTAGCTATTTAAAAGCATTAATGTTGGGGCCACAATCCAGACTTCCTCAATCAAATTCTCCAGGGTGCAGTTTAGGAATCTGTATCTTGAACAAGTACTCTTTGTGATTCTGTTGTGGAAACAGGTTTGGGAACTATGATTGAAAGGCTCATGGCTCAGGACAGCCTCAGAGTTCAATCTCCAACCTATTATAGTTTCCTCTTGTAGTCTGTCCTACTTTAGAATTATAAATCCCAATTAGTGTTACCCCCACACCCAATCCCCAGTGAAATTGCTGTTTCTCTCAGTGTTGGACATTTGTGTATTTTACAATAATTTGGAAGAAGAGCTCAGGAGTGGGTGTGTGGGTGGATGCTGACAAAGGGATCTATAGCCTTCCTGTCCATCTTTGGCTTTTTCCCCTTCAGGTAATTTAGTTTTTTGGTCAATGATCTATACTTGAAATGGAGAAAAAAAATCACTGACAATCACTGTCAGATACTTGCCCTTACTAGAGGAGAATGGCTCATGAAAATTTCACATGCCTAAAACGCAATGTTAAAAAGCATTTTAAAAATCTTAGTTTTAGTTCGGAAAAAGCATAAAACTTTCTCTACTCTGTTGTCTGTGTTATAAAAAATGCTACTTAGAGTGGAAAAAAACCCACTTTAAAATAACTTACAGCCAGGGAAAGGGGTAGTGTTCATTTTGAATATAGTATATACACATGTTTTAATCAAGGTTAAGAGCGCCCCTTTTCTTTCATTACCTATAATAATAATAGTTAACATTTATAGAATAACTCCTAATGTTCCAGGAACTGTGCTAGCCCTTTAGTTACATATCAGATTTTATTAATATTTTTTGGCAGCTACTAGATGCTAATCTGTGTTAGACACTGGAGAGGTATAAAAATAACAAATACAGGTTACTTTCCTCCCCACCTCTATTTCCAGCATAGTTTTTCTGTTCTGGAAACACAAATGATGTTCTTTTTTCCTAGCCATGTATTGTTTGGCTCACATAACCATGGCTTTTTTGTGTACCAAGGCCCATTCTAACACCCTACAGCCCTGCCCTAATTTGGAAAGAAATGAGAGATAGGAGTGAAAATGTTGGGAAAGGCAGAGTTTTGAGTTTCAACTCCCTTTTGTCAGTTACAGGGCTACTTCAGTTTAACTTTGTGTAGGTTTAACCACAGATAAAATGAAGAGACTAGAGAGAGACAAGACCAATAAGTACCTAATATTTGTTGTGTATGTACCAAATCCATTGAATACATTTCCTTACATAATTTAACCGAGCTAAAAGGACCTTAAGTATTATCTATTTTTTAAACATTTCTTTAAAAAATATATATATATATATATATATATATATATATATATATATATATTTTTTTTTTTTACAGGTAAGAATCTGGCATAGTCGAATCAAATGGGTTTGTTGACAACATTTAGGCTTCCAGTTTCCAGTTGATCTTGTCACTCACTATTCATCACTCTGTAGCTGTTTAACATTCATGAAAGTCTCTAGAGAGCCTCAGTAAGAAATTAGAGTCAGAGGGATCTCATATACAGGAATATTTTTAATGTATTTACATTATAAAGATTCTATATTTTGAAATATATTTATGGTAAAAAGAAATATATTATGCCTCAAAGTACTACTTTAAAGCAAATACTCTTAGCAGAAATTATGCATGCCATCTACATATGCATTTGCTTTTTGCTGTACATGGGTTTTCATAAACATAGTTGGTCTATGTAAATTTTTAATTCCTTTCTTTTAAAATAGATTTCACTCTTGTATGTTTTCATAAATATCAGTATTAATATTTACACATTTCTCACACAAATAATACCTCAGAACTTATCCAACAATTCCTCTATTATTGGGCTCTTAATTCACTATTATACATAAAACTATGATAAATTTTTAAATGCTTTCATAAATCTTGGAATATTTTCTTGCCATTTGTTATAAATGATGAGGATATTGACTGAAAGCTGTGAATAACTGAGGTTGTTGATAGATACCTATACTATTTCCAAATTACTTTCTAATGTGTTATATCAATCTCCATAAGTAAATCTAGGTGACTATCAGGGAAAACCTTTTATTATTTTATTTTACTTTCAAAATATGAAGTTGTTCAGTGATGTGAATGGTAGAGATGATATAGTACCTGCACAAATTTTAATAATGTCAAGAAACATAACCAAATAAATACCTGGAACCCCAATATAAAACAGAATCTTTGCAGATATATTTAGTAACCACAACAGCTACTTCTTTAATCTCCCTATCTTTTTACTTTCCTGTCTGGCCATTGTCTGGTATCTTAAAGCCTTATAATATTCCAATGTAGCCAATGACCCAATATGAATGTACATTCTGTTTTTATTTATCTTATAGTCATGGTCATTACAAATATTGCCAGTTACACTTCATATACTGTCTTACATAAATAAGTAGAAATGTTAGACTTCTTCACATTCAGAATTTCTTTGTTCATAATATTTTTGGTCACAGAAAGTGTTTTTCAGAGGTATAATACACTGCCAAGTCAATGGAATGGTATAGAAAGATCAGAAATAGATCCCAAAGCCATGCCAATGTTGGAGTCACAAAAAGGTGACATTTTAAAAGAGTGGGACGACATTGTTTGGTTAAGTGATGTGAAATAACTGTAAGTATCAGAAACAAACTGTCTCCTTACTTTTGAACATTGTAACAAACTAAATTACAGATATTGCAAGTGTTTAAATGTAAAATATAAAACAAATGCAGTATAAAGAAGGCATGAGAAAACTTTTATTTTTGAAATTAGTTATCGTGCAGTGAGAAGACCTTTTTAGGTATATAAAATAATATCATGAGTTATTTATTAATGAGAAAAATCCACCAATTCAAATTCATAAAATTAAAAAAATGTTGCATTAAAATAAAAAAAAAGAAAAAGAGCACACACTGTGGGAGGGAAGAGTATATTTCCAACTCAAGTCATAAAGGGAAAAGTTACATAAAGAATTATTAGCAATGTTTATTAAACTTTAAAAAGTCCATTTGACGCAGCATTTCTACATCTAGTAATCTAACTTCACAGATATGCAGTGATTAAGATAACATTGTTTATAGTAATAAATGATTGAAAAGCACTTAAGGCATCTGGAGAGGAGAACTGGTGAAATAAATTATGATAATTAATGCAATGAAATACCCTGATACCGTCAAACAGAATAAGGAATTTCTATATTAATAATATAGGACCATCTATATGTATATACTTGTATATGTATAGATTATCTCTAGAACAACTCATGAATAACACTTAACAGTGGATATTTCTAAGGGGGATATCTGGGTAGTTAGGATATGGGATAGAAGAGAGACTTAGTTTTCATGGTGTATATTTTTTGAGTAATTTTAGTTATAGTAATAATATAAATACTTGAAATATCATGTCTGTTTTACTTAAAAATAAATAAACTCAATGGTATTATATATACATATAAAATGTAAGAAAAGACTTACTAGCCCTCTGTAAAAATGTGCCTATTTCTATTTAAGAAAAATATATGAATTGATTTTTTAAATAATCAAGGTAATCATTCAGTTTTTTACTTTCTGATTGAAGCTATTGATTATGGAACTCACAAATTGTGATTCTCAATTCTAAAAGTTGTTGGAAACACAAATTAACTCTTGATTAATAAAATATTGTATGTGTTCTCTCACTATTGAGATGCATTGGCTAAGAAAATAGTGTTATCTTCGTTCTATATGTTATTGGACATTATACACAATCTTTTAGTAGAGTAATTCAGGTTCATTTATAAAATGAGCAATTAAGTTTCTTTATTTTTCAAATGATTGAGTTATTAAAGAGAGTCAAAATTAAAGTCCTACTTTGAAAAATAAAGGTAGTGACAAACTGAATAACAGTAGGGAAGATTTACACTTGGATATTTTTACATTAAAATGGACTTCATTTTAGAAAGCAAGACACCAGACCATAAAACCAGGCATCCAGTACAGTAGTCCCTCATTATCCATGGTTTCCTTTCCAAGGTTTCAGCTACCTATGGTCAACTGTTGTCCCAAAATATTAAGTAAAGAATTCCAGAAACAAACAATACATACATTTTAAGTTGTGCACAGTTTTGAATAGCATGATGAAATCTGTCAGCTTTGCTCTGTCCTGTCCTGGACTTGAATCATCCCTTTGTCCAGGATATCCAAGGTGTACGTATATATATGCTACCTGCCCGTTAGAAACTCAGTAGCTGTCTTGGTTATTAGATGGACTATTCTGGTATCACAGTGCTTGTGTACAAGTAACCCTTATTTTACTTAATAATAGCCCCAAAGTCATTCACATAACTTTTATTACAGTATATTGTTATAGTTCTATTTTATTAGTAGTAATTGTTAATTTCTTACTGTACCTAATCATAAATTAAACTTTATCATAGGTATGTATATTTACTATACACACACACACACACACACACACACACACACACAGAGGGTGCCAAAAAATGTATATATATTTTAAGAAATGAAAAAATTGTATTAAAATCATAATACTTAATATATACCAATAACAAAAGATAAATACAAGTCAGATTTGACTTCTGCAATTACAAGAGGCACTCAAAGTGGTTACCATCAGCATAATTTTAATACAATATCTTCCTTTCTTAAAATGTGTATATTTTCTCTCTCTCTCTCTCTCTCTCTCTCTCTCTCTCATATATATGTGGTTTGGTAACATCCACAATTTTAGGCCACTGCGGGTCTTGGTCTGTATCCCCTATGGATAAGGGAGGTTTACTGTATAAAAGTGAGAAAATTTTTTATCTTGCATGACAAATTGAAACAAACATGTATGAAACCTAATAAAAAGTTTTGTTAGATCCCATTTGCTGTATATTTATATTGTCACAAAATAATATCTGATCTTAAAATTGGGTGAGCTCAGAAATTATGTAATTCCAACTGCTATAAAAATTTATTTTCTGTAATAGTCAAATAACACACCCAGAAAGATAAACAATATCACATAAAAGGGTACAACTATTCTTTTTTAATTCTGAATCAGTTACACTTGAAGAAATAATATATACTTTATATTTGTTACATCAATTTTGTTAAACCAATCAGGAAGTATGAAAAGAAATAGCCTAATATTAAAAAACAAAACCCTATATCTGGATTAAAATGTATTCCTTTTGTCACTAGAAAAATACATTTTAAATAAAACAATAATCCTACTCTGAATTATAAAATGCAACCACAGAAATATATTGTGTCACAAACAGTAGATGTTTAAATAAATACAAAAATAAATTTTAATGGGTTAGAATAGCTTCTACCATTCACAAGGGGCCATTTTTGTTTGTTTTTTTTAATAAAAAGGGAATAAAATAGTTATTTCGTTTAGGATATTCATAGTTATTTTGTCTGTCTACCATTTAAAATTCAACTCTATAAAATACATTTTTACATCTATAAAATGCAGAGAAAAATACTATAATTTAACTATAGATGGGCTTTAAAAAGACAATATTTGCATTGCTTTAAAGCAGTGACTTTGCAAATTAAAAAGAAAATATTCATACCACATTAAAATTTGTTTCATGAAGATTTAGTGCTTTCCTCAAATAATTTATAAGTAGAATTACTATTAATATTTTAAGTCTGTTAAAATGCATATTTATGTATAAAATGCACAAGCATCATTTACCATGCCTAAAATCAATGTTTTTAAAAGTTCACAATCTTCAAAAATTTAGCAATTCAGTTCAAAAATTGAGTGGGGGTAAAGAGGTTGATTGGAGGAAGTAAAGTTAACACAATAAAGGACAAACTAATAAGACAATAAAAGATACATTGAGGGAGGGAAGTCAGATAAGTACATAAATATAAGCTAAGCCAAAATGCAAATGTTCCTCTATGAAAAGTACACCTAAAATATTTGTGCATTCAGAGGTACGATATTAGAACTGGTTGAATGGAACAATAAATTTTCCATAGAAGAGATAACACTAAAGACTGAAAGTGGGGAGGATTTCAGCGTATTGCAGATGGAGGAAAAGAGACATTTAAACTGGAATGATGAACAAGGCACAATCTGTGAGAATCAGTCTTGTTATAAGAAGGAAGATGAGTCAGCTTTGGTTTGCTATTTCTAGCTGCATATAGCAATTGCACAGTTAACCTGGCAGGTTACTTGAGAATTTATAAACACTTTATTTTAGAGCTTCTATAAATAACTAAAACATTAAAGTTCTATCAAGTTCTATATTCATGATTCAAATTCTCACTTAATAATGAATAGTTCAGTTTCCATAGATGAGGGCATTGTTTTAGTATTTTTATTTGTATTACTATATTACTCTAAATTGGAAACTCACCATGGTAACTGATTATTTAACATTGGAATGAATCAAATGTTCAAATATATTTGTGTAACTAAAGAACAATTAGATATCCTAATGTGAATTTAATAATCAATGGTCCTGCTTTCAGACAAGAGTTTTTAACATTGTTTGCTGTAAAACTATGGAAGAATCGGCCCTTAGAATGTGTCACCTTGATTAACTGTATAAAAGCAGAAGTTAACTCAAAGTTTCTAAAATAAAATTATCTGTCTGGTCCTATTTTTTATCAGAGCCTGCTATCATTTCAGAGAATTAAGCAAATTATATAGCAGGTAAGCAGTGTTTTGGCTTTGTTGTGTTTTGTTTTTTTTTCATTATTTTCTCACTAACGAGTAATCCAGAGATTATTTTCACTTAAGGAAAATAGTACTGCAACTGGTTTGTCATTGATGATGATCTGAATTTAATCCCCAGAAGTAAAAACAAATATGTCAATGGCTTACCATATTGCTGAATAATTTAATAGGATACTAGGCAGACAAACTCCCCTTTCTCAGATGACTATTCAATTCCCTTATTTTTTTAAAAAAATTAAACCCATATTAACATTATTACTTAGCCCATATCACCGTACTTTCCCTGGAATGAAAATTCCTACTTTTCTTACCAGTCAACTTCAAGCCAGGCCTTCAGCAGTATCTTGGTGCAGGAAATAACAGATGCTTCACCAAAGTGAAATACTATGAAAATTCTAAATAGCTTCCCAAAGATTGGTAAAAAGTATGGGGGGGTGGGGGTGAATGAAAATATAGATTATGAAACTGAATTAAAACATGAACTTTAATAAGCATAAGAATAAAAAGGAAGAAATGAGAAATACTGGTGATCCTAACTAATGTCCACATATAAAAACTAAGTAAAATAATATTTCTACTTACAAGTACACTGACATACAGGAGAGGTGTCAGCTAAAGAAAAAAATAACTACAGCAGTATTCATTGAACAGCAGTATTCATACAATAAAATTGTTTTCAATATGATTTTACCACGTGTTCACTGGCAAGAAGCAAGGAAGGGAAAGGAGGGGAGAAGGGAGGAAGAGGAAGAAAGAAACTTCCTAACTAAAAGCAAGCAAAGCCAAGCATAGTCTGGCACTATGATTGTCAGTCAGGGTAGGATATAAACAATCCATTAGATTTGTTGGATATTTACTAGCATGCTTGGGGGGAAGAGCTGCAGCTAGTATTTTTTTTTAGTTTGCTCCTTACAAGGACAATTTGAGTTATAGCGGAGTAAGTTTTTCATCCATGTGAGTTCCTCTCTCTATGTTCCAAGGCAAAATGCTCATACTTATGGCATCTAGAGCTCTACTTTACCCACACAAAGGAACAGGAGTCTCATCCTTTCAACTTGTAGATAGCGCATAAACGAACAGGGATATGATTCAGATATTTTCTCTGTAACCCACACCATACCTCATTCAAAGAATGAACCTGCACAGACCATTGGTTTGATCCAAATATTTGCATTGTCAGATAAAGTACATACGTATTTCTTAATAATGTTAGGCTTCTTTAGAAAAGATGCTATTGTATGCAGTATTTGGCCCTTCCTCATTTATACCCCGATCTGGTCCCTGCTGGTATTTGTACACATCCCTTCTCACCGCCTGTTGTTTAGGCCTAGACAGATAGAAGGGTTCAAGAAGTGACAGAGATGATACACAATCTAAGTAGAATGAGAAAAACTAATTTTAAATTAATACAATTACAATAGAGTAGCTGTCATGTACTTTACAGATTTAAAACTTTCAATGATACAGCACTGAAAAATATATTACAGCACATTTTAATTTTACTTGTTCATCTCTATTGTTTCCATATATCGACTGTCTAATATTAAGAATTAGTTTTAAGTGTGTAGAAATCATTTCTTGTAGAAGTTGTGGGACACTATCATTCCCACCAGATTATTTCTGTTATACACCTGCAAGCGATTTGTGCTGCGTTCCTGAAAACAGTTCTTCGTTTGAACTTGTAACAATTAGGTCATATTGGGCATCGTAAATCAAAAACAAACTTATGAATTTCTCTAGTTTTTATTAACTACTGATAGTTTAACATGACTTACATTATTTTTTAGAATGCAATATTTAGAATAAAGTTTTCTATTAAATTAAACAAACACGAACAACACTAAAGTAGGTCAGAAAGAAGCCATTCAAATTATGTTGACAACAGCACCACGTCTCCTACAGTTGTCTCCGAGTCCTGACTGTGGTTAGAGCTGATACCAGTGTCCGAGTCTGTGTCATTTGTATACATGTGAAATACTCTTTGAGTAAAGGAAGGTGCCTCCCCACTGCTGTTGGGGACCTCAGGCTCCTGCACTCTGCTTTCCTTTAGCGGGCAGCCATCTTTGTTGCTAACATGAAGTGAACCGAACTCCTTGGCCAGGAGCTCGTATTCTTTTGCTTTCATCTGAAGCAGTGAGTCACTGTATTTAATCTCTTTCTGGATGCCACTCAAGTGAGAGTGGATTTTCAAACCAGCTTTCATGCTTTTCTCCAAATCACACTTAACACTTTCTAAATTAGAACTTTCGAGTTCACTTGCAGCTGCCCCTGGTGCATCTTCATTCATCTGAGTGCAAACACTTTTTACTTCTTTTTCTATTTCAGCAGAGAGCTTATCAATGAGCATTCTGTAATATGTTAGTTGTTCCTCCAGCTGTACGATCCCATCACTTTCGCTCAGGTCCTCTAGAATCTGGTTTTCATCACACTGCAGGTCTAGCTTTTGCTCCACTTCACTGAAGCTGGGCATCAAATATGCATTCTGGACATAATTTTCTCCATCATTTTCTACCCGATCAAGGTGGAATTTGGCCTCACACTTTTCGATTTCCAGATCCAGCTCTTTCATTCTCTTGACTTGCTGATGGATAGTATGGTCCTGGGAAATTATCAGATGAACTAAGGTCTCCATACTATCTCGATCATGGGAAACTGTGTCCTGCTTAATTTTCGCCAGTTTCCGGAAAGTTTTTCTGACTATTCTTTTTTGCTTATCTGGTGGTAATGTCTTCATGTAATTTGCTGGGCTGAGCTCCCACAGTTTTTCTGTGTTTTGCACTAATTTGGCTTCAGCTGTCCGCCACAAGGGAACTGGTAGAAAAGCATCGGCTTTAACCAAAACAAACTGCATATTGGGCTGCTCATCCCCCCATGCTTTCCAAAGCTTCAGGATTCTAGTAAGAGGAGGAAGGGCCCGTTCTGAGCCTCTCCACTTTTCTATGATGCAGTAATCACTGGTCTTCCCCAGAAGAAATCGTTTCTCTCCAAAGGTCGTCTCATGTTCTTCAAGCAGAGCCTGGATGACATCAGCAGCGGTGGTGCGTTTAGTTAAACCACAGACAATCTTCTCTTCTTGGCAAACCCAAACCACAATTTCCTTCTCTTCTGAATCCATGTCTTTAATTGGAGATCTGCAAGAATAACAAAGCACATTATATTTCTGTCATCAACTGTGTAAACTCAGAAAGATGTTTTAACTTTAATACCCTTAAGGAGAGATGCATTTTGAGGTTGACACTACATAAGAATCAGAAGTTTTACTGCTGCAAGAAAAAAAAAAAATTCTTAAAACCATGAAAAATATCTTAATTTCCTTTTTATTTCCTAGTGGGCTCCAGAAAGAGCAAACTGTCATCAAAGATACCTGAGACTAATTTAGCTTTAGAAGTCAGACATAATAAAACTAGTTAGAACTGCTCGAGTTAAGACAATAATCAAAATGGAGATGCATAAGAGGAGACAGAATAAGACTTTTACTGCTGGAGACTTAGGACTAGAGAAGGACCATGGAAGCATAAGTAGGTAGGATGAAATGATATTGGAGTCATAGAGTGGAAAATAGTCCATTATTAAAAATTGTCATTCTTTTATTCAACAAATGTTTATTGCATGCCAACCATGTGCCAGATATGTCTGAAGATTCTAAAACTACTACAATAAATAAGAGATGAAATGTGTCATTAGATGAAATGTGTAAAAGACACAAATGTGTAATTAATGTAACATCAGATAATGGTAAACGCTAGAAAGAATATTAAACTGGATAAAGGGATAGAGAATAACTTGGAAGAAGGAGAAGTCAGTTTTATTTAGTGTTTAGGAGAGACTTCTCTAAGGTGATACATGAACAGGGACATAAATTATGAGGCGGCAATGGGAGGCCTAAGGAAAGAATTCCCAAAGGAGTAAACAGAGGTACTGGGGCCATGAAGTGTGTTCAAGGGACACAAAGAATGCGAATGCATTAATAAATGGAGGCTGAGAAGAGTGGAGTTGGGAGTTATTGCTGGTGGGAGAGAAAAGTCAAATGACCAGTGATGGGACACAGCAGAAAAACCTAGACTCGCAGGCCATGGTAACGTATTTGGATTTTGTTCCAGTTTTAATGAGAAGGCAAGGGAAAGTTTTAAGCAGAGGAGGAATATGATCTAATTTATGCTTTAAGTATATCTGGTTTCTGTTTATGGAATGGACTGTAAGAGGGGCAAAATGTAAAGGCAGGAAGGCTTGGTCAAAAACTAACAAAACTGGGCCAGCCTAGTGGCACATAGGTTAAGAGCTGGCTTGGGATGCCAGAGGGCCCCGGTTCGGATCCCACATATGAGGGCCAGTGACACTGCCCTCTACAGCTAAGATGCTGAACAACAGCTCAACCTGGAGCTGGGCTGCCGTGAGTCGCAGGCGCCGGTGTCAGCGACAGCGTAGGCTGCAGCCCCTGCTTCAGTGGGTTACCATGGGCTACCATGTGTAGCCAGCAGCCAGCGTGAGCAGCCAGCAGCCGCAGTGAGTGGCTGTCCAGAAGCCGGCAACTGATCTGCCTCACCTGGGAAGAGCGCAATGATGGTGCCAACTTGAGCCAGTGAAGGGACATCCTCCACAACTTGACTGAAGAACAAAAGGACAGCAACTTGTCTGTTCCCCTCCCTCCCAATTCCCCAGCGCTGTCCCCATACCCCAATTCCCCAATAAAAATATTTAAAAGAAAACCAAAAACTAACAAAACTGAGTAATTATCATAATTATCAATCTTATGAGAGAATGGGAATAGCTATGATGCTAAAACTAAGGACTTCTTTATTTTATAATATGTTTTAGTGTTAAACTCTAAAAGAAATCCTATTAAAAAATAAGCACCAATAAAGGTCATAAACATCAATTATAAAACATTTAATATGTACCAGGCAATGTTCTAAGGTCTTACATCTATTAAGTCATTTAATCCTCACAATTCTGTAAGGTAGGCAATGACATTGTCACCATTTTACAGATAAAGGAGCTAAAGCACAAGGGATTTTAGTAACTGAGGATTCCAATCCAAGGAAAAAAGCCAGCTCCGAGAGCAGTTCTAACAATTACACAATAAAAACAAGGTTACAAGTTTGATGATTTAGACATATGGGTTAAATTGGAAAAAATCATAAAATAAAAATATTTTTAAGAACTTCATCTTGTAACTTAGACTTTGTTAACAATAGAAACATCGTGCCCCATCTGAGCACTCAGCTGTTCAGGGAAGGACTTTTTCCAATGGCCAGCCCTGAAGAAAAGTGTGTGGAAATGTGTTACTTCCTGTGCCTTCTTCATATTCACATTGTTCCTGCTCTGATGTTATAAAAGGGATTTCTGTTCGACCTCGGTGCTGACAAAACTCTCATATATATATATATATATATATATATATATATATNCTGCTCTGATGTTATAAAAGGGATTTCTGTTCGACCTCGGTGCTGACAAAACTCTCATATATATATATATATATACATATATATATATATATATATATATATATATATATGTATATATATATATAAAAGCTGATATTGTCATCTACTTAGAGTGTTCTCAATGTTCTGTCCCACTTTCTGGGTGGGCAAGATCGGTTCTGGGTCTGTAGCAAAGGATGACACATGACATATAACATCTTCAACCATGTGAAGAAGACTGGGAGGCAGAGATCAAGGAATTCTTTAGTATAGTAGAATAATAATAATAGTGTATATGAAAATTCCCCAATACTTTCATGATCCCTATTCCAATTGGAATCCTTGTTTTGGAAGGATCAAGTTGTTGTATATTATGACTTTCCTTAGCGATCTGCTTGTTTTCAGCTTATGTGGATAATGTGGCACTAATGGTCATGATGCACAATCTAGTAAGATATTTTTATTTGCATATCACATATGAGAAAATTAATGCCTTTATTAGCAACCTCACAGCCTGGTTGTAACGCTTTTTTTGGTATGTATGTATGTATGTATGTATGTATTTTAGGTAGACACTAAATGTCCTTGTATTTTCTTGGCTCACTTAATTCTAAATATTTTGAGAAAATTTCACAACCATCATTCAAACAGGATAATTTTTAAAAATTCAGCCACGTGACTAAACATTTTTAAGTGATGAGCATTCATTAGTGAATTTAAACAATAAATCTTTCATACCTAGTATAAGCTTCATTGTGTTTAAATTCTACTTTGTATCAGGCTTAGGATTTTGAAAACTGTATTTATTTTGTCATATGGCTTCAATTGAGTTTCTGTATATTAATTGGACAGATATTTTCTGAGCACTTCCTCGTGTCTGGCACTGTCATGGACACGTGGGTGATATAAAGACATATACGATTTATAAGACAGTGTCCCTGGCCTATTGTGGGAAAAGTGCTCGAATTAGGAAGGGAACACGTTAGTGTCAATTCCAGTGTTAACTTTCTTATTACATCAGTGGTTCCTAGAAGCTAGACTGATGACCGACCCTCAGCTTCATTTCATTTTTTAAATAAAGAACATTCAAATAAAAAATATACAAAGGTAAAATAAATATTCATCAAAATTAAACCAATTTAGAAATCTTAATCACTACTTTTTAGAAATAATTACCTTCATTTCATCACAAGCCCATGCAAACGTAGTCATCTGATATAAAGAATTTAACATTAGAACTTAGACTAAATAAAATGTTCCCTTCTCAACAGTTGGAAATTTAGTATCTAGTGTAAATAATGACATCTATAAACACATACACAACAAAGATTAAAAATACAAACTTAGACTAGATAAATTATTTTGTCATGTAATATAATGAAACAAACAGTTCTTACCTAATTATTCAAATCTATTGTAGTAGTTGAAACATATAACCTCCAATTCTGATGCAACAAAATAAAAATAAATACATACATTGCTTGCCTAAGAGTGTAATTTGTTTTGTTTTGCTTTGCTCTGTGTATGTTTATTAGGGGGAAGTTGAATAAGATTATGGTTTTGTTTTGACTTGATTTGAACTAGTTTGTCTACTTTAAGAATGGTTCATAAAAAAATAAATAATGCTCTCAATGTCTAAACTCTGACTCCCATCAATACATAACTGTTTCACACAATCATCTTTCACTGTTTCACTCATTTGAAGCTGTATTAAAAGTAATTTGAAACACTATTCAACAACATATTTTACGACAATTCTAAATATATATTATACTACATCTATAATTATGCAGTATATATTTGCATTGTTCATGCACATACTTTTTAGTTATATATTTATTTTAATACTTTATTAAATTTTATAATATTTGTGTACAAGGTTTTGCATTATTTGCATTATTATTATTGCATTATTTGCATTATTTATAGTAGCCCAAATTAGCTAATGAATAGACCAAATGTAGTACATTCATACAATGGAATATTACTCAGTCATAAAAAGGAATAAAGCACTGATATATGCTATAACCTGGATGAGCCTTGAAAACTTCATGCTAAGTAAAAGAATCTAGTCACAAAAGACCACATGTTATGTGACTCTATTTATGTGAAAGGTCCAGAATAGGCGAAATTACAGAGAAAGCAGATTAGCGGTTGCTTAGGGCTGGGAAGGATGAGGGAATTAGGGATTACAGTTAAAGGGTAGTGGGTTTCTTTTTGAGGCAATAAAAATGTTCTAAAATTGATTGTGGTGATGGTGGCACAACTCTGTGAATATATTAAAAACCAGTGACTTGTACACTTTAATTGAGGAATTATAGGGTATGTGAATTATATTTAAATAAAGCCATACCACAAAAAATAATTTTAAAAACACACACAAAAAATTGATAATATTGAATATGCCCTAAGGTCCTCATGGAAATATTGTTTTGTTGCTTAGCACACTTCTGTTTAATTTATTTTGAAATAGTTTATACTCACAAAGTATACTTGAAAATAATTTATATATACAGAAGAAAATGAAAAATCATAATATTACAGTATTAAATGCTTTAATTCAGTGTTCCCTTTGAAACATTAATAAGATTCATTTGTGAAATTTGCAATAAAGTATAATGGGGGCAAATGGACTTTAAATTTATGATTCCATCTTAATTATCACTAACAGTCATTTTGAATTCTGATAAATCACTTTTTGTCTAATCCTCTGTAACCCTCACTGTAACACTGCAATGTACATATCTGACTCACATTTCTCACAAGTTTGCTGAAAATATCAAATAAGAGAAAGGATAAAAGTGCTTCAAAAATTATTTTAAAACCTAGGTAAATATAGGTTACTAACACTCATAATAAAATTACTGTTGTTATTATTTAATGCCGAGCAGGGAATAGTGTTTTTAGTATTGCTATTCAGTAGCATTATTGAACTTGCTACAGTAGTTAAAAATATTATTTTACAAATACTTTCCAACCTATCCCATAATATTTTTACACCTGTTTCAACTAGTCAATATTTTTTCATGTACACATCAATATAACTCTTGAGCTAATAAGAGACATTTTAAAATATCATGAATATAATCTGAGAATGCTTTTAATGTCCCTCTGATTTATAACTGATTTTAATTAAGACTGTGCTAATGAAGCTCATTTTACTAATATACATGTATATATGATTATTCTTCTACAACTTTTTCATTATTCCATTTTTCCTTTTTATAATATCCTCATCAAAAATATAAGAAAACTTACATGCTAAATCAAACACTTTAACAGCATGCGTTACCCTCACTTCAAGTACTTTTTAATATTCACTCTGAAATAACAGTGAAAATTAAATATGACACTTTTTGCATTTATTCTGTCAATCAGAAACCTTAAAATATCTCCCTATTGATAAATAATTTTAATATCGCAAAAACAATTACACAGAATTAAGATGAGTTGGCTTACAAGTACAACTGAAATGTTAATACAAATATTTCTTCAACAAACTTCTACTGAGTGTCTATTTTGTACAAAGCATTAGGGAATAAATAAGCTTTTCATATCTTGGAAGTTTTAAGATAAAATATTTAATATGAAATTTCAATGCCAAATTGAAGATCTCATAACACATTGTGTCTATATATTTACAAGAAAAGGATTCTGGCAGAAATAAATGGGTAATATTTGACCATCTTTATTCAGTAGTACAGAGGAAAAAGACACTGAAGTTGGGATACAGGAGAATAAATCAAGGGCAACATTTCTTCCTATATATAATAGACATTGAAGTCCCATTGAAATTTGATGGATAAACTTATCAGGACAAATATTTCATACTAAGCCCTACTTTCAAAACAAAAATCATTAAAATGATAAATTAGTAATCAAGAATAAATACACAAAATGCTTCTAAAACCAAGTATATATAGAATGCAAGCTATAGATATTTATGGAAACTATTTGGACTTCTGAGTGTATTTTCTCATAGAACCTGATACAATCATTTCCTAGGCCAGCCTGGAAAGCATGATACTGGCACTATCTAGCTGCTATGTATAGGAGTGATTTGACAGGGAATGTTTTTTATTGCTTGACCCTGCAGAGCCACACTCTATGCTTGAAATCAAAAGGTAGAGCTTTTTCATTTCCAAGCTATTGGTGGCACCTGTGCCTGGAGATTTAAGGGAAGGATATATCTGATCGAAGAATAAAAAACTGTGAATCTTTGGGGAAATATGTGAGTCTTGACCCGCTGCCCAAAGACTGTTCTGTTTCTTTTCAATTACCATTACTTATTCTTTACACTGAAGGTTCTCTCCTCCTAAACCAGTGGTTCTCTACCAGGGGTGATTTTGACACCCAGGAAACATTTTACAATGTGTGGAGACAGTTTCAGCTCTCACATTAGGGTCTGAGGGTGTTACTAGCATCTAGTGGGTAGAAGCCAGGAACATAAACATCCTACTTTGCACAGAACAGCACCCTCATGGCAAAGAATTATGCAGCCAAAAATGTCAATAGTGGTGCTGTTGAGGAATTCAGTTCCAGGTTTCCAACAAAATATACTTTCATTGCAGCTTCACCTTTACCCTTTTTTCTTACATCTCTGGAGCAACTAATAGTAAAATATATGAAAGCAAAAGTTACAAACAAGGGAAACCTTTCTAATCTCAAGTAGTCTAAAATAAATGATGAAAATTGGCAGTCTACTTAATGCAGTACAAATGGAACTTTTGTATTCTCCTTTTACCCCATAGCCAATCTTTATACTTGTTATTATTAATCCTGCCCAACTGGGTTTCACTCTATTAATCCCAGAGATGGCCCTAAGGAACACTGATATTTGCATTTAGATGCTATAGAACCCAATCCTTATTTAGAATAGGGTTGGTTTTAGTTCAGGAAAAAAACTTAGATTCATGGACTAGTAAGTCTTCCTTCTTCATTAAGAAATAGTATTTGAACACTATGGGGTGTGCACTTCGGGGTAAAAAGATGTGTAGATGAAATGATCTGATGGGAATGGCCAAGAAGCAATGCCATGCCAGGGGTGTGGTGGGGGCTGGGGGCCAGCAGAAGGGGTTTCCATTGTATTTCTCTCTTCTTTATAGTCTATTCAGCTCTCCACAGAGGGAACAAAGACCAGAATTAGGAATGGAGGTTTCTAAACACCCACAATTTGGGGTAAGAAGCCAAGACAATACCTGCAGTCTTTACAAGATGAGATGGAAGTTCCCATCTCATGGGAAATGAGAGGAAAAAAAAATCTCTATCGCTTAGTTAAGGCTGGGGAAGTTACAGGCATATAAGATATGCCTAGACAAGTCAGAAACAGCTTTTAAAACCACCTCGTCAATAATAACACTGAACATAACATTGTCGTGTTTTGGTTATTCAGAAGGCAATCTGTACTCTAATACTGTCCTGAAGTCGCTATTATTCAAATGAATTGGCATATGACACAATATAAAAAACATCTGGTTATTTGTGCTTTCTCATTGCTAAATACAAAGCAAGGGCTACACTATTTTACGTTTTATCAGCCTTTTGGCCAAGTTAAGATATTGTCATGTTTTTTTTTCATGCAGTTGAAACTGCATAATGCTTTTCAGTAAAAATTCCCGTTCAATAGGGAAATGAGAATTGTGTCCCTAATATTTTTTTAACACATAATGCAATTAATGTGTCCAAATTTTTTATTAAACCTCAAAACACATTTATATTCCTCAAAAGATAGTTTAATTTATCCTAATATCACTATGCAATTCAAAGCCATAGCAAGGAACACAACCAGAATATATGCTGTTTGTAAGTTTTCACTAAACACAAACCATAACATTTTATTAAAATAGTTTTAAAATTTGAGTCCTTTAGAAAAGGACTATGTCTATGAAAAATTGGGACAGTTAATTCATTAAAATTAACCTGAAAATTATATATATATATATATATATATATATATATATATATATATCCTTAGTTTTATCCTCTAGTAATACGAGTTTAATTTTCTAGAAAGTAATAATACACACCAGTCATGGAGGATAAGAAAAATCCTAGACATTCCATAATTGCAGAGTACCTATAATACATAATTCCCATAAACACAGAAAAGGGAAGGGAATGTGTAAAGAATGTGAATTGGAGACTGCTGGGAGTTAAGTAAACTAAGTTCATAGTTCAGATTCCGGAAATTGATTATAATCAAAATGTAAATATTTAACATGTGGTATTTACCAGATCAAATGCTAAGAAAATATCTAATCTCATTGGAAAAGCTAGTGCTTACTTCCCAGGTGTTACCTGGGCCTGGTAAATACCTAAAGTTTCCTTATTGATCTGTACTTTGTAGAGAAATATTTCATAACAACAAAGCATAAGTATATTTATTAAAGGAAAGTGACCTAGCCTGAATATTTAGTTTAATGATAGCTGTAGTTATGTCAACAATTAACATTCGTTTTCCTTTTGGCAGCTAAGTCCATGATTGGTTTTGCCTTCTGAGGGGAAGACATTTCCTAATGATGGTGATTTTCAGCTTGTACCTGCCTGCAGCCACTTACTCTTTGCTCTCTAAATGTATTCTGAGATATGTTGGCATATTTGAATAGCACTAGAAATATGTAAGAATTTGAATTATCTGTAGGAAAGCAGGAAATACAAGATGAGTTCCTTTATCTCTGGCTTTGATTTTCTGAACATACTTTATAATAAACTATAATAAAATGTGACCTCCAACTGGAAATTTTGTCTAAACTAAGCAGCACTTCACATTAGTCATAAACAAATTACTTAAAGGGCAACAACAAATTAATAACTTGTAGAAACAAGACTATACCAGGGCTTGTGATGTCATTTTGTTAAGGAAACGGAGATACTTGAAAAACATCATTGATAAGAGAAAAACACTGGTCATCTATATCAAAAGTATCTCATGCCCATTCACCTTCCCCTCCAAATTTTAAACTCTTAAATATGCTCTGAATTTCACTGTCTCCACCTCCTCTGGACTTTGCTTCATAATTCATCCTTTTTCAAACTCTTTTTATCTTCTACATGTTCCTATTGTCCTGTCACATTATAGTAACCATCATTTGACCACATATTCACTCACCTCAACTATCTTTCCTTCACAAACACCAACAGCAATTCACAATCACTTTCACAAGTTTATCACTTTACAATAACAACAATCCACCATAAAATGCTTCCATCCTACACACCCCCAATAGATAGACTTTTTTTCCTTAGGTTTATCAGAGATCTCCTAACTGCCAAACCCAGTAGCCATTTTGGCCTCTGTAATATTATGCACTGTGACCTTTCCCCTTCTGTTCTTGCCATTGTTTGACTTCTAGATTTCACTCTCCATGGTTCTTCCTTTACCTTTCTAGCGTCTTCTCAGTTCCCACACTAGTTTTGCTCCCTTTGCACATTCAATAAATGTAGGTGTCATGTAGACATGGTCAAAAATTCCTCACAGCTCCTTCCATCAAGAGATGCAGTCTAGGGCCGGCCGAGTGGCGCATTGGTTAAGAGCTGGCTTGGGATGCCAGTTCTGAGCAGCAGGGCCCCAGTTCGGATCCCACATGAGGGCCAGTGACACTGCGCCCTCTACAGCTAAGATGATGAACAACCGCTCAACCTGGAGCTGGGCTGCCGTGAGTCGCCAGCGATGGCATAGGCTGCAGTGAAGCTGCAGTGGGCTGCCATAAGCTACCATGAGTGGCTGGCAGCCAGTGTGAGTGGCCGGCAGCCAGTGCGAGTCCCCACGAGCTACCATGAGCGGCCATCCAGAGACCGGCAACTGATCTGCCTCACCTGGGAAGAGCGCAATGATAATACCAACATGGGCCAGTGAAGCAACATCCTCCACAACTAGACTGAAGAACAAAAATGACAGCAACCTGTCTGTTCCCCTTCCCCCGATTCCCCAGCACTGTTCCCCTCCCCCAATTCCCCAATAAAATCTTAAAAAAAAAAAAAAAAAGAGATGGAGTCTATTTCTTCTCCCTTGAATAGAACTTCGGACATGCTATGTATAGCCTATAGAATGTGGTGACAATCGTGTAAGTTCTGGAGTCCACTCTTCAAGAAGTCTTGCAGTGTCTGCTTTCTTCATCCTGGAATGCTGCTCTGAGACTGCTGCTTGATGAAGTAGCCTGAGAGGAAAGACCATACAGATACTGCGACCCAGCCATCTTGGTTGATCTGTCTGAACCTGGCTCTCAGCCAACCCACAGCTCATGAGAGAGCCCAGGTGAAGCCAGCAGAACCACCCAGTTTACCCACAAAATCATGACAAATAATAAATTTTGGTTTTCAGCCACTGATTATTAAGATGTTTTATTATGCAGTAAATGATAACTGATACAATTGGCATTCCCCAGTTTCCTGTGACTCATTTCTTGTCTCACTATACATATTTTATGGGTGACTGTAATAGCTCCCACACCTTTATCAACCAATTGCATGATGATAGCTCCCAAATCGAATTATTTGCTCTTGAGATCTAGACCCATATTCCCAACTTTCTGTTCTGCACATTTACTTGATATATTTGTATAACCCACAGACACTTCAAATTTGACCCATCAAAACTAATTCATCATCCAATCTCCTCATATCCCAAACTATTCTATCTCTTGATTTCTCATCTTACTGAATGTAATCACTATCCCCCCTTTCTCTCAAACTTGAAAATTGGGAATCTTCCTAGATTCTTTTCTCTCATTCCTGTTTTATTTTTCTTCCCAAATATCTCAAATATGTGCCCTCATATCTGTCACCATTACTACAGTTCAGACAACTCTAAGATTTACAATAGATTACTGTGGTAAGCTGTTACATATTATACATATTGTATTATAAACTCTCGCCCACTTCACATTTTTGCTCCATAATATTGCCAAGCTGCCCTTTTAAACTGCAGTCTAGTTGTGTGCCTTTCTTGATTAAAATCTTTAAATGGCTCCCAAGTCCTTCATTTTAAGTCTCTTTACTGCTCTTCCTCTCCATCTCACCCCTTCTCCTCTCTCTCTGTCTCTCTCTCCCCCCACCTCCACCTATCTCTCCTGCCTGATCCTAGGATCTAGGATTCCTTCCATGATTTAATTTCTCCAGCTCATAGCCAAGCTCTCTTTAATGTGCACATTCATCTAGCTATTCCTAACTCCTTGCTGATCTCTGACAGATCTAATATGAGGATAACCTGACACATATAGCACACTATTTATTCCTAGGCTGGATTGAACTATATCTGCCATGCAAGCTTTTGTTTTCACACCAGGATTTTCCACAACCTGTTTGCTTGGCCTGAAGCACCATTTTCCTTCTTTTGCATCTGACTAATTCTTACTCTGCTTCAAATATTGCTTCTTCTAGGAAAATTTCCTTACCTTTTCTGAATAACCCCACTTTCACCAGTCCAAATGAAAATGGGTGTCTATTTTTGATGCTTCTACAGAACCCAGAAACATTAATAGCTTTTGTACTTTCTTTTTTCCTAGTTTTCTAGACAGGTCCTGGACCGAGTCATCTTTGAAGTCTAAGTGCCTAGACTGTAGATGTTAAGTTTCTTTTATTTTTTGGAGTTGGGGTGGGGTGAGGGTAGGGAGGTGGGGTTATAAAAAGCGTGGGAGGTAAATGAAGGGAATTTCTCAGTCAACTAGGGCCTGGGGTTTACAAATGTCCCACCATCTCTTTTTGTAAATAAAGTTTTGTTGTAATACAGTCATGCCCACTTAATTATTTCCACACTACACTGACAGAGTTGAGAGGTGAGTGACATTAGGGCCCCCCCAAAACTAAAATATTTATTATGTAGCCTTTTACACACAAAATATTTGCCAACACCAAAGATCTAGATTTTATGTATTTAAATATGAAAATATTCTTTGAACTCCAGTAGCTAAACAATGACTCTGTGTCAGATTCTAGGGGATTAAAAAGGTAACAATAATATAGTCTTTAAATAGAATAAATTTACAATCCATGGAAGTGATGGCCATGTTTGAAAGCATATAATTTCAACCAAAGGTAATGATTAAGGATCACTAAAAGGATGGCTGCTAAATGCTTCATGGAGATTGAGTGGGTTTACCATAGGACTGGCCAGTTTGAAGGCCCTGGCTGGAAAACCAGTATGTTTTGCCTTTAAAGTCCCGTTCCAAGTGCAGTATGTCCCATATTAATCAGCACTACATGGATGCCGGGAGGCATCAGAGGAGGTTGGATGAATGGCTGCTTTCACAGGTCCATCTCAGGTGCAGCAAAACACCAGGTGTTTGGAGGTGGAATATTTGGAAATATTTAAATGACCTTGAAATTTTTTCACTCTTCACCTTGTTGTCCTTCCCTGCCCAAATTACCCTTGCCTTTTTTCCTGTTCTTTTTGATGATACACTATATTCCCACTCAAGCCCAACATTGCAGGTATCATTAATTCTTTTTTCCATCCTGATATTTTCTACGGCTCCTGTTCACTCAATTTTGAATTCCTATAAATTCTGCCTCCATAATGACTTATAACAGTAGTTGCTATCTATAATTTCCAGTTTGAAACAATATTTGAAAACATAAATTGTTGTTTATTGTTTGTTTATTATCTGCCTGTCCACCACTGCACTCTATAAGCTCAGTGAAAGCAAAACCTACTATAGCATGCCCAGACTTCATAAAGTATTGTATAGCACAAGCTGCCATTGTACTAAATCCTCTAAACTGTGATTACAGCAAGTTCTCCTAACTAAAAGTAGATCCACTAAAAACAATCAACATTTTTTTTTAAGTAACTTAGTCTATGTCTCAGACCTATTATCAATAGTTCTAGAAAGAAATTCTTTAACTTTCAATGCTAGAGTAGAAGAACAGGCCATCAAAAAAACAAGGCTAAAACTTTGTTGTCCACTGCTATAAAGTGCCTATCTTCCTATACGATTAAAAAAGATGGAATCTCAAAGGTCCACTGTGGCTTCATAGTGCTTTCTCTAATTGTGACAGATTTTTTATTCATATGAGATTGTAGTTATTACATGTCTACCCCATGGAAATATCCACATTTTTTTTTAATAGCACCTCTCAGAGCTTCCAGGCAAATGAAAGGTTTTATGTGCAAAGCTAAACATAGGTATCCTCAGGCTGTACTGTGGAAGGCTGTGACCTCCCCAAACTAATGCCCTGCTGCTGTATCATAAATACCCTCAGTTAACCATGCTGTAGGGAATTCCCAAGGTATTGGGAAAAAAAGGTCGGGGTAAATGAGTAGCGTTAGAATAACTAACGGTATTTGAGGTGGCTATAAAATGTCCTAGTCATTAATCGAGACCAACAAGCATACACTGTGCAGTATACCAATAAGCTTCAGACACAAAACTGCTATCAATTACACACCATAATTAATGAGCATGAAAATTTCCCGATAGTTGGACCACTATCTTCAATAAAATTAAAATTTAAAAGATCTGCAAAATAGAAGAATAACTCAATTCTATGGAACGATAAACTGACCAATTTAATATTATTAGAATGAACAGCAGTCAACTACAATTGACTAAGTCTAACAATGTTATATAAACACATCCTTAACATTTTTTTATATGCTTCCAGATTCCTTTCTTTTGATTATCCTATCTGAGTCAGCCTTAGCCTTGTGTGTTTCAGCCCCCTCCTACACCTTTCTATGTATCTTATTGTGTTCCCTCTTCTTGTCCAAGCTTGTCACCTAACTGTGGGAGTTTAATAAATGCTATCTAACTGTGATGACGGTCTTTTTATTTTCCTTTACCTCCATTTTCTTCTCTCTTATATACTTCTACTTAGAATCCATCAAAAACATTTATTGAGCACCTACTCTAGAGAGGAACAGCATTCCTCAACTCCAAGAGATTATGTTCTCATTTTAATTGTAGTACAAAATTGTGCTTGTATCTACCCTGTCAAAGACAGTTTCCCATGGAAGAGTGATTTAAAAATAAGTTCATGCATGCAATATTTAACTATAATGTTGTTTTCTCAATTAGGAGTTTAATCTCTTAGTAATGGGGTTGTGTCTTTGCATGTCTGCTACAATACCAAATCCAGAGTTTACCAGTCCTAAAGAAATAAAATAAAAAGATAGCTACTCATAACATTCAATATTACTAAAATTAAATAATGCTTAGCAAATAGTCAACACTCAATAGTTCTTAGATATTATATTTTATAACCTAATCACATCTGTTTATAAGTAGAAATAAGCATATTTGACTTTTACCATAATGCTACCTTTCATGGTGGACGTTATGTGACATCAAGTTTTAGATAAAATAAAATCACACACAAAAATATCCTTCTTGTAATTCTATTTTTGTTATGTTATCTTGAAAAGGTAAACAAGCAGGACAAAAGAATTACGTTATACTCTGCAGAGTATAGAAGCTTTAGAATTATAGAAGCTTAGACACCAAATGGACTTTAAATATCTAATTCAATCTCTCACTTTATCAGTCAAAGATTAGGTGAAAACATTTAAATTACGCATCCCTTCTTTTTATCAAAACTCCACAAAGACACAAATGGAAATATTCTTTAAACTATGCTATGCTATGCATTGCAAAATCACTAATGGTCTCACAATTTGGCTTAAAAAATGTGTGAGAATTAAACCTAAAAGCCATCAGAATTCATATACTTCATCAAGATAGAAGGATAGTTTTGTTTAACATTTCTAATTTTATTCAGTAATTTACTTCTTTATATATCCAGAGAGGAAAAGAGATTAGTGGAGATATAGAAGTTTTAGTAAGTCAAAGTTGAGATTTTGAAACACCAAATATCACACCATGTTTAAGTATTAAAAACTGAGATTACTTCATAGCATTTTTAATCAAACACGGCTGAACAAGAAGAATATATTTATTGAGATTTCACTATGTCCAAACACTGCATTTAGTCTTTTATATAGAATCAGATTACTTGATGGTTTAGGATTAAGTCTATTTTAGAGAGGACAAAATTTAGTCCTAAAAAGGGCATACACAGTAATGGTTAAGAGCATGGATGTAAATCCTGTTTCTACCACTTAATAATGGTTGCTCTCCTCTGTGCCTTAAATGTCTCAGATGTAGAATAAGAAAAATAATAGGACCTTCTTCACAGCATTATTTTAAGTATTATGTAAATTACTTAAAACAGTGCTTGGCACATAGTCAGTGTTATAAAGTGTTAGCAGAGGTGGATTTACCCTGAAGCTAATGAAACAAGCATCAGGGCTGCCTCATTTGCACTATCAGCTTCTCATGAATGACCTTCCCCAGAATGACCTTAGCAATATTTTTTATTCATCATCGTGCATTCTTTTACTTAAAGAGCACTCCGTCCAATTGTCAAACTTAGATTTATTCTCGCATGTTATTATTATTGTTGTTGTGTTAGGAAGATTAAGTATTTACCCCAGGGCACATAACTAATAATGACATATCTCATATATGACCTAAGATCTATGTGACTAAGGAGCTGGAATTCTTAATCAAGATGTTTTCCTGCCTATTTCTAGCATGTTTCCTTTGTCTTATAACTGTAATTATACAAGAGGATAAATCCCTCTTTCATGTGAGAAAACAAATATTTCACAATCATACCTGGGGGCGGGGGGCAAAAACAATGTATATACATGACTTGCATTCATCTTTTGTAATCGGTATATATTGAGTATTACAATTTTAAAACAGCTCTTTCCTTTCTTAAAATGCATATACATTTTTCTGGCACCCCTGGTATTTCCATTATATCAAAAGGAGGATATGTCCCACAATCAGCAGTGGGGTGTATAGTAGCCATCTACCATGGTTTGCCAAACCTCACTAGTTGACATGCCTGGTTGTCTTCAAGGAGCATGAAGAGAAGTAAGAGTATGGCTAGTGAAGAATTAGTTACCTTGGTTTGTTTTCTACAAGAAGCCCAGTAAAGTCTCTCCTACTATCTGTCAGGTGTGGCTTTTCACCATTGGAAAGCAAGGAGCAGTTGAGCCTAGGATCAGGGATGATAAGAGGTCAACCTTGAAATTCTGGTTTCATTTGAAGCTACCCATACATGTATTCAACACTAATGTACTGATCTTTTATTGTGATCCAAGTACTGTATGGGGACCAGCTGTATTTGGAAAGTATATGTTGAATTTATTTATTCAATCAACAAATATTTATGGAACACCTACTCACATTACAAAGAAAGGAGCAAGGTAGGTAAGGACCCTGCTCTCAATAAGTCTATATTGAATAAGAATTTTTTTGTAGCTATCTTAAATCACTTTATAAAAAAAATCAGAGGGCATTCTAGGCTGCAAACATAAACCTTTGAGGAAAATTTTCTTTGTTTATCAGCATATTTAATACCCAGTGATAATTTTTATCCTTGAAATATCTTGCTTATCACCGCCAGTGCTAAACATCTTCCCAAGACTCTATTGAATTCACATAAAGTAATTACTTCACCCTTGGGTGACCATTCACATTAGTAATGGCTTTAAATTACAATAAACAAGTATGCAGACTTTCTGTAGAAGGTGTAGTATTACAACAGGCTCCACAGGAATGGAATCAAAACCTATTTAAAAAAGTAAATAATTGACTCTTAAGAAATCAACGTTGTATGTACTGTGTGTTTTTAGACAAAAGGATGTCTTTAAAAACTCCTGAGCAAATATACATTAAAGAACATTAGGACACAGAAGGAAGCTGAACTTTTTCTTTTCAGATATACATGGTGCAGGTACCATATTGTCTCACTGTAGAAAACCAATATGCTTGACAAAGAGGTTTCTTTTCCAGAACTGGCATCTACATGCACATGGAAGAGGTAAACTCATACCCCTACTTCAACTTTTTTCCACTGTCAGAACTAAAATAAAGAGAGCTGCATTTTTGTAAATTACTGGAAGTGCCAACAAATCTACTGACACCACATACCAATCAAAACTTTCCAAGTCATGCAGTCCAGCTAATAACGACATTATGTAAACAAAAGTATTAACTAGCTACAAACTTTTGAAACTTTTTTTTTTCAAAAAAATCCACTAGGTAACTTTTCACGTTGACATGTTTCATGAATTGGTACAGTGCATAATAACATATCTTATGTCGTGGATTTTAAGTTGCCTTAGGGTTGTTTGAGTAACAATTTGAGGTTTAACCTAGAGCTCAATTTCACCGCTGCCACTGCTCTCAGGATATTTTTGCCAGAAATGAAGCATTCCAGTCATTGTTCCTAATAAGCTGTCTGCTGCCAACTACTAACTACTTAAATTACCAGGTATCCTCAAGGAAAATCTCTTTCAAGAACTCCTGAGAACTAAGAAGCTGTACATACTCAAATATCTGTCATTCTGAATCCAGTTTTGGGAAGATTTTAAATATTTATTGAAGGTTAGACAAAATAGTACATAATATTCTCTTCTGCAGAATTCATAAATCGCCATACTTCTAATGACAAAAAGAAAACATCCATCTTGCCAGCAACTTCTACTCTAACCACAAATCTTAATTCTTCCTTCTGATGAAGCGTCTGCGGCATGATGTACTTATGGGAGCAATATAAGCACCTGACTTAAAAAAAAAAAAAAAGTGGCCTGACATGTTCTCATTGATTCAAAATCAAATTTTAGTACAATATTTATGTATCAATTATAAACAACAGAGCAGTGTTTTTACTTCTAACATGTTTATTACAAATATGTTTTTGGAGCCTTTTAATTTCAAGGTAATATTATGACAAAGTTTGTTATCACCTATGATGGATAGACATATGTCCACAGGTATAGGAAAAGCCAAGGAAAAGCCAAGAGTCAACTGAACAGTACTTAACAATAATTATAAAGGCCTTATTAACTAGATTAGATCCTTTCATATCCGTTGTTAATTTTTTGTTCATTTACAAATCACCTAAATGAACTCTTCTCTTTTATATTTTCAAGAAACACATGCGCTGCTGCTTTATTTTGCCATTTCCCTTGCTTCTAGAAAGGTTTGGTGAAAGGTCCAACCAATTCTTTGTCCCTAAATTTTTTTAAAGTAAAACACCAAAGAATCATCATTCGCAACTAAGTATCCCCAAAAGCTTTTACAGTGACATTCTACTGTTCTGAACTTTTTAAAAAGTTGCTGGCTGCTCTTTAGTAGCGCTAGTTTTTAAAACAATCATTATCTTGAAAATAGAATCTAATATAAAGAGGACCACATTTACAAATGAAACCTCTGTGAATATCTAAATATGTTAATAATCTAAATCCAATTATTGAATGTCCATACGAATACCAAGTGAAGTTAGGCTTCACTATTGGCTTCTTTGGCTTTTATATGAGAAACGATATCTACCTAGTGACTTTTAGAAAATATTTTCAGAAACTCGAATGGTTTTTTGAAAAGAAAATATCTAGATTCTCCAACATTTTTATTCTTCTTGTTGAACAATAAGCTGCATGAGAAGATGCTCATCCATCTTTGGGATTCAGTCATAGAACATTCTATTACTCTGGAACCAAAGTGAACAATCCATCTCCTGAGATTAAAAGGTCTTCTGAAAACTGTACTCTTCCTATTAAATGCTACTACAGTTACAGAATTGTAAAAGATTAATTCTGATAGCGAACATAAAGGATTTTAGATTGGCCCCATTTCTTTTATTTATATGAAAGTTAGAAATGAAAAGCATAAAAATGTTGCGTGCCCAAATACAATCATTGTGTGACCATGTATTATTCTCAAATTTTCTGAAGACTGTTTCCCAATTTTTTTTTAATTAAATACGTTTTAAACTTTAGAGAAGGTTATCTGGTAGGGTAGGATTAACATGGGGTCGAAATCCATATAATTATTTGTCTATCTCCTTGGGCTTTGGATTATATTAAATGTCAACCGATGCTGTATAAAATATTCACTGTTATATAATGCCAGCTGACATCAGATGAATAGAGAATAAAATAATTATTATATTTCTAGTTTGAGTATAAATTATAATTTTAGTTAACAAAATTATATAAACAACTGTATTACAGGTCCTTTGCACGCCAGGAACTGTCCTGTGTGTGAGAACACAATGATAACTAGACAGATATGGCCTTGGCCTCTCCAAGCTTTACAGTTTGTGTCTTTCAAAAGATTTTATGCCTTATACTTTGAAGTTTTGTGTCCCATTTGTCTCTAAAACTCTCAACTATCCATGTATTATGGAATATTTACAGAACCACATCAGGATGTTCAATCTTGGGTAATTAAATATCACTCTAGGAGTGAATAAAAATGAAAAGACAGAGAGTAGGGTGCAGAAAGTTCCATAAACAAATTTCTCAAAATTTTATGATCTCAAATTCCTAATGCTCCTTCTAGTGATCCACGTTTTTTCTTTCTGACAAAGATGAAATTATGTTCAAGTGGTTCTTTTGGTTGTATAAATTATATATCTCAACATATACAAATATATTGCTCAAATTCTCCCTTTACTTTCTATAAGGAATTTTATACGATATGTTTGAAGAAGGCACTGGCTGTTATCAGAGTACTGTTTTATAATCCATCATATTTTTTTATCATAGGATGAATTACTCATCATTTAAGGTAAGATAATTTGGTTTCTATATGTCTGAGTAGGATTATTTAAATCATTATAGAATCCAGTAAATAGAATAGATACATTTAATTATGCAACTAAGTTTCACCTGTAGTTTACCTTTGAGAAGATGAAAAAATAAAACAGAACAAAAATGCCTCATCCATAGCAATACTAAACACACACACACACACACACACACACACACACACACACACACACAGACTATATCTAAATTCTATTTCAATACACCATATAATTTATTTACTGCTTAGTGTGAAATATCCATATTTTTATGTTCTCGACTACCACTGTGGTTTTCATTTTTCTTAAGGATTGGAAAAATACAAATCTGTAAAGGGAAGCCCTCAGTTATTAGAGGAACTTAAACATATCCTCACAATTACCACCTTTGCCAAAACACGTTTCTAATAAAAGTAGCATCACCTTTGGGAGCACCAATCCATTTTCTCAGAGAAACTTGAAATATTATGAAACTCATTTTTTACTGTATTTTGTTTCCACTGTTTCATAATTTTGCATAGAAAATGTCATATAAAAAGTACTCACCTCCTTGAATGAAAGCTAGTTTTATAGGCAGAGTAGATGGTGCAGCGGCAAAGTTGAGGTAATGAAAGTGGACTTGTACTCCCCGGAGGGAAACTCACGGGGGTGCGTGCCAAGTTTTATTGCATTGCTATTTGGCATACCAATGACAAAATTCTTGAATTAATAGTAATACGAAACAAAAAAATAAACACACACGTAACAACCCTGAACTAATCAGATCAGTATGTCAGAAATATAGCTTGTTTTATAAAACCATTAACTTTCCCCAAGTAATTTTCAAATATATTTTGACAGCATTTAAACAAACATATTAAAAAATTATGTTGCTGAATAATCATTTAAAAAGTAGTAAGGATCTTCTTTTTGGCAAGGGGAGTCTTCTGTAATATTTTTTAATGCACTGACATCCACTAAGATACAAACCTATTTTTAATAACTATCTCTAATGTATTTTTTTAAGAATACACAATTTCTTTATTTTAACATAAAGTTTCACTAACTACCAGAAATACCATGTGTGATATATTATCCAAGTTATTAGCAAATAAAGCTAGACTCTTTGATAGTATTATTATTGCTGTTTTAGTTTCTTAAGCAAACTTAGTCAACTAAATCATGAATACATTTAGAATGAGTTAAAAATGTTTCAAGTAGGCATTCATGCACAAAATAGTGTGGAGATTTACTTTAAATTTGTATCACTCTATACTGTCCATGAAGACACTTTAAAATAATTGTATCATTTCCTACCATGTAATTGTATATTTTTAAGTTTATACTCAGTAAATTATGGTAAGTACAAACAGGCATGATTGAGAGAAGAGTTGTGGAAAAGCCATTACGCTAAAATACATATATTAAAAAACTGAAGCCCATGTCTAAAATTATCCTCACCTTTTTCTGCATAGAAATGTTAATAAAATATTTAATAGGATTAAAACACACATACTGGCTTAAGAAAAATCTGTGTGTGTGTGTGTGTGTGTGTGTGTGTGTGTGTGTGTGTGTGTGTGTGTGTAATAGAGAGAGAGAGAGAGAGAGAGAGAGAGAGAGAGAGAGAGAGAAATGTATTTACACACTATGGGTATTGAAGTCTTGAAATAACAAATCAAATCAAAATACAATATTAATAATAAAGATTAAGGAGGACAGCTGGTTGAATCCTCCTTTAATGCCAAAAACCACCTAAAGTTCTTAAACATTTTTGAAATCATCAGGTCACAAAAAGTTTCTCTACAGGGTATTTTCACTTCAGGAACTTCACAAGTTTCAGGAATGCCCCACTCACTCTAAGGGGTGCCAAAGCATCTTTTCTGGATTGTATCAGCAGCTGTGTTTTCATTTTAATTAGTGGCTGATGCATTTTACTTATATCGTCATCAAAAATGTAATCCTATAATCCACTAAAATTCTGTCTGAAACAAAATGAAACTTGCATCCCACTACTCTTAAATAAGCAAGGCATCACAAAGAGATTTTGGTGATGTTAGTTGTGGAACAAGGACTGGCCAAAAGGAGAGGAAAAAAAAAGTAATTATTATTTTATTTTCAGCAATCCTTGCTCTGGCCACAGCAGTCATTGTTGCTGGAACAATATCCTCCCCTCCCAGAGTGAGTATAAATAAAAGACCTAACTCCCTACACCTTTGTCCCCCAGGAACAGTTCTGATTAGAATCTAAACGCAACAGAACACATGCCTTCACATAGAAGCCGGGGAGCACACACGCGCTGGACTTTACCTGTTTTTATGCCGAGTCTTTAGCAAGTTCCTTCCAAAGGGAGCCATGGTCCGCCAGGCACTGGAACAGCAGCGAGGACCTTATCTCCAAGTTATCTGAAGGGTGGGGGTAGGGATATCTGGATTTCTGGGGTGAAGGGAGGACTGGAAGCTTCCTCTTCACCTCCTCAGATGTTCCTGGCTTCCAGCTCATTAGTAGCCGGCTAAGAGAGTTGTTGGAAGTTGTGCAACTGCTGCTTAACTTTGAACTGCGGGAATTGTTGTGGCTGCTGCACCTTTGGAGACCTGCCCAGCTTCAGCCTCTAAGAAGGCGTTTGGAAGCAGGAAAAGAAAAAAAGAGGGAGAGGAAGGGAGGGGGACTCTATTGTTTTCTGTACTTATTTGCAGACTTGCTAAACTTTAAGAACTGCCAACCTCACAGGCCTGGTAATGCCTATGGAATGGGAATTTCACTGGATTTGGAAAACCCCCTCTCCCCACCCCCCACCTCCTTTCCACACCCAGCCACACAAGGTGTACTGAACACACATGAAAGGATTTAAAAGTAAACACCCCACTTCCCAGGCAGCTCCAGTCTGTGAAAAGTAACCTGATCACGGCCAGCAAGAAAGAGGGCCCAGGGCTCTAGCCTAGGGGTTCGACACCAACATCCCCCGCCCGGGCTGTCGGGGCTGCAAAACGGTGGAGGAGGAGCGAAGCTGGAGACCGGATCCAGGTGGTCACAGACCATGCTGGAATCTGAGCCCCCGAGTTCATGATCCTAAGACCTTACCCCAGCTCCATTCCTCCGCACTCCTGAAGTTCATCTCACAAAAGTTGAAGGACCTGAAGAACCGCAGGGCTCCTGATCACAGCATGGACATTGGAGCCAGCGGGAATTGAGGGTCCGGCTCCCGCCGCATTTACACGGAATCCTGCCGCCTCGTTGGCATCAACTGGGCCTTTGGGGGTGCGAGAGTTTTAGGGAAGAGTCACTGTCTGCTCCCGCCCCTCACTCAACATAGTCTAGTCGGAGATAGCAAGCGCCTGGAGGGCATCAGGCAGCTCCCAACGCTCAGTGGAGGTCAAAGGGTGGCGGGCATCCCTGGGACCCACGTCAGCTCCAACCCACGACCCGAGCAACCGGGCAGGGCAGGGCGAGGGGACTCGGGTGGGCGGGCCGCCCAGCGCGGACCAGGCTTCCCTTAACCCACGAGGCCGTGGGAAAGCGCTGTCCAGGGGCGACGGCCCCGGGGAACTTTCCCAGGATGTGTAGCCTAGGATTTCGTCCCCCTAACTCCCCTCCCCCCTGCCTCTCCTCCCCCTCCTGCTGCCCAACTTCGAATCCCTGGCTTCCGTGGCACAGGGAAGGAGGGAAAAGAAATCCAAGGACTGTGGATTCACCCTGAATCACGCTTCAGGCTAGTGGGTGTCTGGACCTTGGCAGAAAACGTGAACGGTTCACACTTTCTTTGGGAGCCCACCACCCACCCCCAACAATATCAAACAAAAGAGTAATCTCAAAGGCTACTATAATTTTATATGCACTGATTTACCCAGGATTCTACAGAGCTCAAAAAATCATTTTTCATAATTTACTATCATAATTCTTCTCTTGTGCTCTATATTGCATATTTCTCTGTATATCTATATACCTATATGTATTTTATATAGCATATTATTATTTAAAATGTTATTGTTTATAATTGTACATAAATATTATATATAAGCCATATATATCTCAAATTGTCACAAATTAGAAAACATTACAATAGTCAATGCTTTAATTCAGTTACCTTTTTTCTAGTCCTGGAAGATAAGATAATTAAAAAAAATGTATATATAACCATCTTTTAAATGGACCTATGGTAGTGGTAACAAAGAAAACCTTTAAAACACTGAATGTAGTAATGACATATTTTGTCTTGCATGTTTATATTTATATATTATATATACATACATAATCATATACAGACTTTATATATGCAGCAAAAATAGCAATCTTGGGTATACTTTAGTTTCAGCTCTTGATTTTATTTTACAAGCACATCACAAAAAATGATTTAAACGATTATGGAAGATTGCCCAGTTATTCTCAGTTGTTTAAGATATAATCCCCTAAAGCTATACTGTTTACTTATTAAAATAATAACTGCAGTCAATTTGCAAAGTATTGTGTATTTACAAATATTCCTGTTTCCTGTAGTTTCGGTTCTCCACCCTTATTAACATTACTGTATATATAGTTTTCATATAAAACATTTTTCAATAAAGGAGTTTTAATGGATCAAGAGGAAACATTACATCTTTATTAGTATAATCTTACATTGAGTTTCAAGTTAGCACAAATGAGTCTCATTTATGATAGTGTTATTCCTCACATAAAATATTCTATTACTACTCTTCATGACAACCTCTTTGATGTGCAAGGATTAAATACAAAGGGTTAATGTCCCTTCTGTAGTAAAAGCTAAATGGACTCAAAAACATGGGCACTAATATATAAATTTAAAAAATAAGCCAACAACAATTTTAAAAGAAAATAACAAAATATATTTTTTTAAATCAACTTCACTGGTACCCAGATATTATATAGGCAAATTGAAATGAGATTTTATTTTGCATCTACGAAATTGCCTGATATTTGAAACTCGAAGACTTTTTCCAAGGAAATAATCAATTTCATTAAAAGGTTTATGCTTATTGACATTCATTTGAGAACTAAAAGAAATATTGCATACAAAGTGTTTATACAAAGTATTAGACAAAGTACTACTTTTTTTTATTTACAGGGTAGACAGTAGTAAGAAAAATTATCTCAACTTACAGATAAAGCAAACTAATGATAGTGTGTCTTGTCAATAATAAAATGGAACTGGATAACCTCCCAAAAGTTATCCAGTTTTCTGGAAGAATGCATTTTTAAAAACTTTTTAAAAAATAATTTTTATTAAATTAATTGGGGTGACATTGCTTAGTAAATTATATAGGTTTCAAGTATACAATTCTATAATACATCATCTGTATATTGCATTGTGTGTTCACCACCCAGAGTCAGTTCCCCATTCCATCACCATGGTTAGGCCTATACTCTGAAAAATCAGATGTTAAATTGTAAAAAACAAAAACAGGTAAGTTGCAAATTATTTTATTCAGGAGCAATACAAATGATTTTTGTCTACTAGAAAGGTAACTCAAAAGGTTATAGTTTTATTGCCCTGGACGACATCATATAATTTTATATCTAATGTAATTTTATTTCAGCATTCTTTGTTTAATTCACTAACTATATATAGCATTCTTCCCTATCACCTTTTGAACCAGCTTTATAATTCTGCTGGATTCCTCATTAATAAGTTAGGCCAATATTTAACACTTTCCTACTATATATTTGTATAAGATCCATACCTTTTAGATTTTTGGAAAACTATACTTTGAAAAATTCTGAGAATGCGTCAGTTCTTTTCTCAACCAATAAGTATGCTTCATAGAAGAAACATAGTTACTGATCTATAAAACCCCTACCTTTCTTAAAAGATGAAATGTATAAAATGAGATTTGATGGTAAAACTAGTTTAAATGTCCTTTTGCTCATCCATAATTATGAAGCTCAATCAAAATAGATAGAAAAGGTATATTTTCTTATATATTTAGATTGACATATGAAAAATCAACATGGAAGATGGTACATTACACTTCATAATGAAAAAAATTGATTGAATATTCTCCTGAATCAAATGAAAATTATTTAATCTGTGATTGAGTTGATCCCAAAAGAGAAACAGTGTGAAAACATGTATGAAGTTCAGACAATTAAGTTCGCGAACTCATCCTAGAAAAAGTGCTACATACCTCATTGCTGAATATCACTACAGTCACTTTCCAAGTACTCCCCTTGGAAAGATATACACCGACACCGGTGCCTCATCCACCTTTCAAAGCAATTTTGGAACTCTTTCTGGAATGGCCATCACAGCTGTCATCCTGTTATCTTTGATGTCCTGAATGTCATCAAAATGTCTTCCTTTCAGTGTTTCCTTTACTTTTGGGTCAAGAAAAAAGTCATTGGGGGCCAGATTGGGTGAGTAGGGAGGGTGTTCTGATACAATTATTTGTTTGCTGGCTAAAACTCCCTCATAGACAGTGCTGTGTGAGCTGGTGCATTGTCGTGATGCAAGAGCCATGAATTGTTGGCGAAAAGATCAAGTCATCTAACTTTTTCATGCAGACTTTTCAGCACTTCCAAATAGTAAACTTGGTGAACTGTTTTTCCAGTTGGTATAAATTCTTAATGAATAATCCCTCTGAAATTAAAAAAGGTGAGTAACATCTTTGCAACAATTTTGCGAACTTAATTGCCAGATCTTGTATTCCGATTTTGATAGAAACCCCTGTTTTTGAAGGAGGTGTAACAAAATATTATATCAATTCTTGGTCTCATGGTCTCAGAACCAACCTCCGTTTATTTTAGGAAGTCTTTTTTTATTATTATTGAACATTTTCCCCAGTTTTATTGAGATCTAATTAACATACATCATTATATAAGTCTAAGGTGTACATCATAATGGTTTCACTTACATATATTGCAAAATGATTACCACAATAAGTTTAGACAGCATCCATCATCTCATATAGATATAATAAAAATGACTAAGCAAACAGATTTAAAAAATAATGTTTTTCCCTTTTGATGGGAACTCTAGGATTTACTATCTTAACAACTTTCATATATATTATACAGTAGTGTTAACTATAGTCATCATGCTGTAGGGTACATCCCTAGAACTTATCTTATAACTGGAAATATGTACCTTTGACCACCTTTCTCCAATTCCTCCTCCTCCCACTCTCCACCTCTGGTAACCACATTCAAGGCTTTTTATTGCTGAACTTTTCTGACTTTTAGCTTTAGCACATATGACTTCACTAAATGAGTAAGAGATATAATACAGGAGTTACTAGCATGAGTTTGAAACTATGTAGACTGGGACACATGTCACAGCTCTGCCACCTCCTAGTAGAGATCTTGGGTAAATTCCTTAACCTGCCTGAGCCTCAGTTTTCCGATCTGCAAAATAAAGAAACTAAAAATAATGCATTCTCATTTTCCATTTAAAGTAAATTTAAGAGGATTTTTTTCTTTAAAAAATACTGTCTTGTACAGATATGTTGCATTCTTAATATTAGAAATTTACTCTTCACATTTAAATGAGTAAGTTGGCTTTCTGGTATAATTATCATACGTGTCTGTGCTGGTAAGAGCCTGTTTGCCCTAGAGCCTGCATGAAAAGAATAGCAGATCTGAGGTTCTAGATATTTGATTACACAGGGTTACTTGACTCTGAGCTAATCAGTCACTACTTATACAGTAATCTGTGAGGGAATAACATACGTTACAGCATGTTATAATCAATCTGATTTACTCAAAACACCATTCTCAATTAAGAGAAAAATAGCAAGATACAGAACCTGTTTTGTTTACATAACAGAGAAGAACTCATAAATAAATAAAACTGACTAGAAGAGCGGAATCAGAACTTAGGTGAGGATCTTTGGACAAATCAAGATATAGCAAAAGGGCACCGTGTAGAACAGAGCCATTTATTTATAGAAGAAGGTAGAAAACCTCAAAAAGTTAGTGGGGTACAAACGGTTATACTCAATTGCAGAGTTGCTATATTATTATTATTACTCCAATGAGTATCTATCTTCTGAATTTTTTTTCTGTTTTAAGTTTGCCCTTGGTAAAAGAAATTATGTCTAAAAATTGGAATGGCTGTGCCTTTTCTCATAGGATTTTCTAAGTAATGGGTGTAGTTATCATAGGATGTGCAATAACTAACCTCTCTAGGAAGTTTGAGCATGGAAGAAATAACTATCTTGACTGTGAGAAAAAGCCCAGAAGCAGAGAGCCTATTTCAGCTCTAGGGTTTTATGGTGGCAATGCTCTTTTGATTTTCAAAACAAGGTTCAGAATGGTACTCCTAAGCTTTTGTGGGACTCACACAGTCATGTATCTAATTAGTCATATAGCTTCAATGGGCTTTTAATTAACTAAACAGTATTTGAATAGCTGAGTGGCTGGGTGTTGGCTAGATCCCCGTGTCCTAAATAAAAGGCCAATGTGTTCACTTAGAAGCCATGGCTTTTATTAACTCTAGCAAAATGAAGTGGCAGATCCCTATAAGGGTGGCTACTACTATAAATTGCTCAACTTCAAAGAAAGTGTTGTGGAACACAGATACTTTAATAAATTAAATGTGTGCGTATGAACATATGAACACCCTCAAACATACAGTCACCTGCTATGCTAAATAATAGAACCATAATATTATACTGTAGGGTTTTACACACTGCATTTTCATGTCTGATACATCTTTTGATCCCAGTATGGCCAGAAGAAAAGAAAATATTTATTTCAATTTTATGAATAAGAAAACAAGGTTTAGAGACATATGATGATTTAACTATTATTCAAAACAAAAACAAAAACCAAAAACAAAAAAACAGTCAAACTGGAACCAAAGATGATTGTAGAGTAAGTAAGAAAGATTGATACCCTGCATTTCAAATCTCTTATCATATAAGTGAACCTGAGACTCAGCGATAACTACACTTGCTTGAAGGTATGTGTTAACATGGAGTAGAACCAAGAACAGACTGTGTAGACTTTGTTAATGACTCAGATATAGATTTTCAATTAAAATGGAACAAAATAAAAACCTAGAGACCCAAACAGACCTTAAAATTTATCAATGCAAGGACTCATTTTACTGCTAAGCACAGCAAAGAATAAATTCTTTTCCAAACTCCACACAATAGGCTTGAAAAACTATTCTCCCAATTTAGTATTCTTTTCAAATTATGTAACGGTATATGCTTAATCTATTTATTGGCATTTAAAGGATTGGGTTCAAATCTTGCAGGCCTTAGTGACATCTATTTCCCATAAAGAAAGAATGTAGTTTTAATTCAGTGACAAGAAATTTCATGAACGCATGGAGCACTAGCAGAATTTCTCTTGAAACAATAGCTAAATCTCACAAAGATATATGATGTGCTTAGTACCAGAAATTTAGTCTTTGAATTTTAGTGTGCCAAAGACTAATAATTTTAAAATTCAGCACTCTCCTTTAACCAATATGGAATGGATAGGGAAAGAAAAGCTAAACCCATATTTCCGGTCTTGACATTAAACCCCACTTTAGGAACTGGCTGAGTGGCTTAGTTCGTTAAGAGCATGAGCTCTGAGAAACAGTGTTGCCGGTTCGATTCCCACATGGGCCAGTGAGCTGTGCCTGAGCTGAGCTGCTAATGGGTGGAAGGATGGTTCAGCTGGTGAGAGAATGTACTCCTAAGAAGGTTGCCAGTTCAACTCTCACATGGAATGGGATGGTGGGCTACGCCCACCCACAACTAAGATTGAACACAGCACCTTAAGCTGAGCTGCCCTGAGCTGCCGAAAGGTGGCCGGATGGTGAATGGACTTGGAGCTGAGATAGCTGTGCTCTCCACAACTAAGATTGAAGGACAACAACTTGGCTGTTCCTCTTCCCCAATTCCCCAATAAAATCTTTACAAATAATAATAATAAATAAACCCCACATTAGGCAGCTTAAGCCAAGCAAGGTTTGAGAACTGGTTATGAAGGTGCTGGAAATAACAGAGAAACAAAAGCAGAACACCAGGAAAATGCTACCATACTTGTGCTGGAATCCATGAGCCTCTCAGCTACTAGAGAAGCTTCTTTGACTAACCATACCTGTGAGAACTTCAGGGCTGCTGCTGGCAAAAACCCTGAATGAAGTGTGCACTCCAGTGGCGCTGGATCAATATTTGCAAACCTTCTGGCTCCTCCCACTTTCCAAACTTTTGCCCGTATTTCTCAATGTCAGAACTTAAGAGAAAGTTGGCACTTCAGCTACTAGCTTGGCAAAGTGTCTCGTAAATACCGTTTGCAGGTTTCTAACCTTGCCGGCACCATGGAAAATATGGAATGATGTGGAATTGAGAACAATTAAATCATGCACGATTTGACATTAGGTAGTTTGTCAATGTACAGCTAGCTACCTGGAAGATTGCAAAGACAAAAGACATGCTTCCCATGTATAAACTAAGTGTGGAGAGAAAAATGAGTTCAGGGACATGATACATAATGCCAAGAGAGAGAGGCTGAGGTAAAGAAAAGCTGTTGAATTTGTCCTATCTTATGACTGATGTAAATAAAAAAAAATATTTAACAATGAGTGTTCAGGACTTGGCTGATACTAGTAATAGAAAATTCCCAGTCAATGTTCCCTTCTCTTAGAAAAAGATCAGATGCTTTAAGAGTATTAGGGAACTACTGGCATATAATGTATTTTTACTAACCTAGACTGTGAGTTCTGGAATCAGACATATCTGATTTTGAATTTGGCCTCTGCTATCTACTAGTTGTGTGACATTGGGATATTGATTTATTTAAATTCTCTGAACCTTAATTTCCTACCTAACCTCACATGGATAGAAACCATACCTAATATGATTGTTTTGAAAACTAGAGTAGGTAACATACACAACATTTCAAATACATAATATGTAGTCAATAAATGTTAGCTCCATCTCCTAGCAGTCCCTGCCACTTGGGGTATGTATGATTCAGGTAAAAATTATTATGCTAGAATAGATTGTTCCTAGAAGAATTAGGACCACTTCTTTTTTTTCCCCATATTCTCAACTACTCACACATAAAATTTTTAGAATTATTACTTGAAAGGAATTAAAGTTGGTGGTCAGTGTTCAGATTCAACTAAGTTATAGATATCAGTAGTAAATATTAATAAAGAGTCAACACGTAGCAGAAAATAATTAGAATATTCTTCAATTCAGAGCATTTAAAAATGTTACAAAGGATAATAATTTATTTGTTTAAATTGCTCGGTTTACCTTAAATATTATTAACGCCAAAAATAAAAACTTAAATCGAGTTTTTACCTTTGAAATGCATTATATTAGTGATTCAAACTAATCTGTGGTAATTTGAAGAGTTTTATGTAATAACAAATGATGATTTCTAATAAAAGTAAATATAGTTAAATTATTAGTGTTAAAAAGATAGGAACATAATCTTAAAAGTTTGCTAATCGTGTTCTTTGCCATCTATGTTTGGCTCATGTTTAACAATCACATCAGCGTGAAGCTAATAAATTATTTGATACAAAAAAGTTTTTTGGATGCCTAGATTATGCAAGACACTGAATTAAAAGCCTACTATTCAAAGGTTAAAAGGTACAGTTCTGGCTTTCAAAGAGCTTGAGTGTAATGGAAAAAAGCAATTATAAAGTATTATTCCTTGAATTGAGCTATGCATAAGATGCAGTGGTGATATAGGAGAAAAGCAATTAAATCTATTAAGGATAGTTGAGGAAAATCATAACTCTGCAAAATAGCTGTTATTCTTGCCATTTTATAGATGTTAATAGCAATAATGGTTTAGAATTATAATACAATCACTTACATGGACTTTATTTGATAATTGATATTAAATTAAGTAGATTTGGAACTATTTCTTTCTTAAAACATATTTTACTTACATTCAAAGAACATATTAGCCTCATATGTAGCCAAGCACTGATATCAATTGTTATGATCTGAATTGTGTCCCACAAAAATTAACATGTTGAAGCTCTAACCCCCAAGGTTACAGTATTTGGAAATAGGGCTTCTAAGGAGTTATCTACATAAGTTTAAATGAGATCATAAGGGCAGGGCCCTAATCTGACAGGGCAGGTATCCTTATAAGGAGAGGAAGCAACACCAGAGCTCTCACTCGCTGCAGACACACAGAGGAAAGGTCATGAGAGCACAGACAGAATGAAGCCAGGATGACTCCTCGCCAGAAACCGAATTTGCCAGCCCCTTGATAAATGACCTCTGGCCTTCAGAACTTTGAGAAAATGAATTCCTGTTGCTTAAGCCACCCAGTATGTGGCGTTTTACTATGACAGCCCGAGCAGACTAATACCCCACTAATATAAAGCAGATGAACTTGGACTAATTTTCCTTGGATGGGAACATCGCAGTACCTTTTGCTCTTTGGAAAAAAACCTACCTCCTTAAAGCCTTTGCATTCTGGGAGAAGAGGTGGGTGAATTTGCACCTGGATCTGGGAACCTCCTGGGAAATCCACAGGGTCTCAGTCCACATCCTCCCTCTGAGATTTAATGTTATAGAATTTCTCAATGAATAAAAGTATTATTCTGGATTGAAAGGATATTAGGGTTGCGAAGGTTATTCAAATCCCATGGTAAGAAAATTTGCAAGTTGCATCTTTCTCACTAGGGTTCTACAGAAAAACCTATAGCCTTGTGAGGGAGGGCTCATTCTGGGAAACTGCCAAGACACAACCACCACACATTTTCATATTCTAGCCAAGTTTGTTATTGTAATTTAGGAAGAAATGTGTGACCCTCAAAGCTGCCATTTCTGCTCTGGCAGGGACCCGAGCTTCTTAGGGCAGTGGCATAGTTCTGACTTTGTGGATCTAGTTTTTGAGACTGAAACCTTGTGAAAGCAATAAAACCAAGGGCAGCTAAAAAGCTAGAACTGTAAGTAAGCTGTTCATATTTTCAAAATTTTCCCCCATATTTTCTGTAAACAGGACTGCTTTGTTTGATTGATCAGGAGTAGGGAAATGAAGAAGAGAGGGAGAGGTAATATTAGATTTCCTGATGAATATAATTGCACCCTCCTCCCCTTACCCATGGTTTTGCTTTCCAAAGTTTTATTTACCCACGGTCAACCATAGTCTGAAAATATTAAATGGAAAATTTCAGAAATAAACAATTCAGAAGTTTTCATCTGTCCTGTTCTGAGTAGTCTGGTGAAATCTCGTGTGTCCTGCTTCGTCTCACCCCGGGTCTGAATCATCCCTTTGTCCAGGGTGTCCAAGCTGGATACACTACCTGCTCATTATTCCCTTAGTAGCCATCTGTTATCAGATTGACTGTTGTGGTATCACAGTTTTTGTGTTTAACTAACCCTTATTTGACTTAATAATGGCCCCAAAGCACAAGAAAGTGATGCTGGCAGTTCAGATATGTCACAAAGAAGCCATAAAGTGCTTCCTTTAGGTGGATGTACAAAAAAACAAACAAACAACAACAACAACAAAAAACAGTATATATAGGGTTCGGTATTATCTGCATTTCAGGCATCCACTGGGAAATATAATAGACATTGACTCTGTGATTGATAAGAGAAGTATTAAAAATATTATTGTTACCTCAATATAGTGGATTAGATCTTGTAGATTTTCATGTGTAGTGGAGCCCTAATAGCTACAATTTAAAAATGGTCATACTTGTGAACAGGCAATTCACAGAAGGATTAAAGAAACTCAGTGCTGAGGTGTTAAAACCATGTGCACAGATTCTTTGATGCTCCTCCCTTCTGTAGGTGAAGTTTATTTCCCCTCTCCTGGAGAATAGACAGGTCTTAGCGACACTCTTCTAATGAATAACAAGCGATAGGGTAGGCTTACAAAATGGCAGAAATGATGGTGTGTCTTTTTAAATGTTAGGTTATAAAAAGACTGTAGCTTCTCTATTGCTCTGAGGGAAGTCATGGTGTGAGAAGCCCTATGGAGAGCCCCCCATGCTGAGGAATCATGCTTACTGCCAGGCGCCACAAGAATGAGCTGAGAAACAGGCAACTCAGCCCCTTCAGACATTGCAGCCTGGGTCAACAGCTTGACTGGAACCCCCTGAGAGACCTTGAGACAGAACCACCCAGCAAAGTTGCTCCCAGATTCTTGAGTCTTACATACAGGCTGAATTAAAAATGTTTTCAGTTGCTCATTTTTGGGGTCCATTGTTTCACTAAGGATTTGTATCCTAATCATAATTCCAACGTGTGGGATAAGGGGGTTTTCCCCAACACCACCAACCAGTGCACCAGACACCAGCTGGGTGTCTTAACTATTTAACTCAGTTCTGACACTATCTAGCTTGAGATAGAATCAGATTCCGCAGCTTATGGGTTTAGTCCTACAAGACTGCTGCCCCCATCAACTGCAGCCTCCAATAGCAAGTCCAGGTTGTTATCTGTGACTGACTGACCGGCTATCAGTCAGAGGTTCCCATGACCCATCCTCAGGTTTGATTAATTTCCTAGAGTGGCTCAGAGGAACTTTTTACTTAACGGATCACTAGTTTGTTATAAAAGGATTTAACTCAGGAACAGCCAAATGGAAGAGATGTATAGAGCAAGGATTGGGGAAAAAGTGCAGGGCTAGAATGCTCTCAGAACACACCACTCTCCCCACATCTCCACCTGTTCACCAAGCCGGGAGCTCTCTGAACCCTGTCCTTTGGGGGTTTTATGGAAGCTTCATTATATAAGCATGATTGATTAAATCATTAGCTATTGGCCAGTGAACTCAATCTTCAGAAACTACCCCTGTCCCCTGTCCCCAAGGTGGGAAGGCCAGGGAACTGAAAGTTCCAGCTCTCTCATGGTTGGTTCTTCTGGCAACCAGCCCCTTATCCTTAGGTTGGGGTCAAAAGCCACCTAATTAATATAACCAAAAGCCACCTAATTAATATAACAAAAGACACCTTTAGTACTCTCTCACTTAGGAAATTCCAAGGGTTTTAGGACCTCTGTGCCAGAAATGGGGACACAGACCAAATACATGTATAATGTTTTTTTTTCACAATATAACACAGAAATAAATAACTATTACAATCAGAGTCACTAGATATTAGAGAGATGCAAAATAAAATAACAAAGTCAAGTCACTTCTTAAACATTAGATTGGCCAAATTTAAAAAAATAATAATTCCTAGTATTTTTCAGGGTACACACTATTTAATTGAAAAGTGTATTTAATTGAAATACACTGTTTGGTGGATAGTTTTCCAATACACTGTCTATAAAAACTTAAAGCACATATGTCTTTAACTCAGTGGTTCTACTTCAAAAAAATTAACCTAAAGGATTATTTATAAATATCCAAAAAGGTGCGCTTTGTATCATTGTATGCAATGGTAAAGAACAAATTATCTAATGGCCACTTATTATATGTCAGACACTTTCCTTAATCCTTATAAAAGTCTATGAGATAGGCTCATTTTTTAATTACCATTTTATAGATAAGGGAAACTGTGATAAAAACAAGTAAAATAGGGCCAGCCGAGTGGCACATTGATTAAGAGCTGGCTTGGGACACTAGAGGGCCCCGGTTCGGATCCCACCTTTGAGGGCCAGTGACACTGCCCTCTACAGCTAAGATGCTGAACAATGGCTTGACCTGGAGTTGGGCTGCTGTGAGTTGCTGGCGACCACATAGACTGCAGCCCCTGCTGCAGTGGGTTGCCATGGGCTACCGTGTGTAGCCAGCAGCCAATGTGAGTGGCTGTCCAGAAGCTGGCAACTGATCTGCCTCCCTGGGGAAGAGCACAATGATGGTGCCAACTTGGGCCAGTGAAGCAACGTCCTCCACAACTAGACTGAAGAACAAAAAGGACAGCAACTTGTCTGTTCCCCTTCCCCCAATTCCCCAGTGCTGTTCCCATCCCCCAATTCCCCAATTAAAAAAAAAATAAAAATAAAAAAACAAGACGTAAAATAACTCCCTTGAGGTCACAAAGATACTAAGTAGCAGGATAGAGTTACAAAGCTATGGTCTTAACAATTACAATAGGCTGCCCCTCATAAAAAGAAATATTTTGAATGTATTTTAATAGGAGAATGTTTAAATAAATAAGGCACCCAACCATATACATATACATATACAACTTGATGAAATTATATCAGTCATTATTTTCCTTCAAGTTGAACTACATATCAAGGATTGCTAATGGAAATGCCTGAAGTTGTTAAGCAGCTAATGATAACAAATATAGTGGTATGGACAGCTCTAGCAGATTGCTGCTATGTGGAATGTGGGTCCATTTTTTTTAGTTTTCTGAGTTTTTTTAAGACAACCCATGAAAACCTGAATTTTTAAAAATGTGAAATTGTGCCGTATTAAAGGCACGGCAACAAAGTAAATTTTAAAAAATACTAAAACCAGGGCCGGCCAAGTGGCGCATTGGTTAAGAGTTGGCATGGGATGCCAGCTCGGAGCAGCAGTGCCGTGTCCAGAGAGGCTAGCCAAATGGGCCTGAGTGGGGGCAACAGAGCATTAAGAAAAGACAGACAAAGAAGTACTTGAAAGCGGGGACTAGGTGGACAGCTGTCTCCTGATGGGAGGACAGTGACCCAGTCTAGCAGCCGTGGTTTACTTATATAGCCTTGCTTATGCAGGGGCAAGGAAGGGGAGGAAATGGCTTTGGCAGAACATGTTCAGTGCATCAGCTGCAGGATGTTTGCAACCAGTGTTGCAACAACTGTATCAGACCCAGGATGTTTTATCACCAGTGTACCGAAACCACCTCTGTATGCTGAGATGCTGTGTCAGCCTTGCAAAAACACAGCCAGACAGTGTGCCTCGCACCAACCTCTCCTTTAAGCTCCAGAAGGTGATCTTGGTCTCCGGCACATCAGGGCCCCAGTTCAGATCCCACATGAGGGCCAGTGATGCTGCGCCCTCTACAGCTAAGATGGAGAACAACAGCTCAACCTGGAGCTGTGCTGCCATGAGTCGCAGGTGATGGCGTAGACTGTAGTGGGGCTGGCCGGTAGCTGGCCTGACGTTTTGTGAGCTGCGGTGAGCAGCCATCCAATGGTGGCAACCGATCTGCCTAACCCGGGAAGAGCGCAATGATAATACCAACATGGGCCAGTGAAGCAACGCCCTCCACAACTAGACTGAAGAACAAAAGGACAGCAGCTTATCTGTTCCCCTCCCCCGATTCCCCAATGCTGTTCCCCTTCTCCAATTCCCCAATACAATCTTAAAAAAAAAAATACTAAAACCAAATATGATATTTCTGAATGTTGACACTCCCCACAGTGCTCCAGGTTGCTATCTCTCTATAAATTTAAGTAATAGATTATAAAGAGTTATTCAAAGCCACCTGACAAACTTCACAAAAATATGATTGAATTCATTATTGTATCTACAAATATTATGTCTTAATCAGAGGTATTAGCCAGCCACTGAAACAGAAAAATAAAGAGAAAAAAGTGATGTGTTCAAGGAATCCCAACACATGTACTGTCCATCCCAAGAATCAATATCTGAGACCTTGATGTATGGGATTCTCCATTGCCCTGCAGCAGAGAAGTTGAGAATGAGACTCTTGAGCTAGACTTCATGTGTTGGCATCCCATCTCTACCACTTACTAGTTCCTTTACTTTTCTGTGCCTCAATGTTTCAATTTGTAAAACAGGGATTAAAATTTTTTGTACCACACTGAAATGCTGTGAGAAAGTAATGTTTCAATAAATATTAGCTACTGTTACTGTGGAGATGCAGCTTTAGATTACCAGAGTCTGGTGCCAGAAACCATTCTTATTTGACAGTCTTTGTGCTGATGTTATTCTCACAAAACAATTCCTAATTGTAATAGTCTTGTATACAGTGAAAGAATGTCTTGGCCTGAGGGCGTGAGAGCAGACAATGTGGTAGTTAGAGATCTTAGTATAATTTAAGAAATTGCTAATCTGATTAAAGTACTTTACTCTCTGTTGAATTCAGTTATGAATTAATTGCTGAGGACTTGATGGTATCCAGAACTAGGATATAATCAGTTTTCTGGATCCTGAACCATGGTGAATTCACCAAGATAAATCCCAACCAAAGAGAATTCTTGGCATCTAGGTCATTCAGATGTTTATTTCAGTATGAATTTTTTTCTTTCAGATGTTATCTCTCCAAACCATAATAAAAGAACTATGTCTCTCTTGTTCGTTGTCCAGTCCTCAATCTTTAGCTCTGTATTTACAAAAAGTAAGTGTTCAATATATATGAATAGAATGAATTAATTAAAAATGTAGAAATAATAGGAAAACAGATTCCTTTATAGCAGGTTGTTTTTTGCCATTTATCTTCTTTCAAAGTGTTGCTTAGAGAGTCATTTCTGGTTCACTGACATTCCCCTTTAATTGAGTTCCAAATATTAAATATTCTGTGGTGTCTTTTGCAATTGGAACAGGAATTGGAGAGTGGGAAATGAGAATAGGAAGAAAAGAAAAGCAATTAGCTTTTGAAAGACCATCATTCATTCAGTTGAGGGTAAGGAGTTGCAATAATGATGGATATAAACTGCCAGTTCTGGCCAGAGCAGAGTAATGGATATCTGGTTTATCTTCCTGCTATAAAAATCTACAAAATAAGATAAAATATATGAAATGACTCTTTTCAGTTTTTGGGAAAAACAGAGCATATAATTATAACTCCTGAAAGAAAGATAGCACATGAGCAGAGTCCCACGTCTTTTCTGGTTTTCTGACTGGCTACATTTCAAGCTGCAGCACAAGGAAGAACAGCCCCAAAAGAGGACAGCAGCCTTGCTAGGCAAAGAAAACAGTGATCCTTCTTTGGAACTGCTGAGGCTACTGTATTCTGTGACCCAGAGTAGCAGAGAGGAGGGAGTTGCACAGAGGAGGAGCCTCAGGAATCTGCATAGTGGTCCCTTCTGATATTTGGCTCAGTGCAGATCAGTGCAGGGCAAGGCTTGACACCACAAGCCTATAATAGCTGTTGGAACGATGAGAGCAGAACAAAGATTCTAGAAGTAGACAGGTGTTGGAAGAAATTTGATTTCCAAACTGCTAGAGTCAAAAAGCTCAGAAAGGCCAAACCTTAAGTCTAAGAACCATGGCTGAGAGCAGACGTCCCTCAAGTCTGGTCCTCAGAAAGGCAGAAGCAGCAGCATGTGGGAATTTTTGGGCATACTGATTTTCTGACCCCAACCTGATCTACCAAATTAGAAACCCTGGGCGTGGGATCCAGCACTTTGTTGTTCAGTTTAAGTTCACAAAGGAACTAGAAAATATTTTTTGAATAAATGGTAATGAAAATACAGCTTATCAAAATTGATGGAAGATAGCTAAAACCGTGAGTTGATGGAAATTTACAGATTTAAATGTATATATTTAAAAAGATAAAAAGATGTGAAATCATTGTTGAAAGCCTAACCTAAAGAAAATAGAGAAGGAAGAATAATTTAAACCAAAAGGAAATAGCAGGAAGTAATAATGATAAGGCTGAAAATCAATAAAAATAAAAACAAATGATGGAAAAAATCAACAAAGCCAAAAGTTGTTTTTAGTTTGTTTTTTTTCATAAAGATAAGTAAAACTGAAAAATCCCTAATAAAATTGATCAAGGAAAATAAAACAAAAACTCAACCTACATCAGTAATGAACAAGAGAATGTTGTTATAGATCCTCCAGATAATAATGATATAATAAAAAATATTGTGAGCAAATGTATATTAATGAGTTTCATAATTTACATAATATAGTACAATTCATTGAAAGACACTAATCACTGAAACAAGGACTATCCAGTCAGGGTTGATTGATTGATTGATTGATTGATTGATTTAAAAACAATGAGGTACCTATTGACTTAGCATTTCAAATTGGTACTCTGATCAGGTTGTGAGAATTAGTAGACAGCTTCTTACCATGATCACAATGAAAGATAATTATTGGGATACATCAGTCTCAACACTTATGTTCTTTTAAACTATTGATTATCCATGTCTCAAATAATATGTGGTACCTCCTCAGCATCTTGTAGACCAAAATGAAAGGACTTGCAAATAAGCATAGATGACCCTTCTGTCATCCCCCATCATTAGTTTTAGATTAAAAATAGATTAGATAAAAGAAATAGAACATATGAATAGGATGAGATTTGTATAAAAACTTTTCTACCAGTCCAAGGAGATTTCATTGGAAGATTCTAACCAAAGTTAAAACAATAGTACCAACATTACACAAACTTTTCAGAAGATAGAAGAGGAAAGGTTACTTTCCATCTCATTATAGGAAGTCTGAATAATCCTGATACTAAAATTAATCAAATATATTCCAAGAAATAAACTACAGACTATTATCCCATTATTTCTCATGAAAACACCTGAAAAAACACTTAACAAAGTACATTCAACTACATAAAAAAGATAAGACAACACATAATAAGGTTCACCCCAGCAACAAAATGTTGATTTATTATTTTTTTAAAAATCAGTAAAAATAAGTCACCACATTTATAAAACTAAAGAGCAAAATTGATATAATACCTCAATAAATATGGGGAAAGCATTTGGCAAAATTAATCACATACTAATGATAAAAAGTCTCTGCAAACTAGAAAAAAAAAAGAAAAAGCCTACAGTTAGCAAAAAACTTAATCATAAAATATTGAACTCCTCTCACTTAAAATGAGAAATAGTGTAATGATTTCTATTCTCACCACTTTTATTCAACATTGTACTGGAGGTCCTAACAAATTCAATCAGAAAAAAAAAATCAACAAGGAAACAAATTATTTAAAGTTTAGAAGAAACACATAAAAGTGTTTTTATTGGCAGATGGTATGATTGTTTAGGAAAACCAAAGGAATATAAAAAAGGCTAGACATTCTAATAAGTGAATTTAGCAAAATTGGTCAGTATACAATGACAATATACAAACATTTATCTGGTGTCTACATGCTAGCATAAACAATTAGAAAATAAAATTTAATAAAATAGAACTCTATCTGAAAAGTTTGTGCAATGTTGAACTTCTTCAATATTACTGAGAAAAGTTAAGTTTTAAAAGACCAAAATAAATGGAGAATATATAATATTGAAGACTTGATAGTTTGAAGATATCAATTATCCCTAATTTGATCTCTAGGTTCAATGCAATCCCCAAAAATGATGCTGGAGCAATTGAATATCAAAAGGCAAATTTGAATTTTGACCCCTATAGCATTCAGAAAAAATAATTTGAGATGTTTTAATTTTTTTAACTGGTCATTTCCTTTCTTTTTTAAAGATTTTATTGGGGAGTTGGGGGAGGGAACAGCATTGGGGAATCGGGGAAGGGGAACTGACAAGTTTCTGTCCTTTTGTTCTTTAGTCTAGTTGTGGTGGACGTCACTTCACTGGCCCATGTTAGTGTTGGGATCACTGCGCTCTTCCCAGCTGAGGCAGAACAGTCACTGGCCATTGAACAGTCACTCACCCCAGCTACCAGCCGCTCACACTGGCTGCCAGCCACTCACAGTAGCTTATGGCAGCCCACTGCAGCCCCACTGCAGCCTACACTATTGCCGGAGACCCACGTCAGCCCAGCTCCAGGTCGAGCTGTTGTTCACCAGCTTAGCTAGAGGGCAGAGCGCCACTGTCCCATGTGGGATCCGAACCAGCGGCCCTGCTGCTCAGAGCTCGTGTTCCTGAGCCAACTATTAACCAACGAGCCACTCGGCTGGCCCTTACAGACCTAAATTTAAAAGCTAAAATTATTAAGTTTCTAAATGTAAACACAGGGATACTTTCATGACATTGGGGTAGGCAAACATTTCTTAGGCTCTTAAGAGCACTAACCAGACTGGATAAAGAGATAATTAGATTTCATCAAACTAATAAACTGTTGGTCATTGAAAGACACTTTTTTAAAAATACGCAAGTACAAACTGAGAGAAAATATTTACAATGCATACATTTGCCAAACAAACAAACAAAAACCTCCAGAAAAATCAACCTTATAATACAACAATTAAAAAGACAAGCAATCCAATTAAACAATGAGTAAAGACCCAAACGAACACTTCCCAAAGAAAATATAAGAATGTTCACCATGCACATGAAAGAGTTAAACATCATTAGTCATCAAGGACAGGGAAATTAAAATCAGAAACTGCTTTACACCCAATATAATGGCTAAACTTCAAAGGAATGGCAGCACTAAATGTTAGCAAGGATATTGCTGGTGGGATTTTAAAATGGCACAACCACGTGAGAAACCTGCAATTTCTTTTTATGTTAAGCACTCGCCTAGCTTATAACCTAACACTTTCATTCCAGTTATTTATATAAGAACGATGAAAATATATGTCCAGGAAAATACTTACATCTGAATGTTCATAAGAGCATTCGCAAGAGAATGTATACACAAATTATAGTATATTTCTGCAATAGAATAATAATCAGGAATAAAGAGATACAAACTGCTGATATGTGCAGTAACATAAGTCAATCTCCAAAACATTCTATTGAGCAATAATAGACATCACAAAACAGTACACAATGTTTGATTCCATTTATATGAAGATCAAGAATAGCAAAATTAAGTGTTTGTCTGTGATGTCAGAGGAATTCACAGGGAATGTGCATGAGAAAATTTTGGGATGTGGCAGAATTGATCTTCATTTTATCGGGTTTTGAATTACACAAATTCAAATATGTGTTGAAACTTATCAGTCTTTATACTACTTCAGATCTATACTTTTCATTGTATGTAAATTATACCACAATTAAAAAACAAGTCACAGAGGGACAAAGGTTATATGTTGGACTACTATTAAGAGGCCTTGAAAATGGAAAGCAAAGAGGCAAAAGAACATTCAACTCAGGAAAGAAAGAAGGATGCTGTTCACATAGAATCTCTGGGATGGAGTCTAGTTTAAGATTTTGTGAATAGATACTGAAATGATTTTAAAAGATTAAGAAATATAAATGTGAAATAGAAAGAAGATGGAGAGGTAAGAATAAATGGGAGAAAATAGATACAGAGAACAAATTGATGGCTGCCAGGCAGAGGCGAGTTGGGGGACGGGGTGAAAAAGGGGGAGAGAAAAGAAGTACAAACTGGTAGTTACAAAAGTTATATAAAAGTCTAACCATTATGCTGTATATCTGAAACTAATATAATATTGAATGTCAGTTGTGATGAAAAATTACAATTTAACAAAATGAAAAAGAATAAATGAGAGGAGTATGAGTAGCATACAATCAGATGCACAAGTTAATATTTATTGAGTGCCTGTTATACATACACTTTGTGATATATGCATACTGTATAGAAACAAATATAATCCACATTATCATCTTTTAGACAGTAATTATTATTTTTATTTACAGATGATGAAAGAGGCCTGGAGAGTTAAAATCTAAAGCCACAAAGGCAGAGAGTTATAGGAATAGGATTTAAACCAGGGATGAGCGAAATGGTGCATCTTCAGGTTGAATTCAGTACAGAGACATTTCAATTTGTTGCTCATTGTTGTAAAAAAGAAAACTGAACTGAATATTTGTATCTAAAGACTGTGATGTTTCTCTAAAAATCAGAATTTCTGCAAAATGTTGAAAAATTGGGAGATTTGCCATCTTGGGTCTCTGTTTCCACATGGAGAAAAATTATCTGAAGCTCAGTAGCAAGCAAGTGACCCTTTAACAAGAACTTAAGTAGGACATGTTACCTGCCTGGTCCTTGGGTATAGAGTCCTGATTTATGATTGTGTTTATCTGACTTCAGGGCCAAAGAAGACAGAAAAAAGGTGATAATATTATACAGCGAAAGGGGGACAAAATATCATCTTGTTGTCTGAGAGTGGGCCCTTCTCGGCACGAAGTCCAGGTCCTTGGCAACCCGAGCAAAGAATTGAACGAGCTGCTGGAGTAAAGTACTGAAAAGGTAGTTTATTCAAAGAGATAGTGCATTTCAAAGAGTTTGGAGCAGGCCACGTGCAAAGGCGAGGCTCAAAAGGCTCAAAAAGGGAAGAAGTGGTCAAAAGAGCAGGGTGTCCAAAAAAAAAAAAAAAAGGAAAAGGGCGGACTTCCCAGGACTTGGGGGTTTTATCCCTTCTCTAGAATGGGCTGTTCCCCTCTGAGCGTGGGACCACTTGATTGGCACCTGTGATTGACAAGAGGTACTGTGCAGGTGTGAGTGACCGGTCTGATCTAGCAGGGTATTTTGCACTCATTTGTTTCAGGGGTAGATAGTTACAATGAAAAGAAGTTTTGGGTGGACAGGGGAGGTCACCGGGCGGTCACATCCTGTGGGATGTGCAGGAATGCAGAGACCCAATGCCTGCCTCTAACTGCCTGCCTAGTTTTCCCCTTGAGAGACCTGATCCCCATAAAAACCTCTATGGGAAGTTGAGGGACAGGAGATCTCTTCTTCTGTATCTGCTTCCTGCTGGGCAGGGGCATAGAGTTGTCCCTGGCTATTGAGGGATTCACAGAACTCTCACCCTAGCTGATCTCAGGTGAGAGGAAGGGGTCTCAGGATCCGCCTGGAAGACCGCGTTGGCTTCTTTGGTTGTAACTGGCAATCTTGTATCCCCAAGGTCCCTGAATGAGGAAAAATAGGTTTTAATTAATAAATCTGTTAGCTCTCATGAAGCCAGTGGCCATTCAGCCTGTCATTCAGGTGGTGTCAGTTGCCTGGGCCCAGAATGGGTTTGGAATTCAGTTTACTGGCCTGAGGGATATTAGGAAGTCACAGGCTTTCAAGTAGTTATCTGAAGCAGTGGTAGGAGACTTCTATTGTTTAGGATTCAGAAACTGATTTACAAAGCAATCAAGAAGCAGGGGTGGGGGTGGGGTGGTGGGGGGGATGGGAGAATACTAGGATTCAGGCTAGAAACAATCTTTAGCCTAGGATTCACAAACTGATGAGAAGAGTAATCAAAGCCAAGTGCTAAGAAACTAAGAAACTAGGGAGGAGACTTAACTTTTTATACTTAACATTTCTATAGGAAAGTACACCTAAAAGTCTTTGCAGGGGCACTCTCTTGGCCTTGGCCAGTAACAATCTGAGTAAGGAATCCATGATTTAGGAGCTAGAGGATTTATGTTTATTGAAAGGCAGCAATGGAAACTGTTAATTCCAAACACAAGACATCGTGTAACAGAGAAAGATGAAAAAGAGAGTCTTGTCTAAAAGGAACGTTTGTTTTATAGTGACTAATACCCTTTGGAAGTATTCCAACTTGTGGGGATGCTGTACTAATAACCGAAAAACTCCCAGAAGATAAATTAATATCTCAAAATAGCTTGATGTGTTAACCTTCCTCTAGTATAAGAATTGAGGTTGGCTCAGAGGAGTTAGGACTAATGTGATAAAATGTTGAAAGGTGGAGAAGATTTGTAATCTGCTTAGCTTTTCTAGGTTTGTGTTTCCTTCTCAGTAAAATTAAAGTATAAGATTGTTCTTCCATACTGCCCCTCTCAGCTCCAACATTTTTTGGCTGAATGAATTAGGATGGCATTAAAATGTGGCCTAGTACCCCAAGAGTGCTTGTCTGGTATTTTCTTTCTAAACATAATAGTGCCTCCAGCTGGAGTACAAAGTAAGAAATGTTCTCTTTCCCAAGCCACTCTGATTCCCCTTGGCTGCAACCTCACTATCTTCCTGAGTTTTCTCTCATATTTTCTAGTCTTCCACCCCAATTAAAACAATTCAGTGCAAGCAGAGCCCATTTAAGTTCTGCATAGTCTTTATTATAAGAAGGAGGATTCTGAGATAAATTATTTATTTATTTATTTATTTATTTAATTTTTAATTTTTTAAAGACTTTATTGGGGAATTGGGGGAGGGGAACAGCATTGGGGAATCAGGGAAGGGGAGCAGACAAGTTGCTGTCCTTTTGTTCTTCAGTCTAGCTGTGGAGGACATCGCTTCACTGGCCCATGTTGGTATTATCATTTCGCTTTTCCCGAGTGAGGCAGACCAGTCAGGGACCGCTGGACAGCCGCTCACGGCGGCTCTTGGCAGCTCACGCCAGCTGCCGGCCTCTCATGGTAGCTCACGGCAGCCCACTGCAGCCCCACTGGAACCTACACCAATGGGCGACTCACGGCATCCCAGCTCCACGTGGAGCTATTGTTCACCATCTTAGCTGTAGAGGGCAGTGTCACTGGCCCTAACATAGGATCCAAACCGGGGTTCTGCTCCTCAGAGCTGGTGTCCCAAGCCAACTCTTATGCAACGTGCCACTTGGCCAGCCCTATATATATTTTTTAATAATATAATGCACCACTCCGAATAGCCATGGCAATCCTGAGAAATAATAACAAAGTCAGGGGTATTACGCTAAATCATATTATAAGGCTCCAGTAATCAAAACAGCATGGTACTGGCATAAAAGCAGGCACATAGATCAATAGAACAGAATAGAGAGCCCAGAAATAAATTCATTCATATATGGTCAGTTAATCTATGACAATAGAAGCAAGAATTTACATTGGGGTAAAGATAATCTGTTTAATAAATGGTGCTGGGAAATTTGGACTGACACATGCAAAAAAGTGAAATTGGACCAGCTCCTTACGCCATATACAAGAACAAATTAAAAATGGACTGAAGACTTAAATGTAAGACCTGAAACCATAAAACTCCTGGAAGAAAATATAGGGAGTAAATTTGCAGACATTACCCTGAGCAATATTTTTACTGATATATCCCCACAGTCAAGGGAAATAAAAGAAAAAGTAAACATATGGGATTACATCAAACTTAAGTTTTTTTTCACAGCAAAGGAAAACATCAATAAAACAAAAAGGAAGCCTACTGAGTGGGTGAAGATATTTGTCAACGATATATTTGATAATGGGCTAATATCTTAAATTTATAAAACACTCATGCAACTCAATACCAAATAAACAAACGACCTAATTAAAAATTAGGCAGAGGATATGAAGAAACTTTTCTCTAAAAAGGACATACAGATGGCCAACAGGCATATGAAAAAATGTTTGACCTCACTAATCATTAGAGAAATGCAAATAAAACCCACAATGAGATACAACCTCACTCTGGTCAGAATGGCTATCATCAATAAATCAACAAACAGCAAGTGCTGGCAAGGCTATGGAGAAAAGGGAACCCTGGTGCACTGTTGGTGGGACTGCAGACTGGTGCAGCCAATATGGAAATCAGTATGGAGGTATCTCAAAAAGCTGGAAATGGAACTACCTTATGACCCAGCAACTCCACTCTTAGGTATTTATCCAGAGAAACCCAAGATACTAATTCGAAAAAATATATGCACCCCTATGTTCATTGCAGCGCTATTTACAATAGCCAAAATGCCCATCGGTAGAGGACTGGATTAAGAAACGGTGGTACATTTATACAATGGAGTATTATTCTGCTATAAACAAGAATGAAATCGTACCATTTGCAACAATGTGGATGGACCTAGAGAACATTATGTTAACTGAAATAAGTCAGTCAGAGAAAGACAAATACCATATGATTTCACTTATAAGTGGAATCTAAAAAACTGAATAAAAGAGTAATGTAAACAGAAATAGTCTCAAAGACACACAGGAAAACTCATGATTGCTAGATGGGATGGGGGTGGGGATGAGGGAGAATGGGAAGGGACGAGACAACATAAATTGGTAACTTCAATATTGCCACAAAGATAGGAAAGACAGTTTGGGGAATATAATCAATAATGTTGTAAATGTTTTTTAGGGGGCCAGAGGGACTCATGTATTGTTAAGGAGACCACTCCATGGAAAGTGTAGAGGCATGATCACTGCACTATACACCTGAAACTGATGTTGTATAATATTGTATGTCAACTATAATTTAATATATATATAGTCATGGGATGTGGAGTACAGTGTGAGGAGTGGAGTCAATGGCATTGCAATACATATGTATGATATTGGGGGTGGGGGAGCGGTGCATTGGGGGAGGGCGTGGTCATTTTGTGATGGGTGAAAAGTATAACTATTGCATTGTTTTGTACACCTGAAACTAATAATAATAATAAAAAAATAATAATAATATAATGCACCTAAATCTGCAAAAGAAGAAAAAACAAGGTTAAACTGATGAATTAGAGTCAATTTGAAAATAGAATCCAACCTGATTTTTTACTAAATGTACTTTTAGGTTAAAAGTGTTGACCTGTGCTTTACTTGCCATCATGTTTTCTACAACACATTAATACAAGTTTTTCTTGGACTTGTTCTTGGATCGGTATTAATATTACAAAGATTAACTGTTGCTTTAGAATCAAAAGCACTGTTTAGTCCTATCCAAGCTCCACTTAATAAGTCCCCTTACTCTTATTCAAACTCTCTACGTCTCATTTTATTTATTTATTTTTAACCTACACAATGGAAATAGTATGAGTCTGTGAACTCTGCCTCACAGTATGTTATGTTACATGAAATCAAATTAATCTGGCACCAAGCCTGTGATAGAGTAGGTTTTCAATAAATAAATTTCGGGTTTAATCTTTAGATGACTCTGAGGCCTGTGGTGTTAGTTACAGCAGCTGTTTCTGGACTCAGAGTGCTGTATTGTTCCCTCCAGCCCTCTGCCTCTAACAGCTTGCCCCTCCTATTCATTCTGCACAATTAGCTCACCAAATTGGAAACCCCAACAGGTGCCGTTAGGCCTCCATACTCCCACTTTTCCTTAATGGTAACTTATATAATGCCAATTGCAATTTAAAATAATCTTCAAGACTCCCTTGAAGAAAAGCATTCTCTCATACCATTTGGCTAGGAATCTCTCCAAAAGATATTTGCTTCCTGGGTTTCACTGTTCACAGATTGGAGAATAAAAACGTCCTTGTGAGAGGTGAGGGAGAGATAGCTCCCCTAAAACCATCAGGGAGGGGTGCTTAGAATTTCATTAGTTCATTAATTTATTCAGTTAACAATACTTACCGAATGCCTACTGTGGAGAAGCATTGTTTTGTGTTTTCTGAATAAAAGAAACAAGGCCAAAAACAAAACAAAACAAAACAAAAACAACAAAAAAAAAACCCCAAAAATCTTACTTTCACTTAGAAAATATTAAAAAGAAATGGACAAATAAAAACGACAGAAATTGAATGGAGTAGCAGTGGGAGGAGTTTTACAATAATGGCTGTATCGGGACGGCTGAGTGGCTCAGTTGGTTAAGAGCTCGCTCAAGATTTTGAGCTCTGAGTAACAGCGGTTCAATTCCTGGCCTGAGCTGAGCAGCCGCTGAACTGCCAACAGGTGACAGGATGGCTCAGCTAAAAAACAAATAATAATAATGGCTGTATCAGTCAACTATTGCCACACACACACACACACACACACACACACACACACACACACACACACATACACACACACACACAAATGCTGCATAACACACCAGTCTAAAACTCAGTTACTTAAAACCAATAATTTAATCTTCTTCATATGTCTGTGAGCTAGCCAGGGTGAGCCTGCTTTAAGCTGAGCAAGCTTTGCTTCACATTGCGGGTTTGCAAGACAGCTAGTTCAGCTCTGATTCATGTTTCTCCTCATTTTAAGACCATCTAGGAAAAGTTTTTGTGGCAGTGGCGGAACAGCGAGAGGGCAATCTCCATGCAGCAAACACATATCAGGTCTTTGCTTTTCCTTATGTCTGCCCACATTCCATTGGCTGAAGCAAGCCTCAGGGCCAAAATCATGGTCTAAGAGTTGGGGAGCGTATTCCATCCACACTGGCATGAGGCAGGGAGTGAGTATTTGGTGAACAGTAATCCAATTACAATGTTTATCTCTGAGGAAAATGTTGGTATGTTTGCGGAAAAGCCAAAAGGCCCATGTGCTTGAAATATACAGACAGAAGGAAAAAAAAATGGTAGGATATGAATAGAGATGGAGGCAGAGACCCACTCAGGATAGTACAGGCCATGGTCAGGAATTTGTTCTAAGTATAATAGGAAACCTGTAGAGAGTTTTAAGCAGAGGCTAACAAGAATAGATTTACCGTTTTAAAATAACTTCTGTGGCTACTGTGGCAACTGTATTAAAATGGACCAAGACTGTTGGTTGGGATGCAGTTCAAGTGACTCTTGCTGCAACTCAGGGGAGCTGTGATGGCTTGGAGCTGGTTGATGGTAACAGAATAAGAAAAAGTACTTAGATTTGGAATATACCTGCACCCCAGGGGGTTTTGATTGCTTAGAAGTGGTGGGTGAAGAGGAAACAAAAGTAAATTGCTTCTAGTTTTTGGATCTGTGCAACTCAGTGAATTGAATTTGCAACTCACTAAAATGGAGAACACTGGAGGGAAGAATGTGTTTAGGAGAGGTGTTTGGAGGAATCTAAAGCTTTATTTCAGCCCGTAAGTTTGTCCAATGATCTTTCAAGTAAAGCTGCTGGAGATGTGATTGGTTACACGATTTGGGTAATCAGAGATAAAAATTGGGAGATAGTTAAGGAATAGATAAAATTCAAAGCCTTGAGACTTATCAGGGACACTAGGGAAAAATTACACTCTGATTTGTAAAACTAAGAAAAAGAAACCTGTTATGAACTTTTTGTTTTTCTGTAATGCTTTCATTTTGTTCTTACACAAAAGTGAAGCTTATAAGGAACAATTACTTGAGCATTATACATAGTGGGTAGTATTTTGTGGACATCTCCTTTTTTTAGATATGAGAAACAAGATCATAAGTGAGATCAGCAGTAACTACAATTTGGATCATCATTCCAAAAATACGACAACTCGTGTGAATCCCAGGCAAAGCTTGTGCTATAATTGAAGTTTAAGTTGTAAAATATGTTTTGACTACAGAAATCTATCACTAATTTTTCCAAGATAATTACCTATAAAGATGCAAAAGCAGAGAAAGGTAGAGGCAAAGGAAATGATCTGGGAATTTATAGATACTATGGGCAGATTATGGTTACATGTAGATTGGGAAATTGGACATTTGGTTTACATTTACCTAGATCTCCGAGGTCAGAGTCATATGCATTTTGTGTGAAAGATAATACATGTGGGTGTGGGTATATGCATGCAGATCACTATTTGTACGTCTAGAAAATAGACTTTAATTGAACAGAAAAATCAATTGAGTTTACAAAGAGATTTACATCACTGTTTGTTCAGATGAATCAGAGGTACAGTTCCAAACCAGAGATTCATTTAGAGGAATTGAGTAAACCCACAATTTATCCTAAGCACTCAGCTGATGAATGCACATAATCCCAGGGAACTGTTCTTAAATAACTTTTTAAGGTTGACTTTTCCAGTCATGGAAGACAAAAATGACTGAAGGTTGAGAAAGCTGACTTGGTTAAAGGTTTACATAAATATAAAGATTAATGATAAAAAGGAGTTTTAAATAATTGAATAAAGTAGAGATGTGGCTGAAGGAAATGTTACAAATGGAAACATGGAAAAGCATGTTATAAATTTAAAATGATTAGTATTTCAATTAAATGTGTTCAATACGTACTGAACACTTAAGGATTATAAGCCTCGGAAGAAGAGGATCTACAAATGATGAGTGAGAGTCTTTTCCATCCAGAGGTTTACAGTTGTAGGGGAGGAGAAATAATTTCCCCTCTATCATTCTAGGTTCTTGGCTGAGACCCTCCCTGTAATAAAAAAAGACAGATGAACAGGAGAAAAACAAATGGAAAGTTTAATAACATGTATTCCTCCTGTATACATGGGAGAGACCCAGAAAAACTGAGTAGCTCTCCAAAATGGCCCATCACCACTTTAAATACCATCTCCAGCAAAAGCAAAAGAAAATATTGCGGGGTGGGGGAAAGCTAGTTATGGTAAGTCACCAGGAAAAGCACAGTAAACACGGGCATGGTTATGCAAATTTAAGCCCTGGCCTTCTCCACAAGAGTTTCTAGAGAGCTAGTCATCCTTCTGTTCCTGGTACAGAGAGGTTGACACCTTCACAAATGAAGATTTTCTTATTCTTCTGTGTTTGCTGTTTCTTAAAAAAGCCAGTTCAAGATAATCAATATTTCAAAGAGGCATATTTGGGGGTGGCAAATTCTGTTCCCCTTCATAGTTTACCACAAATGAATGAGCATTTAGCAGAAATGGGGAATAGTAGAAGTAGATGAGACAACTTTTCAGGATTCAAACTTAGAAGTAGGTTTCCTTTGCTTAGGCCATAAAATACAATCTTTTTAAAAATTAGAGATAACGTCAGGAAATGAGAGACAGGGAAGACGGAGGGCAGATTCCAGATGGTAGAAACACCACAAGTTGTTTTAGGAATTAAGGTAAAAATAAAAAGGTTGGAGAGCCCAGGAATTCGTTAATGGGGAGAGGAAGGCTCCAGTGTTACAGGGAGAAACCTGGGACTGAGGAACCACTGCTCATCCAATAATTGCTGAGCTTTCCCGTCTCCAAATTAAAAGAGGTCACAGACCATTCTTTCCAATTGTCAGTACTTAAGGTGTCTCTTTTTTATTATTTAATCAACAATCTCTTGATTGTTTTAAGTCATTACTTAATAAATGTCTTAATTAAGTCACAGTAGAAGCTCAGAAACCTATTTACGGTAGAGAGGTTGCAATCTACAGATACCCAGATAAATCTACTTAGATAGGTACACAGATAAAACCTAGAATTAGCCACTCCATGGTGACCTCAGACTGGAAAGCCAACAAATGAATATAATCAAAGCGTAATGTTCAAACTCTATTAGTTAGTTTAAGAGTTAAATAACTGTTAGAAGGATTTTAGGCATAAAGCCTTTAGGAAAAACAGTTCACCCATCTTCATAGAAAGGTCCTAAAATCCTGCATTAAAGGCATCATTTGGGTGCTTCCTAGAATACTTTTTAAAGGCAAATATCCACACATAATCTATCTTCTTAAATAATTTGTTTAATTATTTTTTCTATACCTCGGAGGCGTTGGGGCTAAAAAAAAAAAGGAATAATAGATTTTTTTAAAATACCAGTTAGAACACAGATAAGGTTTATATACATATCATAATTTTACCACAAAAAGTTACACGTCTTTTCCCCCCCAAGGAAAAATAACGCATACTATCCATTTGATTTTGAATCATTTGAAATTTTCTCCCATTTTTTTTCAGATTTATCATATATTTAAAACAATGCTTAAGACAGCTAACATCTAAGTGATATACTTAAAACAAAATTAATTTTCTTATTCATTCTTCAACTATTTTCTAATTAATTAGGAATAAATGTTGTCAAGATTCTAGCTATGTAACTTTATTAACAATTGTCATCCCAATAAACTTTATAAAAAAAATTTGTCAACGTTTCCTTGAGCTTCATGTATTAAAGAAATAATAACTTGAGAAAAATAGAAATCACACTTCCTTTTTACTGTTCGGCCTCTGTCACACATTTAAAAAGATTATTCTTTGTATTTGAATTCAAAAACAGATAAAGCAGCTAATTTAAATACCATGCAAAGAATATATAATTTGTTTAAAAGTGGCTTTAAAAGGATTCTGTCATAAAGAAGCTCTGACAGAAGAAACTAAGTATAACTCTCATCAGTTAAGTGAAAATAAAGCCTTTTAAACTTCTATTGCGCCACCTCGTGGCAGGAAAGCACAAATTTAGACATATATTGCACATTTTTTGTCAATTAATTACCTTTTATATAACATTTTCCTCAAGTGAGTGATGTTTAATATTGTATTGTATGTAAGTTTGTAAAACAAACTAAAAGTAATGAAAACATCCACTACTGTAAAATTCCTGAACATTAAATTATATGAATGACTGCTAATTTAATTATTTATTAAACATTTCAAGTCAATTCATTTCCTTAAGTTTAGGGCAAAACAGAGTCATTAATCTCATACACATATATCATATAATATAAATCAACTCTATAGAACTCAATCTTTTCTTGATTTATACTACATGATTGATATATGCAAAAGTGAACAAGTCTCAGGCACCTTTATCTTCACATATTCACATTCCTGAGAGCATACTTTTTCCAGATGACTCCATGTATCCTAAATAATTAACGCAAGAAGAAAGCTTCACTCCAAAAGACATTATAAGCTATTTTCTTCTGAGAACTTAGAGAGGGAAGGAGTATCATTGTAACTTCTGAAATACTTAAAGATACTGTCTTATAAATGTCACTTTGGTGAATGGTGGTTATTTAAGATTGTCTCATTTCTGGCAGTACAACCTCAGTTTTATGACTGTAACAGGGAAAGAAATTCAGTGCAATGGTGAAAAACAGTGAGAAAGATATAACAGTGAATAGGATATAAAATCAAGAATGACAGAAAAAGAGTAAAGAATTAGAAAACCGCAATTGGTGACACAATAATACATTTTCCACCTGCTGCTACATAAATCATTTATAATCAGACTTTATAAACATGAAATTCTTTTTCTAAGTCATTTAATCAAAAGTCAGCATACATATTTCAGTCATTATCCCAGTTACTTAAATTAAAAACTTCTCAAGTTGTTAAGAAATAATGTCTTATTCCTTAGAGCTGCTAGTACTTTTTAATTGTTTTTTTTCCTTTACCTAAGTTATTTTGCTTAACCCCAATATTATAACCAATTCTCTGCTTATCTTTCACTTTCTTCCTTCTTTTAGCACATATTATCAAAGACTTTATTAGTTCTGCCACTATAAATTATTTGCTCAAAAGTGTGAGTTATCAGAAAGGAACCCTAACTCTTTAAGAATTCCCAAATCTAAAGAATCACTGATTTTGTGCATTCATTCTGGATATGTTGCTTATATCAGAAATAACAGATCTCATGCTTAGCAAAATCAAAATGACAACTTCTTGGAGTCAAGGAATGAGAGGAAATAGAGAGAATGGTACTGCAAGTTCTTTTCCAGTGATGCTCTCTATGGAATTGCTTTTGAATGATTCTTTCGTGAGTCAGAAATCTGGAGTAGCAGTGGCAATTAGGGAAGATGTTACTTTCAGTCCAGGTTCAGGAGTGGGAGAGGAGAGAGGGGGGCAAAGGAAAAGGGAGGAGGAAGTGGGGAGAAGAGGGGAGGGATGGGGATGAGGGAGGGAACATCCTGAAAAGATAATCCCTGTATTATTATATTGTGACATCATCCTCCTGCACATACATATATATATATATATAAACACACGCATATATATATAGGGGATGGCCAGAGCATCTCTCATAGTTCAGTTACTTGCAACGTCAGCTGAAGGCAAGAGGAAGCACTAGAGAGAGCCCCCCGTTCAGCGAGTCTCTGATGTTTATGGACTTGACTCACTAGAAATCTCCAGGAGATGATGGCAGGAATGAAAATCCAGCTGGTGTGCATGATGCTCCTGGCTTTCAGCTCCTGGAGTCTGTGCTCAGGTAAGCGCAGCAGCTTTTCACAACTCCCTCAGGTGATTTATTTTTCCTTGTTTTGCAGTGTGTTGCTACTTACATTAATGTATCCAAGGAGAAGTGTTTCTTCCTTATTCTGGATTTGCTTTTTAGTGATAGAAGCTGAATATTTCTTTCTCTGTCTTTGAGGTTACAAGAACTGAAAGATTTGTTTTCTGTTTTATAAATATGCAAGGCAACCAAAGGGACTTCAATGAAATGCTTTATGCCCTCCTATAGAACGTGACTTCCAGAGGGGAAAAAAATAACAAAAACCCCCATAAAACTTCAACTAGACTGGCCACTATCTAAGTGAAGGACAGAGGCGGTATCTGTCAAAATGCAAACCCATAATTAAAACCCATTGCATTCAAAATGCTGTACCTCATCCTCAGTCATTCTGTTAGATGGCAGTGGCTTTTTCCTCCTCCAAATTATTTTGCTTAACTGTGTGTGTGTTAAGATAGCAATGCAAAAATTGATGATTAATGAATAAATGAATGAAGCATTATTTGTAGAAAATTATTTCTATAAAAATACAAAAATATCCTGTCTTTCTTGAGACTATATTTTATATAGTCTTTCTATGTGACAAATGCACATCTCATTAATTTAATTATTTTATTTGTTGCATGTCATTTAAATTGATACAAAAGGCATTTGGAAAATTGGCACTCTGATATTAATGAAAATTATCTGTAGACTGTTTTCCATGTGATGATTAAGGAGAAACTATTTATTGCTAAATATCTAGCCATATTTCATGTTGAAAATAAGATTTAAATTTGGAAGAGGAACATGAGATATAATGACGGCAATATACTTCAATTGACGTTTAAAAATAATTAAATGTTCACATCAAAGTTAAAAAGGAAACAGAATAAATGCAGGAAAAATAATTTAACCTGTTTTATACTTTTTTATCTTATAAATATGACATTGAAATGTTTAATTCAAACTCCTGCTACAATTTAAATTATAAAATTAAATCTATCAGATATGTTATGTATCAAAACTTTAAATTTCTTTTGATATTTAAAAAAATACCGGAACTTCCAACTTTGCAAACTTTGTTATGAAGTAAATATCAAATTTTCTTGAGTCATTCTAACTTCTGCTTTGTTTTATGACATATAGATCAGTGAGTTTGAATTAAATCATCTTATTACAATGCTCTATAACTGTATTTTTACTGTCTTGTAATATTTTCTATATTTTTTCTTCTCTGTGGAATATTCATTAATGGAAACTGGTAAGGATATTCCAAAAAAAAATCAAAAATTCATTTTCAATGCTATTATACATGTATTGCTAGGCATCTCCACTTCTGCTTATATGATTTTCTCAATGGACTGTGATAAAATTGCTAAATACACATACTTCTAAATTCTTGTTTAAAGTAGAAAAACAAATCCTTCAAAGTGTATTTTATAAAATAGCAGCTCAACTTAAATAAACCTGAATGTCTTATTCCAAGATTATCAGTAAGCAATTCTGTTTTTGTGTTGTTTTCTTAAAGTCTCTAGTACACACCTTTTCATTATGCTGTGTTTTTAAATATCACTATGCATATATTCTATATATGTGAACTATTGTTGGTGAAAATTAACCAGCATATTTGATGACATTTCTATTATATGATCTAATCTTTTCTTTTTTTTTAATTCTGAGATTTAGAGAATAAACAACTGTAAATCGTCAATAGCCCTCTTGGCATATAATCATGTGTTTATTTTCTTAGATGTGCTTCTTATTCTAGCTGCCTATTAGCCTAAATTAAAACTATATATTTTTTTCTCAATGCTATTTCAAGTTGAATAAATACAGACAAAAGACAATAAGCTTCTAAAACTAAATTTTTCTGAGATTAATCTAAAATCTCCAGGTTACAATATAATTATATGATATGTGATTATATAGTAAACATATGGTTTTTATTTTACTCAGATTCAGAAGAGGAAATGAAAGCGTTGGAAGCAGATTTATTGACCAATATGCGTACATCAAAGGTAACTTTTTCTTCTCTTTAACCAAGGATTGAAAAACATATGAACTCTCATAAACATGGGGTCTTTTTCCTATAGTAATAACTTTCCGTCAAGACTGAAAAGTTCACTGGGAGGCATATTCTTTCTCGAGAAACTTTTCCTTGAGTTCAAAGGAGTTAAGTGTGCTGATGTGACAGGAGAAAAAATTATAGTGCCTATCAATCAGTATATTGTAACTTTAATTAAATAGTCACATATTATTTATGTGGACATGTACATATATTTAAAGGAATCCCTTTTCCATTCTTATCAAATTGTGTATGATGAAAGGTATATTGGCCTCATGTTAAATCCATAAATGAAAATTAAGTGACACTTTTGCCTTTTTTATTACATTGGAGAGAGCAAAATGGAGTTCCTAAATTAAAAATGAAAGTTCATGACAATCCATAAAGCAATGTGGCAGAGTGTAAAGGGCAATAGACTGGTAAACAGAAGCTTGGAGATCTAATCCAGCAACTGTGATGTAAGAATGATTTGCTCTTAAGCAAATGGGTAGTTAACACTGCTTGCCTTCATTTCTTTATTATTTTTTAAAAGATTTTTATCAAAAATATAACTATCATACAATATTATATTAGTTTCTAGTGTATACTATAGTTACTCAGCATTTATATACCTAAAGAAATGATCACCATGCTAAATCCAGCAACCATCTGACACCATACTATGCTGTACCTTACATCCTCATAACTTATATGTTTTATACCTGGAAATTTAGACCTCTTATTTCCCCCTTTTTAAATTTTTTCATTGCAGTTGACATTCAATATTGTTTTATATTAATTTCAAGGTGTACAACATAATAATTGGACATTTATATAATTTAAAAATTGATCCCCTGAGTAATCTAGTACCAACCTGGCACTATACATAATTATTAACCATATCATTGACTAAATTCCTTGTGCTTTACTTTATATCCCCATGACTATTTTGTAATAACCAATTTGTACTTCTTGATCCCTTCCTTTTTCCCACCCACCCCCTCAACCCCCTCCCATCTGGCAACCATCAAAATATCCCTGTATCTATGAGTTTGTTTCTGTTTTGCTTGTTTATTTTGTAATTTAGATTCCACATACAAGTGAAATTATATTGCATCTGTGTTTCTCTGTCTGACATTCTTCACTCAGCACAATAACCTCCAGGTGCATCCATGCTGCCGCAGATGACAAGAACACATTCCTTTCCCTGCCCGAGCAATATTCCACTGTATATATGTACCACCTCCTCCCTATCCATTCATCCATTGATGGACAAATGCTGGGGTTGGGTTCATGATCTCTAAGATACATTTACACTAAATCCATGCCTGGATTTAAATCATTCCTATAACAGGAATATTATCTGTGCCTGCTCATTGTTTTTATTGAAGCAAGTAAAACTTTGTATACTGGACCCTATTATTCCCCTCTTAGCAGTCTTGAAAGCAAGGTTCCTAGATCCCAACCTGTACCAGGAAAAAAATTTCAATTAGGATATACCTGATTACCATGCTCTCACACTATATTGATTTACCCAGAGTGAGTCAATCAATGTGTATCTAAATGTAGAGTTGGAGAACAGGGTTCTCAACTAAAAGGTGTTTCTCAAAGAAAAACAAATCTTGAAGCGAGACAGTCACCTGGTGAAATCAGTTATAACACTGAGAGACCAAGGCTGGAGACTCAACACATGTTAAGGTAAGAAAGGAAGTGCTCAAAACTCCTGCTAATTTCTGAAGCAAAGCACCCACTCAGTCTTGACACTTTAGGTTTCTCTTCCTTAATTGGATGAGTGTGTTTTTGCTACAACCATCCTTACCCTATAGGTAGAATTTTGTTGGCTAGAGTTTGGGATAGTTTTATTAAGAAAGAGAACCTGACACAGTATGTTTGGTTAACTCTCTAAAAATCTGCTGCAATATTTTAATTTTCTATGATCAAACCAATGCCTTGTATACAGTAGGAGTTTAATAAATATTTATGAACTAATAATGGAAAGCTAGGATTCATTACTAACCCTGACCATTTTTATTCAACTATAAAAACTTTAGGGTTCCTCCCCAGATGACTTTATTTTCAGTTTAGTGAAATATTTGAATTTATCACATGCTGAGCTCATCTGAGTTCAGTATATTACAGGTAGTGATTATTAGTCATATTGATTAGGTCCATTTAATGAAGGCAATAGAAATTTGACTGGGATCTTATTCAGTATTAGAGAGTTAATCAAATAATGATAAGTGGGAACCACTTATCTTCTTGTTCTTCTCATCTTAAAAGCAAGAGGAGACAATATTCTTTCTTATCTATAAGCTTAGGTCTATTATAAACATTTGTATACAATAATTTAATAAGAATGTTTATTGTTAAAGAAAATAATTCATAAGATGTGTTAAAGAGAGTAAGGAAGACTACTGCACTGGGGATTTTGCAGAGATTGGACTCAACTCCGAATACCACAAAGGCAAGTGTGGATTTACAGCCAAGGAGGAGGGTGGTGTCAGTGGATGGAAAGTTGCTAAGAGGGAACAATAAGGCTAGGAGGATTTTTTCCTAGAGAACTCAACAGCATTTTGATATTGAGCGTGGAAATTTGATCCAGTAGCAAATATTTCTAAGTGATCAGATACCAAGGGTGAGGCATTTTCATTAATTCTAGCAGGATTTTTGCTAAAACATGACTAAACAGAACAAGGACAGAATCCAAGGTCTGGACCTAGTCAAGAAGAAGGCACTGGGTAGCTTGACTCAGGTTTGGTCAAGTGGAGAGTCTTTGTCATTTTCCTGAGTGAAATATAATAATTGAAACCTCATACAAAACATTTTCAAATACGTGTCTACTCAGACATCGTTTGGTCAAGAGTGTTTTCTCTGTGCTTCCTAGGTATGACAGGTTAGTTAACGTGACGTTAAACAGTTGAGTGATGTGATGTGTATTTTAACTGGCAGAAGGGAACAAGATGATAAAGTTTTCTCATCCAAAAATAATCAGACAACACTAGGCTTGACAGATACTTGATGAATAAAGACTTCTGTGCTCCAATTAGTTTGGGAAATGTTGGATACTGTATTGGCACCATTGAAAAGTTACAATGAATATGTATAAGTAAAAAGCCTTTAAGTTTTCTTTAAATTCAAGTTTTCCAATTTACTTGACAATAGAACTACTTTTTAAGAAAAATAGTGAGAGCAGAACTAGGGTTCTAAGGAAAACACTTTAGAAAATACTCAGATGATCTCTAAAGAGCTTTTTGAATGTAATATTATAGTACCCCATTAATTAGAGGGACATAAGGTGTTACTGCCACACAATATTTCCTCTAAGTTTTCATAGCAGAAAAATTCAAATAATGGCTGGATAGTCATATGCAAGGGGCATAGTTGAAAGGGTTTCCAAACTGTTGAAAACATTATAGTGATCCCCTTTGCACGCACAGATTTGCCTGTACTTAGGATAGTATCTTAATCAAAGGATATGTACATTGACAATTTTAATACAAATTGCCAAAACATCCTTCAAAAAATCATGTCCATCTGCACCCAGACCAACAAACATTCAGGGAAAGAAGTGTTCGTGTCCAGGTGTCCCCATAAGTAAGTACACAAGAGTGTACTTGCACTCTTTAAAGTCTTCAGGTCTAATGGCAGCCAAGCTGAACAACATTCCACATGTTTCTTTTATATATTTCTTATTTGATAAGAGGTTCTGTGACCTGTCTGTTCATACTTATCCAAGTTTTAAAATGTCTAGTTTATTGTTTTGTTTTTGTTGTTGTTTTTAATTTGGGTATTCACAGTTTTCTTTTTGAAGTGTTCCACCAGTGTTAAGGATATTAACATTTAGTGGCCGCTTTTACCGTGTAGGTTGCTTTTGATTTTAGTTCACGCTGTTCTTTTTCCGGAGAGATAACTTACACATTTATGATTTAAAATTATAATTTTGCTTAAGGATTCTAGTTTGGACATTTGCTCAGTGATATTTTTTAGGGTTGATAAAATAAATTCTGTATATTTACACACTTTTATTCTTATTCATATTAACTCATTTGACTATTATTAGACTATAATATGTTAATAAAAGTTATAACTAGATCTAAATCCAGATTTACGTCCCAGGGATTTCAAATGTGAGCTCTGCTATATGTCACATACTCATTACTCATATGTACTTGAATTTATTTTTAAATACTATGTTATCTTCTGTTGAGATTTATGTTTATTCTTGCTCTATTAATTCATTTCTTTGCTTAGTGAAGCATTAAAGTACATTTTACCATCTAGTAGAGTAAGTTCCTTTCTATCAACTTCTTGTTTATTCTCACACATTCATGCTTCCAAATTAACATAATTATTTTGCCAAGTCCCCTCCTCTAACTTTCAAACTCCCCATATTTTGCAAATCGGAACTTTGATTTTCAATTGCATTACATTTGGAGAATAATTCAGAGAGAAATGACACCTGATACTATTGTTATTGAGTCTTCCCATCATGGCTTTGTGGTCCTTCAAAAAATTTTTTATTGCCTTTAGGAAAAATTTATGCATTCTTTCATTGATGCCCTTTGACATTTTTGTTAATTTTTACTAATTATTACACATTTAGTTTCTCCTAAGACCTTATATTTTCTCATTGATTATTGTTGGCACATAGGAAAGAGGCAGATTATGGTAATAATGGTTTCAGACATGATCTTATTAGAAAAGAATGGTAATTCTAGAAAACATTATAATTTGCAAATAAATTGGTGAACTGTGATTCTGCTTATGACACCCCTTAATGTGTGAAATAGATTAGTGGTCTCTCACTACTGTAATTGTCCAAATTTATTAGTATCATCTTAGTCCCTGCTCCATTAAACACTAAACTGAAGTGCAATAAAGAGAGAATGGAATTTTTAATATTTTTATCTGTGATGTGTATATATATTTATATATTTCTACTTATTGTCATTTATATTTTCCTCTGTCTTTGCTCATGTGTGTGTGAGTATAACTTTATTGCATTTTTTAAAATAGATAATATGAAGTATTGGCACTATTCAACTTTGTGATATGGGTTTACTAAATTAAAGCCAGTATATTTATTAGGCTAGTAACAATTAGACTCTAAAATGTAATGCCTTAGCACAATATAGATTTATTTCTTATTCATATAAGTTTTAAATGCAATGTTTTTTAAAATATTTTAGACCAGTAAGGCAAGTGTTCCCGCTTGGAAAATGACATTGCTAAGTGTGTGCAGTCTTATAAATAACCTGAACAGCCCAGATGAGGAAGCAGGAGAGTTTCGTGAAGAAGAGCTTATTACAAGAAGGAAATTTCCTGCTGCCTTGGATGGCTTTAGCTTGGAAGCAATGCTGACAATATACCAGATCCGAACTATCTGTCGCAGCAGGGCGTTTCAACACTGGGAGGTAAAACAAAAACAGAATATGAATATAATTATGGTTAGCTCTCATTTGTACTGATTTTTTTATCCTGATCGTTGTCGTAAAAGGAAGACTTATAAATATTAAAGAAGAATAAACCATGTTGAGGTTAACATTTCTTCAGATCTTCAAAGTGGTTTCAAATATTTGGAATTCAGCAAAATATTTCTTTCTTTAATCTTAAAAGAGGGATATATCTTAAGGCAGATTCGATCCACATGCTTTTATTGTAGTTAAATGGATGGCATGCTTAGGCAAGTTTTGGTGGTGGTGGTGGTGATGCCATGCCTAAGAAAATTAGGGAACACAAAATGCTTTCTTAGAAAGGCTAAGTCATGTGTTTTTATATATAAACAAATACAAAACACTAAAGGTTCTATTTGTATTTGAATATATTAGGCAGAAAGGTCGGATGGATATATATAAAATGTATCCCACCTTTCTGCCTAATATATTCAAATGCATATATTAATCCATATAATTTAATATATATTATATATTAAAATCTCATATGTTATATTAAAATAATATAAATACTATATCTAATATTTATAATATAAAATTGTTATATACTATATACATACATAATACATAATATATAATATGTCATATGTCATGTGTCACATGACATAGGTCATATATCATATATATACATATATTCAAATACATATAAAATATCCACATATATTTTTTCAATTTTAATTGAATTTGTGGATTTCAGGAATTTTTAGCAGCTAAACCAGGGCCACCATAGCCAAGACAGCCAAGTCCCATTATACAGAACTACAATGAAAGACTGGATGAATCTGTGGTATTAAAAACTGCACTGGTGACTTACCACCTTTGGCTTGGGAATGTTTGTTTGGAAGAGTGAAAGATGCTTTACAGTAAAAAGAAAAAAAAATAGGAAGAGAAGAGATTAAAAAGATTTGCTCCAGAAGATGAACATTTCTTTCAGATTAACCTCTAAGAGAACTGTGTTTAATGATTTATATTCTGGGCTTACACCCACACTGGGGATTTGAGGGTGCCTCCCCTGCTAAGTAAAGATCTCTATAACTGACTATCACAGATACCCTGTGGAAAAGAGGAAATGCAAAACAGAGCATCTAGTGTTTATTTTAACTTATAAACAAAAGATGTTTTCTAGGCAAAAACCAAAAAAAATAGTTTTAATTTTTACTTGTTGGATTATTCACCCTTAAATTCCAATTCCAAATAAATTGTTTAGTCTTTAAAATATTAAGTCATTAACACTTGAAAAATACTAACTTTTACATAGAGAAATGTTAATTACATTCTATTTATCCCGGGGGGGGGGAACCCTCAATAAAGTACTATACAGACAAATCAGGTACACATAAGATTAGAACTTTTGATATTTTAAATGTTACTGAGTGATTTAAAATAAAAAGATAATATCATTCAGAGCATAGTACAAGTAATTACAGACTGTATGCAGGGAGAAACAATAGATTAAGAAACTAGATTGTCTGACAGTAGCTATTTTTCCTTCTCTGAAATTGAATAGCTGTGGGTTGAAATAAAGTACTATTTTGTGATTCAATGCATTTCAATTAAGATTAAAAACTTAGTCTTCTGTCAGTATTATAGTCATCCCAAAAATTAGAAGACAATAAGAAATACAAGACAATAAAAATTATTATCTTAAGTATTTAGTTTTTAAATTTCACATAATTTATGTGCTAAACTCTAGAAGGTATTCTTAAATATTTAATGCTAGCTGAAGGTTTTGAATAAGAACAGTATTATCAGAAAAAAGTGTTTGAAACTAATTTTAGAATGGGGTATACTCCATGAGATATTAGGCAAGATTCTACCTGGAGAGTAACTCTCTCAAGTTATTGAATCTGAACTTGCTTTGACTTATTAAGCACCACAATCTAAAGACATCTTTACCATTTGCACAGAGCTTTCACATACCTTAATTTCTATGACTAAGTTAGCAAGGTGTCCTCTCTATGATTGAGAAATTGATCTTTGGCATGGCTTTCAAGTCAAGTCAGTAAATAATTTAATTGAATTTGAAATCCTGTTGACCTTTGAGGCCAAACTAGTTTTACTAGAGTCAAAACTATTTGTTTTGATTTATGATATATTTCTACAACATTTTGGTCTAACATTAGTTGAAACCTGAAAAATACTCCAAGTTTGATTAAGTGTGTTCCTTTAGTTGGAGGTATTAGCATATGGTCTTGACGTATAAAGAACAGTTTTAAAAAGGCCGGCCTGATGAACTAGGAAGAACACTGAACAGAGAATCAGAAAAATCATGTTCTCATCCTTTCTCAGCCACTTGATAGTCATCTCCGTCCTTGGACAAAACACTCCATTGCTTTTGACCTCATATCTCATTCACATAGGTCTTACTGTCAGAATAGCACATGAGAGAAAATGTAGACAAATACTCTGAAATGAAAGACTTTATGCACTTAAGTTTCATTCATATTTTGCCTATTTTGCAGTTAATTCAGGAAGATGTTCTTGATGGAAATGACAAAAATGAAAAAGAAGAAGTAATAAAGAGAAAAATTCCTTACATTCTGAAACGCCAGCTGTATGAGAATAAACCCAGAAGGCCCTACATACTCAAAAGAGGTTCTTACTACTACTGAGAGGCTATGTGATTGTGACTTATCATTCTTTAATTAAATATCAAATTATCCTTGTGTGGAAATGTGTCAGAATACAATTATTTTGTCTGCTCTACAATTGTGGTTTATTGGATGTGATTTTTCTGCATTAATATAAATTGGATTAAATGTTTTCAAATAAATCTAGATCTTGAGCATGATGTGTTGTGTATAATTGGATTAGATATTAAGTCACATATAGAATGTTTTGTAATTTTGTAAAGCACTTAATGGGTTGTTTAAACAGTCAAAATGTTTGACATTTTAAACCAAATTGTAAGAGATTTTAACAGGGTCCTATGGCAAAGTCTAGCCTACATATCATTAGCCCCAAACAAAGTAATAGAACTTCTTTTATTATTTTGCTGAACATTTTTTTTTTAATTGAGAGAAATACATGCTCTTTTCTAGACTCACTCCTGAATCTCTCAGATATGGGAAGGTAGAAGTGAATAGGATAATCTTAAAAGAATAATTAATGAACTATTGCTAATTATGCCTATCTTAATGTATGATTTTCAACTGAATTTGTTTTTCTGTTAAATGAACTTAATGGTTAATAAAAAGATAATAAGCCATCAGAACCACATGTTTCTCCACAGATTGACTTATATTAGAAGAGTTACCCTTTATTGACTTTTCCCCCCTCACACTTGATTCAGTAAATGCTAGCTTTATTTTTAACTTCACTGAGGAATATGTGTGACTACTATATTTCCCAACTGGGAGGAAATTTTTGAGGCAAAAATAATACTTAAAAATAACACTTCAAATGTCCTTTTGATGGGATTACCCCCCCCCCCAGGCTAAACCCCTCTCAGTAGGATTTAAGAGAAGCCCATTGATCTCTGAGTTTTTCTGGTAAAACCATGCCTTCTCAACCCCCCCCCCCACATCTTTTACCATCTTATCAGCTTCAACATTAAAAAGTGCCCAAAGCAGTGATCCTAAGAAAGAAACTATATCATAGTGATTGATTATGAGTGCACACTCTGGGGTCACAATGCCTGGATTTAGCTCCACTATTCACTAATAACCTTAGTCAACTTATTTAACCTGTTTCCTCAGCATCCAAATATGGAAAATAATAGGGTTTGGAGGAGGATTAAATGGTCCGATATATATAAAATGTTTAAAATGGAACATATTAATAGCATAAATTTAGGAGTTCTTCTGACCACTTTCATACCAGTTTTCCTTTCTTCTTCAAAAACTACAGATCATGATGTAATTTCACATGATGTAAAAACACTAACCCTCTGTGTTTTGAACAACTACTCGTCTCCAATTACTTACTTCATTATCCTTGAAGATTCCTGCATACATGTGCAAGATTCATTCAGTAATCTTCCCTCTCAGTTCCTGACATCTTCACTTCCAATAATAAACATTTTATCCATTTCATCTCATCCAATCACTTTCATGGTCATGCCATAGAACTTTCAACTACCAGTGAATTAAACCTCTTTAAACATCATCTTTTCTTTCCAGTTAACATAACCTAGCACTCCTCCTCCAACATTTATTATCTTGTCTAATCCATTGTCCCCACCTCCTTTCACTCCTCATCTTCTACTCATGCCCTCACTTTGATCTTTACTTGGCCTAGATTCTATGGCCCAAAATTAAAATCACTCACTCGTGACCCTCAACTCACTGTCCTATATTATATGAGCCTATGAAAACACTGTTAAACTGAAATCTCCCCCTGATTTTGACTTCGCCTGAGAAGCTGAAATCGCTGGAGAAGAGCAACCAACCCTTGTTGAAGAATCCCACTTAAAACTGATCACACATCCCAAGTGTGTCCTTCATGCTGCCCAGAACTGTTACTACATTTGCCTCATCAATTTTTTCCTCTAATTCTCACTGGTGGTGGTTTTATACCTTCTCTTCTTTGAATTGCAACACTTGTCATTCTCCTCACTTTCATCAGATGACTTTCTAATGACTTCAGTAAAAATTAAGAGCAATAAGAAAATTATATCTTTTCTCTACTACCAAATGTAACACCCACCCTGCATTTACCCCTCACTCTTCCATTTCAATAGAGAAATTGTCTCTTCTCTTTTGAGGCTTACCCCTTCACTACCTCATCTCAGCAAATGGTCCTATATCTGCTCTGGCTGAAAACCTAGTTGTCATTCTTAACGCTTCTCTTTAACACACACCGGCCATTTCATCAGTTAAGAACTCTTGTTGGCTTTGCATTCAAAATACATCTCAAATCCATTTACGTCTGGCCAAATCCACCACTCCTGACCTAAGCTACAAGTTCTCCCCCTTGGACTATGGCAATTTCTTTCTAACTGCTCTACCTGTTATTGTTTTTATCCATCTACATTCACATAGCAGAATCCAGTTTTTAAAAATATTAATTAGATTATGCCACACTTCACTTCTCAAAATCTCACTATATCTTTCCATTGCACTTTGAATAAAACCCAAATTCTGTCTTAGAAGGCCTGAAACAATCTGGCATTTAGCCATTTCTCAATTTCATTTCACCCATTCTCCTCCAGTCAGATGGGCCTTCTTGTAATTCCTTTAATATGGGGCTTGTTCTTGCTTCATAGCCTTTAAGTTGCTGAAACCTCTTTTCTGGAAAGCTCTTCTGGCAAAAAATTATTTTTCCTGAGTATACAGGACATTCAGCTGGAGGCTACATTTCCAACCTCTCTTGTCACTAGGAATGACAAAGTTGGAGCTAATGGGATATTGAGTAGAAAAAACTGTGTACAGTGTGTGGCCCTTTTAAAACTTAAAGAGAAATTTAACTCCTCGAACTTTTACTTTCCTCCCATTTTTTGTCTTAAATTTGAATTTATTTTAAGCACACAAATGGATACCTTTCTCTTGAGGATGGTACTGATTGATGGAGCTTAAGGCTTTGAGCTACTTTGTGGAGCAAAGCTGCCTCACTGTCCTGGACCAATCATGCTGTCACTTGAAAGAGAAATGTATTTATAACTTATTTAAGATACTGTACTTTTCAGCCTTATTGATACAATACCTCAGCCATTATTTTAATAGTTACCATCTTCTCTAGGCCTTTTTATGGGTTATTTCTTCACATCATTCAGGTCTCTGTACATATATATATACAATGAGGACTTTTCTTAAGACCCTATCTTAAATAACATTTATCCCTGAGTTAAAATCTCCACTTAATTTGCTTTATTTTTCTTCATGTTTGAAAAAGAAAAGCAGCCGTTGACAGCCGTCACCTGGGAGCTGGCCTGGCACCATCTGCTAGCGTGTGGTGTTTTCCTGTAAACAAGACCACTCTGCAATCACGTCTGAGCAAAAACAAAATCAAGAGCACTGCAAACCACAACAATGAACAAACATCCTCCTTGTCCATATAATTGGAGTGACTGCTGCTTCTTTACTAACTACTGCTTTAACTCTGCTCTGTTTCTACCTCCTGGATAAAAACCACTGTAATACCTAATCCTAGAATTGCCCTCACTGTCTTAAAACACCCAAGCTAGAGCAGAACCACACTTCCTGGAATAGTCTCCAAATCATCTATTGCAAGCCCAGATTCTGTATGAGGCCTCTGCTTCTGCCCTGCTATTGAGAGGCCCCATGACTTCCCCCAGAATGAAATCTCCAGTACCAGTAAACCAACCTTGTGTGAGTGTGGTTCTGGTGGTCTTTGGCTGGTGGGCACTGGCATAGCACACAGCATAACTTGAAATTGCACAATCATTTATTTGTTTAATTGTTCATAGTTCATCCCCCACTCCCTCTCCCCACTAGAATGTGTAAGCTCTGTGCAGACAGATATTTTTGTCTTATTAATCGTATTCCCAAGGTTGAACACAAAGCCTGGAATGTGTCAGTAAGGATTTGTTTCAGGAATGAATAAACTAGCATCAGAATGTCTCTTTCTCTTATAATAAGAGGTACTAGACATACTTTCTACAGATTTTTAAGCCCCAACTCAGAGATTACATTTCACAAGGTTTGGTAAGAACTCAGGTATATAGAAGATATGCCTGGTTTTATGTGAAGGGACACAGAATCTGAGACGATGAAGCTCATCTTTACTAACAGAGGCAGCTTGAGGAGAGAGGAGATGATCCTTTCTTTTTTTTGTTTGTCTGTTTGTTTGTTTCTTAGATCCCTTGTGAGAATAAACAACAATGCCTAAGTGAAAATGGTACTAGTGGAAATAGGAAAAAAATAGATTTGTGACACATAAAAAGGAAGAACTAACATAAACTGGTCCTTCAACACAGGAGGAAAGAAGGAAGAAATATTCTAAGGTTTATTTTGAGATTTAAAGTCAAGAACCTTGTTTAGTATTCGTACTTTTTGAGATCCCCAGTCACTGCTAGGATCGTTTGAGTTTGAGGAGGCTTGGATTTATTGGGTCATCAGGAGAGTCATGATGTATTTTTCTATGCTTTTCAATGCAAAAATGCTTCATGACTTTCCCAACGACCCAATAAATCCAGCCTTGCTCTGGAGTTGATCAAGATGGTTATATACAAGGCTGCTGAACCTCTGCTCCCACAGATATCCTGGATTGTGCAACTGAATATGGAGCAATTCCCTCAGAAGGAAACCCGGACACCAGCTGAGCAACTCTCGCACATCAGGTGAATGAGAAAATATCCACAGTGAAACAGGTAGGAAAGGCTGAGACGCACTCTTGCCAGAAAATCCAGCCTGGTGCAATGCCGTACAATTGGAAGGGAATGCCCAACTCCCAGTGTTACCATGAGGAATAAATAATTTGGACCGCACATCTGGTGCCCCTACTTTTAAGACCCCCATCTGGAGGATAGGGCCCCCAAAACCCCTGACCTTGAAAGCCAACATGACTTGTTGTCCGTGAGACTCATGCTACTATGGTAAACAGAGAAGCAGCCCTTTTCTTACCAGGCTGAAAGCATTTTGACTCAGCTGTCACCCCAGGGCTCAGGATAGATAGCGTGGCCAAAATGCCCATCTCCCAATCTTTCCCTGAAAGGGGCCTGGTCTATCTGCATACTGTACAGCTACTACCTGAGCTCTGACTTTTAATTTTAGCACACATCTTGGGGCTGGTTAGATCCTTCTGAGAGGCCAGAGAGACTGGAGGGACACTTTCTCCACCTTCAACCTCTGGCCTGCTCCAACGATAAAACCAAGTAGCCACCATCCTCCTGGAAAGAGCACTGGTACATGTCTGGTGCCTCAGTTTTTGCTGCTGCCACCTGGGAACAGGTTCCTGGATCCCTGTCTCTGATGGCCAACAGGGTTTGCACTCCTGAGTCCCAAAGGGCGGGAGCCAACAAGCTTTTTCTAAAAGGCATGAGCAGGGTCATGGCTATTGCCCCAGGGATTAGAGTAGAAGGAACAGGCAAAAACACCCATTTCCCTGTCTTTCTCTGAAAGGGATCTGGCTGCATTCTGTATAAGCTATTGCCTGAGGGTACAAAAGCTAATTTTAGCACACATCTAAGGGATGGATGCATCTTTCTCAGAGACCAGGGAAGCTGATGGACTTTTCCCCAACTTCTCCTTCTGGCTCACAATAATAATAAAATTAACTTGTCAGTAGCTCCCTGGAAGGATCTTGTACACAATCTGGTAAGGAAAAAGGAGTCTCTTCAACAAACGGTGCTGGGAAAACTGGGTATTCACATGCAAAAAAAAAAGAAACTGGACTCCTATCTTACACCTCTCACAAAAGTTAACTGAAGATGGATTCAAAACCTAAAATTAAGATCCGATACCATAAATCTCCTAGAAGAAAACATACAGGGACACCTCCTTGACGTTGGTCTTGGCAATAACTTTTTGGCTATGTCTTAAGGAACTAAAGGGAAATCACACAATTGGACTATATTTTACCAAAATGCTTCCGCAATACAAAGAAAAAAACAATCAACAAAATGAAAAGGTAACTAATGGAATGGGAAAAATATTTGCAAATCATTTACCTGATAAGGGATTAATAACCAAAGTATATAAGGAAGTCATACAGCTCAATAGCAAAAAACTAAATAATCCCATCACAAAATGGGTTTGGACCTGAGTAAATATTTGTCCAAGGAAGCTATACAAATGGACAACAGGTACATGAAAAGGTATTCAACATCACTAACCACTAGGGAAATGCAGATCAAAACCATAATATGATATCATATCACACCTGTTAGGATGGCTATTATCAAAAAGCCAAGAGATAAATGCTGGTGAGGATGTGGAGAAAAGGAGACCCCTGTCTACTGTTGATGGGAATGTAAACTAGTACAACACTATGGAGGTTCCTCAAGAAATTAAAAACAGAACTACCATACGGTCCAGCAATTCCACTACGTAGTATATACAGAGAGTGTCAAAAAAAGTATACACATTTTAAGAAAGGAAAAACTATTAAAATGGTAATACTCAACATATCCTGATAACAAAAGATGAATAGAAGTCACGTTTGACTTCTGCAATTACAAGAGGTGCTCAAAGTGGTTACCATCAGCGTCCAGATGATTCTGATTACACAAACTACTGCTTGAGCAACGTTGACCAAAGTGTCCACTTGAATACATTTTTTTGGCACCCCCTGTATTCAAAGGAAACAAAACCATTATCTAGAAGAGGTATGTGCACTCCTGTGGGATATTTTGGGGTGGCCTATCTTCAGCCCCAACAATAGTATCACTTACATTTTGGAATCTAAAAGCAAAAGTTGAACTCTGACACAGAGAGTAAAATAGTGGTTGCCAGAGGATGGGGCAAATAGGGAAAGACTGGTAAATAGGTACAAACTTTCAGTTATAAGATACATACAGTTTGAGGAGCTAATGTATAACATAGTAACTATAATTGATAACAGTATCATATAATTGAAATTGGCTAAAAAATAAACAAAGAAAGAAAGGTAAATGTATGAGGTGATGAACACAGCAATTAGCTGAATGGGGGCAATCCTTTCATAGTGTATACGTATATCAAATCATCATGTTGTACATTTTAATTATCTTTTAATTTTGTCAATTTTATCTCAACAAAGCTGAAACTAATCAAGTCTTTATACCTCCAGCACCCATCTCTTTGGAGCCTGAATGCTTCAAATCAAGCATAGATTTTAATGCAAATTACATTAATTGTTGTATTGCATTAAATACGTGTTTTAAATATGTACTTTAGAAGCAATAATAATATTTACAATATACTTTACAAAATTAGAAGTCCAGTTATGTTTCTGGGGTTTTATTTGCATGTTCTCCTATTATAAATGTATATTTACAATATTACATAAAAGGTACAATATTATATAAAAATATACAACAGGATTTAAAGGTAGATATTATTAACCCTATTTTACAGATAAGAAAACTGAGTCTCAGGGACAATTAAATGACTTGCCCAATTTTGAAGTAGAAGTAAATAAAAAAACTAGGATTCAAACTCAAATGTGTTTAACTCCAAAGCCTGTGACCTTATCATTCCATCCCTGTGTGTTTCAGTAGGAACACACCATTTGATGGATGAAGAAAATGAACACAATATTCCTGAATATGCAATTTCCAATTTCATATTAACATGTTAATTATATAAATTCTCAAATTAAACATTTCAATACACTTTAGTCTTTTTATCACATAAATATTAGTAACTGAATGAAGAGTTAGTTGTTTGAATACTTTTACATCACTTTTAAAGTATTTTTGTTACATTATGCATAACTATTTATTTTGCTGTTTTCTCCGAAATAAGTTTCTATGTTTTCTGTGCAAACTGTAATCATTAAATGGCCATAATGAAATGTTTTTTGTTTTTGTTTTTGTTTAATTAAACTTTATTGGAGTGACAATTGTTAGTAAAGTTATATAGGTTTCAGGTGTACAATTTTGTAATGCATCATCTATATATCACATTGTGTGTTCACCACCCAGAGTCAGCTTTCCTTCCATCACCATATATTTGACTCCATTTACCCTCATCTACCACCCCCCTCCCCTTACCCTCTGGTAACCACTAAACTGTTGTCTGTATCTATGAGTTTTTGTTTCTTTGTTTGTCTTGTTCCTTTGTTGTTTCAGTTTTATATCCCACATATCAGATAATTATCGACAAAGGAGCCAAAAACATACAATGGAGAAAAGACAGCCTCTTCAATACATGGTGCTGGGAGAATTGGAAAGCCATGAGCAAAAGAATGAAACTAGACGGCTGTCACTGTGTACAAAATTAACTCAAAATGGATCAAAGACCTAAGCATGAGACCTGAAACAATAATGTACATAGAAGAAAACATAAACTAAACTTATGGACCTTGGTTTCAAAGAGGATTTTATGAATTTGACCTCAAAGGCAAGGGAAGTAAAAGCTAAAAAAATGAATGGACTATATCAAACTAAAAAACTTCTGCACAGCAAAAGAAACTATCAACAAAACAAAAAGGCAACAAACTGAATGGGAGAAGAAATTTGCAAACAATGCCTCCAATATGGGGCTAATATCCAAAATATATAAGGAACTCATACAACTCAACAACAAAAAACAAACAATCCAATTAAAAAATGGGCTGTGGTGCTAAATAGACATTTCTCCAAAGAGGATATACAGATGGCCAATAGACATATGAAAAGATGCTCAACATCACTAATCATCAGAGAAATGCAAATAAAAACCACAATAAGATATCACCTCACACCTATTAGAATGGCTATCATCAACAAGACAAACAATAAGTGTTGGAGAGGCTGTGGAGAAAAAGTAACCCTCATACATGGTGGGAATGCAGATTGGTGCAGCCGCTGCTTATAGAAGGCTGAACGAGACCAGCTTGCAAAACCGAATGCACCTGGGAGGATTGGGTGGAAGATGAGAAATAAAGAGATAGAGACAAACAGCTGGGAACGGAAGGGCCACTCAATGCTGCTGGCAGAGAGTGCCCTCGTTTATTATTTACAGCTTTATTGTATACAGCTTTTATAGCAAAAATAACTTTCCTTAGGTAAGGGGTTTGGGGACCTTGAGGTACGAGTAGCCCCCTCCTCTCAGGGAACAATTTCCTTGGAAGCAATCTTCCTGAAGTGAGACAAAACAAAGTATAGCATAGCAAGTAGAAACTATTAACAGGATGGCCTTCCCCTCTGTAACTTTTAAGGTTGTCTGTGATGTTAGCTGTTCTTTCTTCAGGGGCACAGTGGAGATGAGATCTACCCAGCAACCTTCCCACGCTGCTCCCCAAGGCCTAAGAGCCCGTCAGCTTGCCAGCTGTCAGGCTTAACCTTTACTGCAGCTCTGGTGTGCAACTTTTAAGCTGCTCTTGAGCTGCTCACCCTAACATGGAGGGCTGTAGCTTGCCAGCTTACAGCCTCAGTGTCCCTGGCTGATCCCAGCCAGCTCCCCACTGAAGGCAGTGTGGAGGTTCCTCAAAAAATTAAGAACAGAATTACTATATGACCCAGCCATCCCTCTCCTGGGTATTTATCCAAAAAATCTGAAAACATTTATCCTTAAAGATATATGTGTTCTGATGTTCACTGCAACTTTATTTACGGTGTCCAAGACATGAAACAACCAAAGTGTCCTTCGATAGATGATTGGATAAAGAAGATGTGGTGTATATACACAATGGAGTAGTATTCTGCCATAAGAAAAGATAAAATACTGCCATTTGCAACAACATGGATGGATCTTGAGATTATTACACTAAGCGAGATAAATTAGACAGAAAAAGTCAAGAACCATAATGAAATGTTAACAAAATTCTATTTTATTATTGTATTACAAGTATGTAAATCTTTTTGCCTTTTTAACAAATGAAAAGGTTAGTTATTATTCATTCCCATTTATTCGCTTATGAAAACATAATTCAGCCTTTTATCTTTTTATTTAATGCCTAAAAACAAGGTTCTTGAAAAGAAAAGCCATTTGTTTTTTCCAAATGTATCCACTTTTGTTGTACTAAAAATAATATAAAAATTAAACTGACCTTTTTCTAACCTTTTTTATTATTTGTGAAATGTAAAAATTAGTATTAAAACAAGTCTCTTTCAAAATCTTTTACTTAATTTAAAACTGTATTAAGAAGGTTTTCAAAAACTTTGTACTCTTACTTGCCTTTTACCTCTTGTTAAGATGTACATGACAAATAAACAAACTCAATTCTTATCAGATTAGATTGCTGGAATACAAAACACTCATATAAACCAAGCCTACTGTGAGGCTAAATTAGAAAAAGGTGTCACTTGCTCCCAGTGGACACAGCTGTGTGACTGAGTACAAGACCAGAACAGGTGTCCACCCGCCCTCTCTCTGGACGTCCTTGTACAGGACACAACCTGTCCATATGTAGACACTGACCAGGTTAAAGAACTTTGCTTGTCAATTCAAACGTCAACTGGATACTAATTTGATTCTTAATTTACACTAACAGAGAAAAGAAGGCCTTTCCTAAAAGTCTGGCATTTAGTGTTTACTAAATATTAACTTACTGATTAATTGACTAAAATGACAAATTAGATTTTAAGAAAGAAACTCAATTCCAAGTATATCTCTATGCTGTCATTATTTTGGGGAGTTAGAATATATCCTGGACAAAATTGCAAATAAGTAATTTTCCCTGATTTATTTTCCATCACCCATTTTTCATCATTTTTTTCCATATCTGGGTAACAATTTGATAATGAGGTTCTCAGATCTTTTTATTCCCCCTTAGTAAGTCTATTAACATAATTTTAATTATTTCCTCTTGGAATCAAACCTTAACCTTCAAGAAGGATCTCTTATTTTGAAAGCATTCATAGCAGTTAAAGAAATATTAAAACAAATTAGCCTCACTTATTCATTTAGTAAACAAATATTTCCTGAGCTTATACCAAGTATTGGAGTAGGAACTGTGGACAAAGCTGTAAACAGGACAGACTGAGTTTTCTCCACCAGGAGCTTATGAGCTGTACTGCAAAATCCCTCTTCCCTGGCCTTTCAGGTTCTGATTTTTCTTCCCTGTTACTGATCCTGTATCATAAAGTCTCTGGTAAACATTTCCCTCTGAAACAGTTTGTCCTCCTATTGAAGAGAAATATGTGTGGTGGTAACCACCATGTTCTCTTCGGTGGCTGGAGACAAAGGAGATCTGTGACCATTCCTATACAATATATTTAACTTCTCAGACATATTTGAGATACAGAGTAGTGAAGTGACACATTTTAGGGCCACGGAGTTATTACAGAACTAGAATTAGAAACAAGGTCTATTTATTCCTTATGGATGCTTTTCACCAAGAAAGACTTCCTTGGGCAAGTAAAGCTACTCCCTTACAAACTATTAAATTAGTTGGCTAGGCTGAGTTTACTTAGAAATAGAGAGCAGAAGTCCCAAATTGGGCCAGGGAACTTGAGTGGAACTTTCTATTACTGTGGACCACAGACTCTAGACCATCATTTTTCAAATGGAGGTTGGTTTTTTCATCTGCATTAAAAGTATAGATTCTATGATTTTATTGCAGATTTAGTAAATCAATCAATCTCTGAGAGTGAAGCTTGATAGTTTCATTTTAAATAATCTACCCAGATGATTTGAATACAAGTTTGGGGACCATTTTGCTATTAGCCATTTTTAGAGACTATTTTCCACTGAATAACTTATGTTTAGTTTACATAGATGTACTCTGTACCAAATTCTAGGCTAAAAAAATAAATTCACTTGGATGAAGAAACAGATGAAGAAAATTCAAGTTGTACTAAAATTTCCTAGTTTTTCTAACACTGTTATGAAAAGATATATGTGATAGTACCAGAAATCTTAAAATCATTAAATAAAGTTTTAATATATTGCCCTCATTACCACTCAGGGATGTAAATATGTTGAGGAGAGGATGGGAAGACACCATTGAACTTTAACTTCTCTGCCCTGAGTTCTTACTCCATGGCCCTCCATCCAACACTGAGATGGGAAGTCTGCCACGGTGCCACGTCCAGGGCAAAATTTCATTCTGTTAACTGATTTTTCTGAATCAACTATCTAAATGGTTGTTGAGTGACTGTTTATGGTCTAGAAGTGCACATGAAGTCATGAGAACTTGATATAAGGAAGCATTCAGACACTTCATTTCACAGGATCAGAATAGTACAAGGCTTTAAAATTGTGTACACTGATGAAACTTTAACCTGTAATGAAAATGAGCCTGAACTTGCCTTCTGCCCTGAATTTGTTTAAGCATAAAAGCAGACCTGAACAAGCTGCACACACAATTATGTAGGACATGGCCTATCTCTCTGGCTTCTTCTTTCCTCATGTTCACCCTGTGCATATACAGTAATGTTTTCCTTGTGCTTTCTGCTCCACTCCTTTTCTTATGCCATTCCTTCTACTTAGAGCTTACTTCTGTCCTTGTCTAATTGACTGTATCCTCTTCTTTTTGAGACTAAGATAAGATGCCACTTCACCACTTCTTGGAAGCATTTTCTTTTTTTTTCATGAGAATTTTTTTTTTTTTTTTTAGTTTCAGGTGTACAAAACAATGTAATAGTTAGACATTCACACCCCTCATAAAGTGATAACCTCTCTCCCCCAAACTACTACACCTCTGACATCATATATAGCTGTCACAATTCCACTGACTCTATTCCTTACACTGTATTCATTTTTCTAACCTACCAATTCAACACTCAAAGCTCAGTTAGATCTCCTCTGTGTTTTTTCTCTGTGCTGCTGTAATATATTGTGTATGTCCCTATTAGCACATTCACCACGTGGTGTAACAATAGGCTGCGTGCTTCTCTGAAAATCGTTCAAAATTCATTGAGTTAGATATTATGCCTTGCTCATCTCTACATCCCTTCGCAGTTCCTGGCACATAGTACCCACTCATGAGGATGTTTATTGAATGAATAAATCATGGCTTAGCTGAGGTAGGCGATGGTTATAGCTTTTCACTCTCACCTTCCTCCTTTGTGGGTAACCCTCTAAAAGACTCCTCTAGAAAGAACCAGATCTACTCGTTTGTAGACACATCTATCAGGCCCTCTGTGGATACAAGGAATCTGGTTATAACAGTTCTCAGGGTCTTATTTCAGAATGGCCATGGAGTTCTCCCAAAATCTGGAGTGCCATCAGCATCTTAATGAGCTGGTGGCTTCAGGGATTCACTTATTCAGCTCAGTGTGTGCTGCATACACAGCAAAGTCTTTCTCAAGACAGAGTAGTCTTAGCTGTCTGATATCCACCCAGGAAGCATCCAAAGCTTAATATCATTTTATAAAGCCTAGCTACCTCTGCCAACAAATTGATGGCCTCCACCGGACATCGTTGATCAGGACTAACAGGAACCAGGTTTTCTCTGATGAAGAACAACAGCCTAAATACAGTTAGGCTTTCTGTGACAGAAAATCTTTTAGGGCTTCAAAGCATTTTACAGATGATGACATCTGATTTTCACCCTGTTCCAATTTAAATTACTACAGACTTTTTCACAGGGCATTCAATATATGGATTTTTCACTTTAGGAGAAGAATTCAGATGAAAACTGCAATACTGTCAGTTGGAAATATGTGCAAATGAACCTAAATAAGAGTTTGTAAGTGTTCTCAGTAAGGTCCCAGGGAAAAATAAAGTGTGGGAAATTAAGCCATTTCTTGCAATCTTATTGGTAACTTTTAAAAGGAGATGTGAAGTAACATAATGTCTAGCTGTGTTTACCACATCACAGCCTAATGAAAGATAAGGCAGCCGACATTTACAAGAAAGGCTTCGTGTTGCTGGCTTTTTATTCAATGAGTGTTAAAACATCGTCAGTGTCGTGCTTGTAAAGCTAATTCCTGCTTACTTAAGAACTTACTGCTCTCTAGTAGATAGAAGCCTGCTGTCTAACTGTCTTCAAGAAAGCAATCTGACTCATTTGCTGTCCCTAACCAATTTTTAAACAAGAGAAAGCTGCCTACAGACAGAGCAGTTTAGAGATGTTCAATTTATTTCTTCCTGATGTCTAAAATGTGCCAAAGTAAAATCAACAAAGGACTGCCAAAATGTTTTCATGATATCTCTGGAAAGCAGTCACAAAGACACAAGAGTGAGTTCCAAGGCTATATTAGCTTTCTGAGAATATTATTCTTTTAGGTTTTAAGTCCTGGAATTGTGTTTCATTCTCAGAAATTTTTCTAAGAATTCTGATTTCTATTTCATCAATATAGAAGACAGTATCGTTTTTAAAATTAATTAATTTATTCTTTTAGTTAACAAATATTTCTTGAGTACATACTCTGTGAGGCCCTGTACATACTATTGGGAAGACCAAATTAAAGACATACTTCCTATCATGTACAAATAATATCTTTCCAAATCACATGTTGTGTCCATGTGACTAATTTCGGCCACTGGGATATAAAAAGTGTTAACATGGCAGCTTCCTAGTATTTCCTTGAACAGACAATGAAAACAAATTCTTTGTACCTTATATTTGATCTTTCCTCCATCCTTCCTCCTGGAACACAGATACTTTTTTGGATTTTAATGTCTAGAGGAACATACTAAGTATGGCAAAACAGTGACCTTGAAGGAGATTAGGTCCCTGAGAAACAGTCAACTTACCAGCCCTAAATCATGTACTTTTAGATTTTTACTTGAGGAAGAAATACATATTTATGTTTTTTAAAGCTTCTTGTCATTTTAATGTTTCTATTACTCCAACTAAAATCAATTATGATCAAATCACTTCCAATCCCCTTTTGCCTTTTAAGTCCTTTACAGTGTAGACCACAAATTATTTCTCCAGAAAGCATTTCCTGACCAGGACCAACAAAATCAACTAAAATTTAAAGAAATAAAAATTATCCATCATGCAGAATAAAGAAAAAATATGACAGAGAAGTTAAGAAACATGGAATATTGAAAAACTGGGGGAGGGTTGAAATATTTGAAGAGATTTCCAAGAACTAACAAAAAGTTGAGTGGTTCTCAAGCTGGATAAATACAAAGTTATCTAACCAATTATTAGTGAAACTTCAAATCACAAAGAGAAGGTCTTAGAGGTGGTAAATCATTTCTACCTCCACAAAATCAAATCACCTAGAGAAATGGCAAACAGACTGAGCTGATTTCTCAATAGTGATGATAGATGTTAGAAGACAGTGAATAATATCTTCAATGTATCAAAAGAAATAATCCTCAGCTTAAGTATCTATGTCCAATAATAGAACCTTTCAGGAGCCAACTGTGCAATAAAGACAATTTATTTGATTTAGAGATTTTGATACCATGAAAATAATTTCAGAAAGACAATAACCCCATTAAAAAGGTCTGAGATGGAAGAAGGAGTGGTGAGTAGAGATATTGGTAAATATGAAGGTAAATCAAACCACTAACTAAAACTATTAATGGCCTAAATGCAAAATAAAAGGGATACTTACTTTATTTAATTCTTATGTCACTTTTGAAACTCACCTTCTTTTGATTTTGCTTTTTGGAGTTGTCTCTTCTCTCATCTTACACAATACCAATCTCTGGCATTTCTATTATTCCTCCTCAATTCTATTCATTGTCTCCTTCCTCTCCATGTGCTCTAATGTTTCGATCTTTGGTCTTCTTTTCTTTTTATTTTAGTCAGTCTTCTTGGGTATTCTCATCTACTCCTATGATTCTACTGAGACCTATGATGCTCATGATCCCAATCCTACATCTGTAGCCCAGAAAGTGTCCAGCTGTCTGTGCTGTCTGAGGATTTAGGGGCTGATCAAGGAAGAGATAGGATGACAAGAGGGCAGTGATATAGATAGTAATTGATGCCAGATCTATTGCTAATGTTAATTGGGATTGATAAAGAGAATTTAAAACTGCACATTGAGTTTTATCAAAGGAAAATTACTAGAACCACATATATTCATAATATAATTATTCAACTTTGTAAGAGTATATGGGAAGTACTATGTGAAGAAAGAAAGATGAAAATTATTAATTGCAGGAAGCACATTACCTTTTAGAACAAAATAGGTAGGTGATATTGACTGAAATTCACCATATTATATTGCCATCCTCTCTCATTCTGACAATAATCTATTTAAAAATTAATTTCCTACATCGTGTGCATATTTCTGTGTCAGATGGCTAGTTATAGAGGTGAAGATTTGGAATGAAGGTATTCTGAATGGAAACTTAAAAAAAACTAGAGTTTTTCCAAACTAATTTTGCTTTCCACTAGCCACTGATGACCTTTTCAATTTTTGTTTAGTTTTTTTAATTCTATTTTGAGAAATAATGAAATAAGTAAACGTGCTGAGACCAAAGTAAGAATCTCTATGTATTTATGAACAAAGAACCAACATGTATTTTGGAAATTTATATAAACTACAAAGGCACATGACAACTTAAAAAAGAGTCATGATTTGATGTTGGGAGACTATTGTGAATCTTATTTTGCTTTCTTCCCAGGAACTCACTCTTTGAAATAAGTACACAGCTTTATTTGGATCCTTCAGCAAGATGCAAAGATGAAGAGTACCCAGTACATGGCTGTCCACCTCTTTGAAAATAATCTCTTCATCTCTGTGGTGGGTTATGCTTCAACCTAGGGCATCCCTATGCTTTCAGAAATAGGTGATTTCTGAGAATCATTCTCACTCTAGCTCTTATTGATGCAATCAGCATGTTGCATCAAACCAGAGAGGTTTTCAGTAATGATGCAAAACCTTCTGTTGCCTCGATTATTTGTGACTAAAAGCTAGAGAAACCACTCTTAGAAACATCCTGCCTCTGCAACAAGGTCACACTCATTAACTGATGGAAAGAAGTAGAATTGCACATTTTTCTGAATGCTCTGGCCCATGGGTCACAAAGGTTGTCATAAATATGTAAAGGAAAATAGCTTCTGGTTTTAGGAGGGAGTAGGGAAATGTATGCCAATTCAAGAGTGGAGAACAAAAGCTTTTCTCCTTTCTATAGCTCATTGATAGGAAGTGATGAAATTGCTCGACTTTACAATAACGAAAGGAAAATGGAAATAAATACAAAGTTCGGTATATTTTGAAGTTTTGTTTGTTTTCTAAAATAATCAAGAGTGACAAAGTTTTACCTCTAGGTTGGGATGGCCTGAAAAATATCAAGTTTGTTGATGTTGACTATATTTATTATTATCCTTATTTATTATTTCTCTGTTCCCAGGTCTAGAAAATAAGCAAGCTATATATGTGAAAATTGAAGCATTGTCAATGTATTTTCACCCAAGGTTTAAATAAATTTTCAATGAACAAAAATCAGTTAATGTATAACATTTATTGCATCGTCTAGCTGAATGTTTCCAAAATATTTATGTGTAACACTAGTTTCATGCAATATTAAATTTTTAAAGGGTTCTTTGATGGAAGAGGCCAGTGGCCTTGTATGGACTTTCCCTGCAATACATTTGTTATACACAATTGTGCATGTCTTGGGTCTGTTATCACATTATAAGTACAAAAGAACTCCAAAATTTTGATGCCTGGTCATAATTATAAGTATAGGCCATTGGAAGCATTATACCTTCAACCCAGATGTAAGGTCCAGGAGCAAGAGCTTATAAAATGTAGCTTTTGTAACCATATAAGGTAGTTATGCTGGGGTTTCATGGTGACTCATTTTGGATGTAAGAGGTTTGAAGACACCCACTCTGAGTTCCAATGACCTGAAGGACCTCTTCCAGGGTAGGCAGAACGTTAGAACCAGTGGCCCCGCTGTGTCTTCCCTGAGTAATTGGGAGTTTGAGGAGCCACTCTCCCCAAATGGCCCCCCACAGCCTGAGAACTCCTGTATGCTTTGCTGAGTCTGCCATCACATCTTTAGGATTTATTTTTCAGACTGATCGTTTTGAGCAAGACTCTGGCCTGTTACTCTGAGAAAATATTTCACACACAGTTTGGAAAAAGCTCTGATCAGCAAAGTTAACCAATTCACTTCACTTTAGGATTCTGTACAGCCCTTGATACTCTGACATACATTGAATATCACCATGCGTAAACTGTAGGGTTTCCCAAACTGATTGAAACAGAGCACTTTCTTTAATGTTATATTTTTTTGACAATGTCCACATATGTATTTTGAGAAATGTCACCTGCACCTCCACTAACTTAACATGTATTTCCTGAACTCCTAGTATATGCCCGACAAGGTTGTAGGTATTAGGAATACAAGGAGAACAAGCTATCATGGCTCACTGCTTTATGGAGCCTATTTTCTAGACCTGGGAAAAGAGATAATGATAAATAAGGAAGCTAATAAACTAAGAATAGAATTTAACTTTGTAAGTAGGTCTATGAAGAAAAATAAAACAAGATGGCATGGAAAAATATGGGTGGTGGTGGTCAACTTTGAAATGGCTACTTCCTAGGTTAAAATTTCAAGTTTAAAAACTTCATTATACTTGGGTTAATTTTATAAATCTTTGATCTTGATTTTGATGAATTTCTATTTTTTTTTAGTGAATGCAAACAAGAGCAAAATGAAAATAAACATATTTTTACGTTTAAAAATTTTACTGGGCAATATGACATAAGCATGCATAAAATCTAAAAGTACAGCTTCCTGACTTATAAAGCAAAAACTTGTGTCATCACCACCTAGTTGAAGAAAGAGAACACTGCCAGGATCCCAGAACCCCTGGTCATGACCTTTCCCTAAGGGTAATTACTATCCTGGTGCCCCTGGTGATCACTGCCATCTTTTCTGTTATATATTTTTTATTACCAAAGTATGTTTCAGTAAACTCTATCTACATTTTAGCTATGTTCTTAGAATCATGCACAATGGACTCACTGGTGTCCAGCTTCTTTTGCTCCACATTCATTTATGAGATCCATCCATATTGTTGTATGTGACTGTAGTTCACTTATTCTTCTTGCTATTGAAATTCACCAACTTATGTCATCTATGCTTCCCTTAATGAATGTTTGGATTGTCTGCATTTCTTTGTCACTACAAGTAATGCTGAGGTGAACATTTTTTAATACGTTTCTTGGTGCACACTGTTATATATTCATCTAGATTAGAGCACATGCCTAGGAGTAGAATTGCTGGCTCTCAGATTTTGCATTTTTTCAGTTTTCTATAGAGAGCCAAACTACTCTCTAAAGAAGTTATACCAATTTCTAATGCCACCAGCAATGTATGAAAATTCTGCATCCTCACCAACACTTTTTATTGTTATTTTTTATTTATTTATTTATTTATTTATTTATTTATTTATTTATTTTTGCCTTAGCCACTCTCATATATATGCAGTGGCATTGAATTTAACTTACTTCTCCATGATGACTAATGAAGTTGAACACTTTTCATATTTTTACCGGCCATGTAAAAATCCTCATTTTGACATTTATCACCTAGAAATAAAAAATAAGATAAAATATTTATATATATACAATATGTATAACATATATATATCATATGTGTCATATATATCATAGATATGTATGATACACACACATACACACACGCATGCCTTCTGATGCACTGCAATGTAAATATATCTTAATACAATTTGTGGTATCTTAGTTTCTCATAATGGTGTTTCTAAAGAAATAAGTATTTATAATTCTATTGTAGCCACATTTGAAAATATTTTCTTTATGATTCTTCCTGTGTTTAAGAAATCATTCTCTTGTGATTTTTATTTTTATAATTTTCTAAAAGCTTTAGTATTTTACCTTTTCTATTGAGATCCAAGTCCACCTTTAAATGATTTTTGTATAAACGTGGAGAAAAAGATGAATTTCCTTTTTTGTCATATGAGTATCCATTTTTTCCATCATCATTTATTGAAAAGTCTTTTCTTTCCCCAGTACTCTAAAGTGCCAAACTTATCAAGAATTAAGTGTTCCTTTGTCCTTGGATTATAGTCTAGAATCTCTCTGCTCTCTTCCATTGGTCGATTTTCTCTCCTTGAAGCAGTATCACACTGTCATAATTACTGTAACTTTGTAATATGTAATTAAGCAAGTCATTCTACTGCTTTTCCTTCTGAAAAAGTGTTAGTCATTCTTGGCCATTGAATTTCATTAAAAATTTAGAATTAGCTTGTCAAGTACTACACACACACACACACACACACACACACACACACACGTAAGGATTTTTATAAGGATTGCGTCAAATCTGTAGGTCAATTTGGGGAAAAAAATGACAACTTTATAATATTGAGATTTTCAATCCTTATACATTGAGTCTTCCAATCCTTTTATCTAATTACCCTTTAATCCCTCTTATTGTTTATTTAGCCAAATTTTTACATAAAGGTCTTGCAAAATTTTGTTCAATTTATTCTTAAATATCTTATACTGTTATTATTCTTATAAATAACATTTTTATTGTTTTACTGCTTCATAAATTTATAATTTTTAAACTATATGGATCTATTCAAGTTTTTTGTCATTTTTGTATCTGATTGTTTGCTTTTTGTGAATCTGAGTTCTCTATATGTTCTGATAGTAATCCCTTAACAAATATGTGATTTGCAAATATTTTCTCTCATTCTGTAAATTGGTTTTAACTTTTTACTCTGTAGGTGCTGTCCTTTGATGCACAACATTTTTAATTCAAGTCAAATTTATCTTTTTTTTTTTTTTTTTACTTTGTTGGTGTCATCTCCAAGAAATCAATATTAAATCCAGTGTCACGAAGCCTCCCCCTTCGGTATTCTTTTAAGAGTTTTAGAGCTTCAGCTTTTATGTTTACTTCCTTGATCCATTTTAATTGTTGTATATGGTATTAGGCCAAAGTCTAACTTCATTCTTTTGCATATAGAGGTCCAGTATTCCCTGCACCATTTGTTGAAAAGATGGTTCTTTTCCCATTCAGTGGTGCTGGCACCCCTGTTGAAAATTATTTGAACGTTTGTATCCCACTGGGCTATATGTCTGTCTTTATGCCAATGTCATACTGCTTTGATTACTGTAACTTTGAAGTAAGTTTTGAAATCAGGAAGTGTGTGCCCTCCTCTTTTGTTTTTCTTTTATCAGGATTATTTTGGCTATTCAGAGCACCTTGAAATTCCACATGAATTTTAGAAAGTGTTTTCTATTTCAGGAAAAACTCTTTGTTGAGATTTTGGTAGGGTTTGCTTTGAATATGTCGATTGTTTTAGGTAGTATTGACATCTCAATAATATTAAGTCTTTCAGTCCATGAATATGGACTTTTTTTGTTTACTTACATCTTTATTTTTTTTAAATGTTCTGTAATTTTCATTGTACAAGTCTTTTACCTACTTGATTAAGTTAATTCCTAAGTATTTTATTCTTTTTGATACTATTGTAAGTAGAATTCTTTTCTTAATTTTCTTCCTTGATTGTTTATTGTTAGTTTGTAGAAACACAACAGATTTTTTTCAAGTTGATTTTGTGCTCTGACTCTATGCTAAATGCCATTATTAGTTCTAACAGGTTTTGTCTGTTTTACTTTCTGTGTTTGTGTGTGTGTGTGTGTGTGTGTGTGTGTGTGTGCGCGCGCATGCGCGCATGTGTGTGTGTGTGTGTGTGTGTGTGTGTGTGTGTGAAATCTTTAGGGTTTTCTACGCATAAGGTCATATAATCTGTGATAGAATTGTGGAGCCACAAAAATTTACCCTGAAGGAGTCCCTACTTTCTCCAGTACTTTGTTGTGGTGAAACTGGGTTAAATGAATATTCATAGACAATTTTAAAAGAATAATACATGACTTAAAATAGTTTGAGGAACGTTAGTGTAAGTGTGACACATTATCTAAACACATCTGCCTTGTAGGTTAAGGGGCTTACTGCCAGTCGCTTTAAAATCCTTGAGCTCCATGACTGTGGAGTATCTGTATTCCTCAGATGTCTGCTGCTCTGAGTCATTGTGACTCGTGGGGCTTAATTCACATGTATCCTGGAGGGTCCCCAAGATGACTTAAAGGAAAGAATATACTTATAGCTTTTAAATTATTTTGAAAAATAGTCTTATGCGATTAATCTCTTAAAAACCAAGAAAAGATGAAATACTGCCATTTGTGACAACATGGATGGATTTTAAGATTATCATGCTAAACAAAGTAAGTCAGAGAGAAAAAGTCAAGAGCCATATGACTTAACTCATATGTGGCATATAAAACTGAAAGCAACAAATGAACAAGACAAACAAACAAACAAAAACTCATAGACACAGAAAACAGATTAGTGGTTGCCAGAGGGTAAGGTTGGGGGCATAAAAGAGGATAAAGGGGATCAAATATATTGTGATGGAAGGAGTACTGACTGACTCTGGATGGTGAACACACAATTTGATATATAGATGATTTGTACACTTGAAACCTATATGATTTTATTAATCAAATTCACCCCTATAAATTTAATAAAGAAAAAAACAGACAAAATAAAAAATACAAACTCCATTTCTTGATCTTACCTGAAAAGAGAACTTGTAAGTTCTCTTTACAGGTTCTAGAATTCTTTGTTATATTATTATTGTTGCATTTTAAAGTCATCATTAATATAACTTTCTGTTATTACATGTCTAAAAATAATTTCAGGGGTAAAAGGCAGATGTTTTTTCTTATACATTTCATAATTTTAAGGATTTAGCAGGAAGAAATAACAATGCAAAAATGAGTGCACAAATTGATTATAAGATGTTATCCTTGAATTAAAGGTAAACTTCAGAGAAGCACAGAAAATATTTATAAAACTATTGGTGAGGAAAAGCACATCTAGAAATATATTTTGAATACTATTTTTATTTTTTGAATTGTATTGCCACCTAATGGTTACAAGTGGTATGAAAAGCAAAGCTTTTATTACACTGATGTCAGGACCTCATTCAGAGTCAATAAATAGTGGAAAGACTCAAGAGATAAGTATAACATCCTTATTTCTTTTGGCAGATTATCCTAAAATTCAGCAAAGAGTGATAACATATTTGCAGATTGGTTGGACTATTACTCAATTTTAGTCCCCACAGATATTTATGAATATGCTATTATATGCTCACTCTTAACTGTTTATTTTAAAACTGGATCCTCAGAATCTTGGCCAGATACAGGAAGGGGATAGAGGAAGAGATCAGAAGAGCCTGAAAACATGGTGATGCCACATTTGAGCTTTAAAGCTTTCCTAACACTTCTTCTGAAAAACGCACTCTGCTGAAAGATGACTGACTTGCTGTGAACTCTTTCTTGTTATGGCAGAGAGTAAAATGGATTTTCAGATAAATTCAAGTTTTCTGGTTGAAGAGCTTGTTATTAGAATTAAAAACTTGATTAATCAGCATTGTGGTTAATTAATTGTGTATTTGCCTTATTTTAACTTCCTTTTTGCCTAGCATTTTAAAAGTATCTTGTTTTTAAGTATGTTATATGTTATTGAGTTTGACATTTTTAATTATAATTGACCTTTATCCACAGTTTTAAAACATATCTTTGAGAAAAATCAGGGTTTTTCTCACTTGCCATCAGAAGAGACAAAAGGGAACATTAGAGAATGGGGCTTACATTATCTCAGGCAAGGGACTCTTTACTTCTCCATGGGGATATCTGAGCCCTAGGGGAGGGGTCAGCCCCAGTGGTCCACCACCTGATGAGAGGGAGCCCTGACTCTGTCCTGAGTACCTTATCTTCACACACACACTCAGATAGAGACATAAGAAGTTCTTTAATGAAGGGTTAATGTGAGCATTCAGTAACTGCATAGAGTAGATTTTCCAGTCAAGATGGCTGAGCAGGTAAATGCTGTGCTTACCTTCTCTCACAACCACATCAAAATCACAACTGAATTACAGAACAACCATCAATGAGAATCACCTGAAGTCTAGCTGAATCGAAGCTGTACAACTAAGGATACACAGAAAAAGCTACCTTCAGACTGTTGTGAGGGGTGGAGATGCAAATAGGCTGCTCCCACACCCATGGGTGATCATTAAAAACTGAGAGGAATATCTTGGCTGCAGATGTCCCCCAGGGTAGGGAGAGGGGTCCCAGCTCCATACCAGGCTCCCCAGCCCAGGATTTCAGTGCCAAGGAGAGAAGTCCCCATAATTGCTGGTTGTGAAAACCAGTGGAGATTGAGGTTGAGTGAGATGAGGGTGGTTGCCTTCCCAAGTGCTCCTCTTAAAGGGACCACACACGGACTTACTCACTGACAGACTCACTCATCCTGAGCTTCAGTGCTGGAGCAGCAGCTTGAAAGGTGCCAGAGACATGTGGGGGGAACTGAATTACCTAGCTTCAGGGTGAGGGCTGGAGGGGCAGCTTTCCCCAGAATAGAGGAACTGGTGGAAGCCATTGTTTCTCTGATGAGTCCTCCCCCTTCCTAGCATGCAGACGCCAGTGGCTGCCATATCTGAGTCCCCTTTAACCTTGCTAGTAACACTGGCTCCACCCTGGTGATTCTGAGACCATGTTCCATCCCACTTTCAAGCACACCCAAGCCAATTCCAGTGGCATTTTCATACAACCACTTGCCTTGCCTTATGCTCTAGACTTTCCTAAAGTATCTCAAAAGCTCACAAAACCCAAACAAGCAGCATCTGGCTTCAGCATGTCCCATACTTCTGTCTGAGTAGCCGTTAAGCCTGCACTAGTAACAGCCAACCTTGGTTACCAGATTGGACTCTCAAGGCACCTCCAAGCACAGTGTGGCCAATGGCCATCTGCAAATCGCTTTGTGACTCATGTCAGATGACCCTAGGCAGAGCACAGGCTGTGGCTGAACAGCCTACAGCAGGTCCCCTCCCAGGTGACCCTGGAGCTGGCAGGCCAAGTGACTAGTGCACCTAGTGGCCAGCTTCAGACCAAGATGGTGCATCACTTGGCTGCCCAAAGGGCACACTGGGCAGGCATCAGAACCCTGCTAAAGCAAATCCTGCTCTGTAGGGTCACCTCTTCAACAACAGTTCCTCCACTGTAGTCACAACCAGTCCTCACAACCAATGAGCCTGAGGGTCAATCCCTCCCATTTATGTGCAAACAGCAACTGTGGCTCAACTACAACAGGAGGACACACACAACACACACAAGGGGCACACCTGGATCACTTGGTTCTGGTGACTATGGAGACTGTATAACTGAGCCCCACAGGACGCCTACTCTATAAGGCCATTCTACTAAATCCAAGGGATAGCAGCCCTTCCTTATACATAGAAACAAACACAGGGAGGCAGCCAAAATGGGGAGATAGAGAAACATGTCTGAAATGAAAAACAGAACAAAGCTCCAGAAAAAGAACTAAACAAATGGAGACAAGCAAACTACCATGTGCAGAATTCACAACACTGGTTATAAGAATGCTCAGTGATCTCAGGAAGAACTTCAATAAAGAGATACACAACATAAAAAAGAACCAGTCAGAAATAAAGAATGCAATAACTGAAATCAAGAACACATTGCAGGAAATCAACAATAGATTAAATGAAGCAGAGGATCAAGTCAGCAACTTAGAAGATAAGGTAGCAGAAAACACTCAATCAGAATGGAACAACCAAAAAGAATTAAAAAAAAAAAAAGAATGAGGACAGGTTAAAGGGCTTGAGATAATATCAAGCGTACCAAAATTTGCATCAGAGTAGTACAGGAAGGAGAAGAGAGAGAGCAAGGAATTGAAAACCTATTTGAAGAAATAATGACAGAAAACTTTCCTAACCTGATGAAGAAAATGGATATTTAAACCCTGGAAGCACAATGTCCCAAACAAGGTGAACCCAAAGAGGCCAACACCAAGACAAATCATAAGTAAAATGCCAAATGTTAAAGAAAGAATCTTAAAAGCAGCAAGAGAAATGCAGTTAGTTACCTACAAGGGAGCTCCCGTAAGACTGTCAGTTGATTTCTCAACAGAAGTTTTGCAGGCAAGAAAGGATTGGCAGAAAATGTTCAAAGTGATGAAAAGGACCTACAACCAAGTTACTCTACCCAGCGAAGCTATCATTTAGAATCAGAAGACAGATAAAGAGCTTCCTTGACAAGAAAGAGCTAAAGCAGTTCACCACCACCAAATCACTATTACAAGGAATCTTAGGGGGACTCTTTTAAGACAAATACACACACACACACACACACACACACACACACACACACACTCACTCACCAGGTCTGACAATTAAGTTCACGAACTTGTTGCAGTGATGTTACTAACCTTTTTTGATATCAGAGGGATTATTCATTATGAATTTGTGCCAACTGGACAAACAGTTAACCAAGTTTACTATTTGGAAGTGCTGAAAAGGTTGAGTGAAAACGTTAGACGACCTGAACTTTTTGCCAACAATTCATGGCTCTTGCATCACGACAATGCACCAGCTCACACAGCACTGTCTGTGTGGGAGTTTTTAGCCAGTAAACAAATAACTGTATTGGAACACCCTCTCTGCCCACCTGATCTGGTCCCCAATGACTTCTTTCTTTACCCAAAGATAAAGGAAATATTGAAAGGGAGACATTTTGATAACATTCAGGACATCAAGAGTAATATGACAACAGCTCTAATGGCCATTCCAGAAAAAGAGTTTGAAAATTGTTTTGAAGGAGGAACTAAGCACTGGTGTCTGTGCACAGCTTCCCAAAGAAAGTACTTCAAAGGTGACCATAATGATGATATTCAGCAGTGAGGTATGTAGCACCTTTTATAGGATGAGCCTGCGAACTTAATTGTCTGTGTGTGTGTGTATACACATATGAATAATAAAATCGTAATAACGACATATCTATTAACAATTACTTTAAATGTAAACAGATTAAATGCTCCATTCAAAAGATATATGGTGGCTGAATGAATAAGAAAACAAGACCCATATAGATGCTGCCTGTAAGAGACTTGCTTCTGATCAAAGACACACACAGGCTGAAAGTAAAGAGATATAAGAAGTTATTTCATGAAATTGAACCAAACAAACAAAACTGGGTTGCAATACTTCTACCAGACAAAATAGACTTTTTAAAATAAAAGCTATATCAATAGACAAAAAAGAATCCAGTAATTCCACTTCTGGTATTTATCCAAAGAAACCCAAATACTACTTCGAGGGAACATGTATATCCATAAGTTCATTACAGCATTATTTACAATAACCAAGATATGAAGGCAATCTGGGTATCCCTGAATGGATGAGTGGATAAACAAGAGCTGGTACATACATACAATGGAATATTACTTAGCCATAAAAGGAATGTAATCTTGCCATCTGCAACAACATGGATGGACCTAGAGGGCATTGTGTTACAAAACACATAGTGAAAGACTAATGTCAAAAGATTTCACTGATAAGGGGAATCTAAAGAATAAATTAAACAAACAAACAAAACAGAAACAAACTCATAGATACAGAAAACATGTTGGTACTTTGCAGGTGCAAGGGTAGTTGGGGGTGGGTGATAAATGGAAAGGGATTAATCCTGTCACATTGTGAACCAGCATTTCTTGTGTAATATTATAGGTAATAAAATTTGAGTTGAATGTGTACTGACCACAAGTCACATCATATAGTTTGAATTTTAAAATAAAATATTGCTCTTTTCATCTTCAATTGCATGTTTACCTCAAATTTGGAATAAAAATAAGGATTTTCATTTAATAAAATTTTAACTGTACAAATCACACTATAAAATCACCATCTTGCAGTTGCCTAACTCAATACTTAGAAGTATATAAGATTTCTGTATTATATGTATGATTTTCTGATACTTAGAGGAGGAAGAAAACTTGGGTATTATAATATACATAGAAAACTCGGTATGTGTCCAGAGCAGATTTTGGTAATACATAATAAGGCTCTATTAAATATTTAACAAATAAGTGAAAAAAGTTCCTAAATGAATAAATGATAGATGGATGGATGGATAGATGGATAGATGGTATGGCCAACACCTACAAAGAGGCTTTTTCCCTACATGAGTTCAAATAGTAGATGTAAAAACTTATTTTAATTTGCCCATGAATGGAAGAGCTTTTTTGTTTGTTTTTTATGTCCCTGCTTCTTTGAAAGTCCAATGTTGCCACTGCCAGGAATTCTTTGGGGAAGAGTTTCCACTTAAGATGATAACAGTCCTTAATAGCCCATCCAGACAATTCCCTGCATATAATAACCTAGCAAAATTAGCAAAATTTATATCTATGTATCTGTAACTGTATCTATATCTACATCTGTAGCTATCATCTCTATCTGTTTCTCTATATCTATAGATATCAGGTGTTCTGCTGAGTGGCATAGAAAGAAAAGAGGTTGCAAGGGCTCCAGATTCCTAAGGTGTGAGTAGTGGTGGTAGTGGTGATGTGTGTGTTTGCATGTATTTACAGGCTTCTTACATCTTTCTTAAGGCATTTCACAAGACCTTCCAACTATACCTTATTCTCTACTTCTGTAAGCAGTTGCAGTGTGCGGTTGCTTTCTGCAATGGATGGTTTCCTAAAGCCTCTACTGATTAACTCCTTGTTAACCTGGACACTGTTTAACAAGATGGACTACAGTACACAACAGGGGAAGGATAGAAATTGGTGTTTCTAGCATGCAAGGTGGGCCCAGGGCCCATGAGTCATTTCCAGTGGAAACATGCTAAGGGAGCATTTGGAGGCATATACTAATGGAGGCCTTCTAACTAGAACATGTGACGATAACTGACACTAAGAGGTAGTGGAATTCTAACAACATTTGTTCTAAACCACACTAATAGAGAACTTACAATTTCAGGATAAAAACAAAAAAACGTTTAAGTTAAATGCTTTGTAAGCATTCTTTTTTTTTTTTTCTAATGGACTAAAATTACTAAACATCAAAATCATTGCAGAACTAAAATCCTCAGTGAAATCTCAGGGCTATTTTGGGTCTAATGAAAACAGTCATCGCTCCACAAATAATGAACTCATGACTAGTAGCAAAGGACTTATGTAAGTTTTCTATCACTGCTGGAGCAAGTTACTGCAAATTCAGGGGTTTAAACAACTCACATCTATTTTTTGACTGTGCTGAAGGCCAGGTGTCTGAAATCAGTTTCACGAGGTTAAACAAGGTGTCTGCAGGCTGGTTTCTCATGGAGGCTCTGAGGGGGATTGTTTCTTTGTCTTTTACAGCTTCACCTAGTTTCCTATCTTCCTTTTGTGTAACCCTGTAGCCCTCCTCTGCATCTTCAAAGCTCATCACTCCCATTTCTGCGTCCATCATCAAATTACCTATTCCTTTGACTTTTACTCATTCCAGCTCCCTGGCATGAGGACTGCAATCGCATTGGCTCCCGCCAGATAATGCAGGATAGTCCCACCATGACACAATTTTTAACTTACTCCCATCTCAAAACCCCTTTTGCTGTGTAACAGCCACAGGTTCTTGGGGACAGGATGTGGACATATTTGAAAACCACTATTCAGCTTTTCATAGTCCCTATTTTGCTGAAGTAAATATCTATGAATATTTATTTAGAAGACAATAATTCTTTGTCAGTTAGCAAATTAAATAATCAGAGCTATTCATGAACATTAATTTTTATATCAATCTCCTATTCAAATATTCAAAATATCAGGTATTAGATTGCCAGCACTTACATTTAGTGCATTTTTGTTCAATTCTGACTTCCTTTTACATATCATTTTTTAGTACATCAAAATTAATTCATCTAAACTAGAAGTGAAAATTAAAAATTTGTGTTGGAAAACAAAAGAAAGTCCTTTTTGTATCAATTTGTTTTATATATTCTCATATGTTTCTGCCATATTCTTTTCAAGTAAACATGTCCTCATTGGCTTAGAAGATGTTTTTCTTTACTTTGATAAAAAATTGTATGTTCTAGAGAAAGTAAGAATATAAAGTAAGAAATAAAATGAACAAAGGAATAGCCAAATATGAGGCATCTACATTAAATAACAAGAGGGAAGCATAAATATTTTTGACCAGCAGGTGGCATTCCTAGTCCACAGAACTGTATAAAGAAGATTTTTGAAGATCTCATTTCTTTTGGAAGTTTAGCCACTTAATTGTTTTTGGCCTAATTTTTTTTTTTTTTTTTTNCTCACGGCTGCTCAGCTCGGGCTGACTCGAACCGCTGTTGCTCAGAGCTCAAACTCTTGAGCGAGCTCTTAACCAACTGAGCCACTCAGCCGGCCCTTGGCCTAATTTTTAATGTAAGGTTTAAATTAGTCAATCAGTGGTTTATGACATAAATAGCTAGCCATCAAATTTCAATATTACATATATATATATATATATATATATATATATATATATATATATATTATACTATGCAGCCATGCTTTCAAAATGCAAGAATAGACCGCTGTATAGGTGATATTTCCTGAGGTTATTTTTAATTTTAAGTTTCTGTTTTGAAGTATCATAAAATTACTGCAAACCAAATGATAGTTATCAATACCCCTTCTTTTGAAGATATAAATAAATATTAATAGAGAAAAACCAACACTTAAAAATAATCTCTAATGCTGCTAAATTTCCATAATATTGAACACCAACCACCTATTTTGTTGTTCCAAGTGGATAATTTTTAAATCAGATAGTAAAACATATAATATCATCCTCCAATATTTTGTCAGCTTTAAAATAATACAGTACCATGTTTACCATAGATCTTTGTGCTACTGTTAGAGCACTAATTATCACATTTTCATACATGTACATTGCCAATGATAAATTTTGGACAATGATTTCAGCAAAACTTCAGTTTTTAGGCAATAGCTAGTGTTATTATTTCTGCCAGAAACAAATCCTTTCGTAAATACAGTTATGGGTATTTTTTCCAGCTCATTATTTAAAATATGTTTTCTACAATCTCAGATTCATGAAAAAAGAAGCAGATGGAATATTCCCATGAGAAAGGGATTTGTAGTTTCGAAGGATTGTAGGTATGTATGTATTTGTATTAATTTAGACAAAGCCTTTGTATTTGTGAGAAGAAGATCAATGGAAATGGCAGTAATTTTCAATTGAAACTCTATTTCTGCTTATGTGAGATAAACATTCCAATCAAGCTAATGTGACTCTGATACTGGACGAGAACTGAAAAAAATGTATTTCCCCACTATAAATTTGCTTCGAAGAATTGCAGACGAAGTGCTGAAACAAATGTTGGAAACAATCCTCTCTTGGGTGGAATGTAAAGAAAAATAGCTAGCTACGATCTGTAATAGAGTTCTATTTCAAAATAAGTTTAAAGAAAGAGTCTTGAAAATTATTTATACACGTTGATAAACCAAATTTCAATGACGTTGGGACACATGATTCAAAGACATGAGAACATGTGTGCACTGTGTTTTCTGATTCAGTTTCGTCTTACAACATTGAGATGTTTTTAGCCCAGTGTGAGGCAAAGTAGGCAATTGTGACTGGCCCTCCACTGAAAATAGAAAGAGTAGAGCATGAAAACCAAATGTGTAGAAGACCTAATATTTCAATGAATATTGAGCAAAGATCCAGGAAAAAAAAAAAGAAGACCCATGAAAGTGAGCACTTTTTTATTCTGGGGATTTTTTCCCCTGGGTTTTACATGATGCCTGGTAAATACCCTGGATGTTTGTTTCTCACCCTGATGGACTACCCACCAGAAGAAAGGATAAATTTGAAACCTACAGACTCTCCCGGGGACTGAAGCTGAGTTTTCATACATTTTGATCTCTTGTAGGTCTGCGATCTGGGATTCACAGAGCTTTTATTTACATGCTAGAAGCAAATATAAATCTTCTTTCAGGGAAAATAACATGATTCCAGGCCTCAAAACATCTCTGGACTTTTTCTTTCTTAATGCCTAGCATGTAACACATTATCTTGGGAAATACAAGAAAAGAGAGACCTGAATAATAACCAAGAGAAGCAGAGACAATAGAAACGGACCCAGAGCAGATACTGATGATGGAACCATCAGGAAGAGTTTAAGATAAATGTGCTGTATATGTGCAAGGAAATATTAAATGAGATCGAGAAATGCAACAGAGGTCTGTTATTAAAAAAAACAAAGGAAAAACCTAGAACTCAGATTAAAATACGTGAAATAACACAATGAATGGTTTTATTAAAAGTAGATTACAAATAGCTTTAGACGGTATCAGTAAAATTAAATGTAGGTCAGAACAAAGTAGCCAAATTAAAGTACAAAAAAATAAGAGCTTGAAAATTAAAGAAAAGAACAAAAGAGACACAGGGAATACAATGGATGCGTCTAGATGTATATAATAGGAGTCTTAGGAAGAAAGTACAGGAGAGAAAAAAAGGTCAAAGTGCGATACACATGGTAATGCTCAGTATTGCTTTCTGAGTCTTTTGTTTCTGCTTTATCTGTTTGCTGTGTATTCACTGCATTGAAACAATGTACGGTACCCTGTACCTTTAAAGACAAAACAAAAGAAACAGAACTATTCTATTAGATGATGACATTCACAACAGCAGAGCCTAGATCTTTTCAAAAGATATTAAGCTTTCATTCCTCTTGGCAGCAGTCATGCAGGAAGCATTTCCCAGTGAACCAGAGAGTTTTTAAATTCCTGGAACATAAGGAAGTGCGTAATAACGTCAGGAAGCTCCTTTGCATATCCTGTAAAATACATTTTAAATGGAATAACATTTAAATGTTACCTTGATTAATAACTTCATGTATAACAACTTCATCTTAATTACAATAATTTGTAATAGAGGCTAAAGAGGCGTTTCAAGTGTTGTTTTAGCAGCAGGATAGTCACCTTCAGACTCTTTCATTGTACAGATTTATTATTTGGCCTTTGGCGGGGGGCGGTTCCTGATAATCAGGAGGCTGAGTGAATAACAAAATCCAGCTCCTTAGTGGTATCTGCCACTGAACTTCCAAGTCAATCACTCTAAAATCTTGAATAAGTCATAAAATTATAGGTATGGGTTTTCCCTGCATTATGTGTTCCAGGGTTATAGGCATTAGGCATTACCAAAAAAAATAGAAGTGGTCAAAATTGGATTGTTCCTTCAATGACAGAACTCTTGTGACCTTGGATAAGCAACCTGTCATACCAGTGGATCTATTCCCAGAAATCATTCCTTGATATGTTCATGATTTAATTTCTAGGTCCACTGTAGCTGCGCACCACAACTAGAAAAGGTGCTCATGATAGTCTGGGTCCAATGATTTTTCCTCCCTGATGCTCCCTTTAGCCACTTCTCCACATCCAAGTCTGAAATTAAGTTTGCAAACTCATCCTAGAAAAAGTGCTACATACCTCATTGATGAATATCACTATGGTCACCTTCAAAGTACTCCCCTTGGGAAGCTATGCACCAATGCCAGCATCTAGTCCACCCCTCATAGCTATTTTGGAACTCTTTTTTCTGGAATGGCCATCAGAACTGTTGTGGTATTACGCTTGATGTCCTGAATGTCATCCAAATGTCTTCCTTTCAATATTTCCTTTATCTTCGGGTAAAGAAAGAAGTCATTGGGGGCCAGATCAGGTGGGTAGGGAGGGTATTCCAATACAGTTATTTGTTTACTGGCTAAAAACTCCCTCACAGACAGTGCCGTGTGAGCGGGTGCATTGTCGTGATGCAAGAGCCATGAATTGTTGGCGAAAAGTTCAGGTTGTCTTACTTTTTGCGCAGCCTTTTCAGCACTTCCAAATAGTAAACGTGGTTAACTGTTTGTCTAGTTGGTACAAATTTATAATGAATCATCTCTCTGATATCAAAAAAGCTTAGCAACATCACTGCAACCAGTTCACGACCTTAATTGTCAGACCTTGTGAGATTCCATGCTGTACCCACTTCCTCCATTCTCCTAGATCCCTATCTATTTGTAACTGATCCCTTTCATTGGGACTTTCCAGTCGCTGTCTAGTTTTCTAGAGCTGTCTTTAGACTTTTAACTTACAACTGTGCATGATTTTCTGGATTTTTCTATTTCAACATACTAAATTTGGGGGTAAACATTTTGATTTTCTTCTAGATATATTTTTTTTAAAAAATATAAGCATATTAACTTAAAGCTTGTAATTTTATGATACTCTTTTTACAAAAATATTTCACTGTCATTGTCATCATTAGATTTGTGGATTTGTGACTCCTTAAGAATTGAAATTAATTTCTAAGTATGATTAGGGAATCAAAGATGTCTCGATCTTTAATGGAGATAATGTTTAGCTTTATTTATAGAGTGATTGCAAAATGCTGTTTCTAAGGGCTTTGTCGACCATACTTTTATAAAAGTATAGAATTTCTATAATTGTAGTAATTATAAAAGTACTATTACTATATAAGTTGATTTGAGACTGGAATTAATGAAAAACAGCTTGTTGATCAATAAATATATTTTATCTTTTTTGAAAATTCAGTACTGTCCCTACCTAGTCCCAAGTAGGACCACAGAATGATATGGCTAGAACAGATGTTATTTTACAGATGAAAGTGAGGCCCACGGAGGTAATGCAACTTGCCCCATGAGTGGCAAAGACAGGATTGGACTCAGATCCTTAAACACTGGAATGGGGGAGGGGGGCAGTGTAGGAAGGAATAGTTCAGAATTCCAAGTAAGAATCCCAACTGTGTTATGTAGTAGTTGTGACACCCTGAACTATATTTCTCATTTGTAAAGTAAAAATTCCAATATCTCACACTCTTGTGTTGAGCATTAAACAATAGACAGGTTAAAAACCAGAAAACAACACATACAGAAAATTAAAACATCATCACCATACAGTGGGCCCTCAGTAAATCAATTAACCTCTCTTCCTTTCCTCCTTTGCTCTTCTTTTCTCTCTCCCTCCCTCCTTCTTTCCTCCTGCCTTCCTTTTTTCTGTCCCCTTTATTCTTTAACTAATCTTTAACTATTAGCGTCCTGTTTAACTCACCACTTTAAAGGTAGACCATGTTTTCTCTGCGGAAACACTTTATAGTGATAGGAATTTATTCTTAAACTCTCATGAAAGAATTCGAACCAAACACGGGTGGGTTTCCTTTCATTGTGATTTGAATGTGACCATTCCCTAAGTTCCTTCAAGCAAAGGTAGCAAAATAGGAAAAACAAATAATAATAATGATGACAATGATTTGAAGTAGTATCATGCAGTGCAGCAATCCTCTCACTGGCTTGATTGGCAGTAAACCTGTCAATTTAATATTATAGGAAGTTGTGGTAGTCGTTTTTGTAATGCTATATTTTATTTAACAGTAAAATGTGTGCTCATCTTTGAAATACAAAAATAAATTCAGAAGTACTCCAATGAATTTCTTATTATAAACAGGAAAACCTTATTTTTACAGTTTTATACATGCCACAAGGCTTAGAATTAAAAGCTGGGAGCAGACAGGGGCCTTATTATTGACTTTCATTAGTATTCTAGTCCTATTAAAGCCATATTTTAAAAATGTGATATGCAGTATCTAACTCCATTAATTGTTGGTCATTTTTGAGGCCAACAAATACATGGAAAATGAAAAAGAGAGAGAGAGAGAGAGAGAGAGAGAGAGAGAGAGAGAGAGAGAGAGAGAGGAAATTCTCATTTATTAATTTGCACGGAGACCTACAATGAATATTCAGGAATCTGGTTTTTTGTTTGTTTGTTTGTTTCCTTCCATTTGTCAGGACTGTTAAAGAATTAAAGAATGAAGGGCTCAATACTATGGATAGTACTAGTGGATAATGGGTGTATTGGTCATTGTTGGGGGCTTGACCAGATAGATACCTCATCTCCCAGCTGCTGGGAGTCTTGGCAAATACTGATTCACAACCTCCCCCTGCCAGAGAGCATTGCCTTGGCCAAATGAGACCTTGCTTGTTTGGAAGCACCATTACCCGAGAAGCCTGAAGGCAAAGAATGGTTGACATCCAGAAAAGCAGAGGCCAGGTGGCAGTACTTGCCTCAATTTGGAACCAACTTCTAGGTGTAATTTGTGCTCTAGATCTCCTAATGCAATCAATCTGAAGCTAGTCTCCACTTGAAATTATATCCTTGCTTAGCTTTCTTTCCCAGCCCTAGCCTTCTTTCCTCGTTTGTTGTTGTTGTTGTTTTTGTTTGCTTGTTTGTTTGTTTGTTTGTTTTTGAGACTAATTCTTCAATAAGTCACTTGCTTATGAACCCCTGCCTCTGATTCTAGGAAGCCTGACCTAAGATAGTGAGTACCAGGAATCATTCTAAGAAGCAGACTAAAGACAGGATCCTGGAGATGAATCATGACATGGCCAGATGGTAATTGTGCTAAATAGAGATGAAATAACAGATTTAGGTTTATTACTTAACAATTTAAAGCCAATTTCGAGAGTCTGAGAACCTCCTTCAATGCACGGAAGAAAAATTTCTCCTGAAGCCAAAGGACAGAAAGGGTGAAGACCTAGTGGTGACAGTGGCAGAATTTCAGCAGAGAATGCATTCTCACTCTTAGCAAGAAGTTCCCTATGCTACAATGAGAGCCCTGATGGGAAAGGATTTGAACCCGGAAACCTGGGCTAAATAGACACACTTGAGATCCACCAAATGCTTCTGAATTGTCCTGACTACAGAAGCGCCCATTTTCCTTTTTAGGAATATACTGTTGTCCCTTGCTTTCAGTTCACACAGAGGCCTTAGAAGTCAATGCTTGCCTTTTGTCCTACCCTCTCTTCTGACAGTCAGGCCCATAACTAAACTACACGCTCAGCAAGGTCTAACGGGGAGAACGCTGAATCTGCTAAAGGATGGACAGGGACATTATGCCAAAGGGGCTAAGAGTGTATATGCAGAAATCAGAGGGCATGCTTAGATGTGAACTTTGGGGGTGCCGGAGCAAAGGGAGCAAAATAAACTACGATGAGAGAATTTATCATTACATGGGACTCTCCTATGCATGACAATCAATAGTCTGGCAAGTGACCAGGAGTTGTTTCTAATTTGCTCCTGAGATAGTTCTTGGAAGCATGGAAAAAAAGTAATGGCTCACATAAATGAGGTACAGGTGCCAGGACTACCATGGCAGATTAGAGAGAAAGGGATGAAAAGGCTCAGAGAAAGGAGCATGCTAAAATTGATCTACTGTACAAGACCAAAAAACTTACCAGATGTTATGTTCCTTGAGATGATGCTGAGAAAGACACACATTTATCAAGGAGATAAGAAATATTCTGGTGAGGGGCAGAACATTCTAGCAGAATCAGTGAAAAGTTCAGTGTCAATTGTCTTCTGTAATCTGGGGCTGAAGGTAAAAGATGCTGTTATCATATCTAGGCTCATAAATAGCAATGATGATGAGAGGATCCAGGAACGATAGAGACCAAGTGATACCACTTTAAATATCAGCAAAATGTGGGTGAAATTCACATAATAATCAGCAAATTAGAGTGGAATACATACTGTAGTAGAATACATAAATGGAATACATACTGTGTTCCTGAGGACAAGATAAAGCAGCAGTCTATAAGGTGTAACTTAAAATATAGTACTAAAAGAGATTCAAGAGGGCCGGCCGAGTGGCGCGATGGTTAAGAACTGGCTTGGGACGCCAGAGGGCCCCAGTTCAGATCCCCCATATGAGGGCCAATGACACTGCCCTCTACAGCTAAGATGCTGAACAACAGCTCAGCTTGGAGCTTGGCTGCCGTGAGTCACCGGCGACGGCGTAGGCTGCAACCCCTGTGGCAGTGGGTTGCCATGGGCTACTGTGTGTAGCCAGCAGCCAGCGTGAGCGGCCAGCAGCTGCAGTGAGCGGCCGTCCAGAAGCCGGCGACTGATCTGCCTCACCCGGGAAGAGCGCAATGATGGTGCCAACTTGGGCCAGTGAAGCAACATCCTCCACAACTAGACTGAAGAACAAAACGACAGCAACTTGTCTGTTCCCCTTCCCCCCAATTTCCCAGCACTGTTCCCATCCCCCCAATTCCCCAATAAAAAAATCTAAAAAAAAAAGAGAGAGATTCAAGAATAGATGAACAGAAACCAGAGAAAACATTCCACAATAAAACGTCATGATCTCATGCCTAGTTTCCAGACTTTAGTCAGTTATCAGACCCAGGATCTTTCCACTGAACAAGAACCCTGCAGCAAAAGGCAAGTCTATTATATATTCCTTCCCATCTTTCCCCAAAGGTTTCCAGGCATCTACTCAGATAATCCTACACTGAGGAAACAGAAATACCTGTCTTTTCAGGGTGACTTGGCACAAGTTCTGATATGATTATGTGCTGAGGGTATCCAAAGCACTTTTATAACCTTTCTTGTTAGTTAAGAGATGTGTAGGGACCAGGTTTTACTGGAGTCCTGTCCCAACATCATGTCACAGTGGGTCTAATGGTTCTACAGAGCTACCTGGTGGGAATTTCACCAATAGCCAAATGATAATATCAATAGACATACTTTACAGTTGGCAGAATTCTCACATTGATTCCTTGCTCTATAGAGTAAGAGCTACAGTAGCAGTGAAAGTCAAGTACAAAGTCCTGAATCTGCAACCTCAAGGTAAGATGGCACATCAAAATAATGTTGCATCCCAATAGAAATGACAGAGATTAGTACTATTTTCAAAATCATAAAGAATACATGGGATGGGGGTTCTCATAATAACTCCAATTTAATTCACCAGTTAAGTCCCTCTAAGGACTCTATGAATTTTGGCAGATAAAAGTGGACCACCACACACTCAACCAAGAGGTAGCCTCAGTTACAACTGCAGTACTGGACTTGGTATCTGTATTAAAACACATTAAAACAGTCTCTGAGACATGTTGTAAAGATATTAACCTGGTGAATGTGTTCTTCTCAATACTCACCAGGAAGGGAAATCAGAAGAAGTAGTTCACATTCACTTCAAATGGACAAAGTATGTATTCATGGTCTTACCTTAGGGCTGTGTTAATTCATCTAATCTCTGTCACAACATACTCTACAGGGCATTGGTAATCTGCACATTCCCTTGATTATCAGGTTTATTGGACCTAATGAACAAGAAGTCACAGGTACTCCTGGTGCTGAGATGACACTTGTACTCTAGTGGGTAAGAGATAAACCTTTGAAAGATTCAAGAGCGGGTGAAATTCTTAGGGCTCAGTGGTCTGGGACGTCCTGGGGCCTCTTTTCTAAATTAAAAAGTGAGGGCCAGCCGAGTGGTGCATTGGTTAAGAGTTGGCTTGGGATGCCAGCTCTGAGCAGCAGGGCCCTGGTTCGGATCCCACATGAGGGCCAGTGATGCTGCACCCTCTACAGCTAAGATGGTGAACAACAGCTTGACCTGGAGCTGGGCTGCCGTGAGTCGCCGGCGATGGAGTAGGCTGCAGTGGGGCTGGCTGGCAGCTGGCATGCTCTTTCATGAGCTGCCATGAGCTGCCGTGAATGGCCATCCAACGGCCAGCGAGTGACTGCCTCACCCGGGAAGAGAACAATGATAATACCAACATGGGCCAGTGAAGCGACGTCCTCCACAACTAGACTGAAGAACAAAAGGACAGCAACTTGTCTGTTCCCCTTCCCCGATTCCCCAATGCTGTTCCCCTCCCCCAATTCCCCAATACAATCTTTTAAAAAAGAATTAAAAAGTGAATTATTGATCCTTAAACCCTATAATAACAGACATGTACAATGATTGGTAGGTCTGTTTAACTTTGGAGTAAGTGTACTCCTTTGACTTGATCATCAGGTGATGTGGAAAGCTGATAGATATTAGTTGGACCCAGAACAACAAAACAGTTCAGTAGCAGGTCCAGAATGCTGTATAAGCAGCGAGACTACTTGAGCTGTACAACTAGGCAGATCTCATGGTATTAGACATAGCAATGGTAAAGGAAGTTGCCATCTGAAACTTTTGGAAAACTCCATTAGGAAAATTGCATTGTAGACCCTTAGGTTTCAGGAGAAAGGCAAGGTCAAATACAGAAGGAAAATATGCATTGTACAAATAGCAGTCCCTTGCATGTTACTAGATCTCGATAGAGACAGAGCATCTAACCATGGGTTGTCAACTGACCATTTCATCATAACTGCTCATTATAAGCTAAACATTTTAAGACTTACTAAGTCAAAAGACATAGGCATCAATAAACTGTCATAAACATTGCAAAATGGACAGGACATTTCTGGGATCAAGCTTACAAACACCTTCAGGGGACATGTAAACTTCTCAAGGAAGGACCCCAGACTCCCATGTGATATACCATTCATGGCTATTATATAGTACTGTGTCGCCAACAGGCGTGTACTCGTATTGGTCCGGGATCCTAGGGTTGATGTTCTTTTTCTTGATTACTTCCAGTTACCCGTGTTTACTTTGGGGAATGTATGCTTTCCTTTCCTGCTTAGATGTCTTTCGGTCAAAAAGACCTGATCTCAGAAGGAAGAATGCTTCCAACATGCAGCATAGTAAGAGTAATACTAAAGTTAAAGTTCTGAATTATATACTTGAAACCTATATGATTTTACTAATCAATGTCACCCCAATAAATTTGATAATTTTTTTTTAAAAAGTTAAAGTTCTGGGTAACACTGGTAACTTTGGGAATCTTGTAGCAGTAATCAGCAGGCAAAGTTATGATACTACGGAGTGAGATAATGACTCAGTTTTATGAGGCATCTACCTAATGAATGTGTTTCATTGACCCCCTGGGGCATCTCTTGATACTTGCCCAGAACAACTTCAGCAACCAACAACTGATAAGATCATGGGGATAATGGCCTCAGACCCCTCAGAGAACAAGGTCTGGGTCATATCACCAGGCAACCTAGACTACCTAGTCTAGTAGAATTGCTGGTCAAAGGGGAAAGAGGTATTTATAATAGGTGGTAGAAAAAGTAGTTAAAAATCAGTAACCAATCTTGAGAGCTAAATGGAAAATTAATTCATACCTTTAACATTTGGATACCTAATCTCATTTATTGGTGGCTGAAAATAAATTAATAGTATAGAAATGTTTTAAGTAGAGCAGAAATGGATATATTTCAAAGTGAGGGGATATTGTGTGAATCATTTGAAGATGGGAAAGTGAGACTTAGATGAGATATTTGAGTGGATTAATAACATTTGATCCAGAAAAAACAAACATTGTGTTTCAAAAATAAGAGTTTCAAGTATTTCCTTTTGGAACCTGTTATATAATTACTCAATAATTCAACCAAAGACATCTAATGAATGAGATTGGAGCATAGGTCATTCAATAAAAGTCTTAAAATCTGAAACATCACCAAGGTTATGGACATACTTTATATTCTAGCCTTTGATGGGAGATGAGTCAGTAAGAGGGAGGCAGGAAGAGATGGAATACACAGTACACTAAATATATCTTTGAGATTTCTCAGTTGAGTTTAGGTATATTGTGTGGTCTCTATCAAGATTATTTTCTTCCATTCGCCTTGTTTTAATTTTCACGGTTTATAACTTTTTAATTTTCACAGTTTACAAGTCTTTTCAGGTGGCAAATCATTATGGATATTTCTTAGTTTAATTACAAAGGTAAAAACTGCAGTTCAGAAATGGAAATTCTAACATAAAAATCTTGATTTTATTTATTCACTACCAGTTCATCACTAAATTCTAGTAATTATAGTTCGATAATTTGCAGCTTTAAAATGCAACGAGAATATGTTTCATGTAAATTATCATTTAATACAAAAAATACTGAGAATTGTATTATTACAATAGAATAGGGCTTAGTTATTTAAAACAGTGATAACTAAAACAAATTTATCATTTTTTTCTTTCCTAGGATGAGACATGGATATTTGAATGTGCTCTTTTCTTGACAGGAAAATAATTTCATATGAATGTATAATTTACATGTCATTTCCTCATGTAATGAATTTGTTTTTTGTTTAAAATTTCAAAGGGAGTTTCTAGAGAGAATATAATTAAAATAGTGCAATCATTCAAATCCAAAATATGTTAGCTTCAATTATTTACACTTTCAGAATAAATGTATACTACATGGTCTCAATTCTCTACTTTAATTTCAGGTGAAAAAGAGGATAAATTCTCTCAGAAGATTTATGCAGTAATGAGGTAAAATCCTGTTATACTATTTATTTTCAAGTGTGCTCCATCTCCCGTATTCATAATCCAGAACTGTGTCCCATGACTCCCTTTGTTGACTGTCTTCCTGTTGGATTTAGCCAATGAATACTAAAAATAACAATAGCATTATAAAATGAATGTTTGTATCCCAGATTAACTCTGCTGTGATCAGAGAGTAAATCTTGCATTATTTCAGTCCTTTAAATTTGGTGAAACTTGATTTATTGAAATGTTCTACAGAATGTTCCATTCCAAGAAATGTTTGTTCTACATTTGTTAGTGGGCAGTTTTATTAATATAATCATGGGTCAAAAGAAACAGATGGAATTTTCTAACCAGTGATGTGAAGTGTTATAATCCGAAAAAATGATTTTTAGCAGTAATGTTTTTTAGTCCTTGTCCATATTGTAAGATACATGTTAACAAATTAGAAAACATGGAGAAAAAGGAGGCTCTAGAAAACCATGTGTTTTCTCTTCTACATATATATCATGAAATTTAAATGTCTGTTTCACTTATGTAATTTATTTATTGTCCTTTGTATTTGTGAGTGATAGAATTATATATCTTTTGAGTATTTCATGAATAACATTGGTTTCATAATGGAGTAGCACAGTATTATACATGTATATACATTTTTATCTTCTGGAAAACGTATACATACTTCAGAAATTATAGAGTATAAATTTTAAAATATTTTCATTTTCATTTTTAAAATTTATAATATCTACCCATTCGTTTAACTAAAACTACATACACTAATATATTTTATACTTTTCTTTGACATATATGTGATTGCTGAAGACTTGCTTTTTAAAATAATGATTTTAAACATGAGTTATATTTGTCAGTTTCAAATGATAAAAGCTGAGATTATTTTATAATTGAAATCTCTCTCATAGACACCTTTCATATAGATGACAATTATTTATGTGTACAGTGTCATTCTAAAGTTCTTTTTTTTCTTAATTGGGGAGTTGTGGGGAGGGGAACAGCGTTGGGGAATCAGGGAAGAGGAACAGACAGGTAGACAAATGGCTGATTTTGTTTTTCAGTCTAGTTGTGGAGGATGTTGCTTCACTGGCCCATGTTGGTATGATCATTGTGCTCTTCCCAGGCAAGGCAATTGGTCACCAGCCATTGGTTGGCTGCTCACAGTGGCTATGGACAGCTCACACCGGCTGCCAGCCACTCACGTAGCTACTTACTGTAGCCCACTGCAGCCTCGCTGCAGCCTACGCCATTGCCGGCAACTCACAGCAGCCCAGCTCCAGGTCGAGCTGTTGTTCATCATCTTAGCTATAGAGGGCGAGAGTCACTGGCCCTCAATGTGGGATCTGAACCGCAGCCCTGCTGCTCAGAGCTGGCACTCCCAAGTGAGCTCTTAATCAGCTGAGCCACTTGGCTGGCCCATTCTAAAGTCCTCTTAATAATATTTTAAAATTTAAAATATTATTCAAGGAAGTAGATTTCAGTATTTTTTATTAACGTGGTGAGGATCCCTAAGCCAAATAAACTTTTTTTGCTCCATAGGTTGGAAGTGACAAAACTGGGTTTAAAATTCAGGCATTTAAAACAGAGAAAATACAAGTTTATGTCAAATTCACAACATTTAATCTGATTTGGCTCTCCTCGTGAAGGAAAAGCCTTAATTATCAGGGATTTCTATTTATTGAGTTGAGAAAATCAATTTAAACAAAACACATAGAAACACCCTTAGGTATTTTTATTTTTAATTCATCTGTTAAAAGTAAATTTCATTGTAATGAAGGAATTAAATTTATGAAGAAATATTTTCCATGTGGAAATTAAGGATGTTTTGTTGTAAACATTCAGTTATTTTCTCATACATTCAGAATATAAGTTTTCCTGTGACATTGATTTTGATACAACTATTAAAGATTTACCAGTCAATAGTAACTTTGATAACAACATATGCCAACCATTACTATCTATTCTCCTGAAACAATTCCCCACTGTGTCTCCAAATCAACAAAACAGTTGGTTCTAGGTGGTCTTCAGATATTTGCTCTGAAAATAAAATACCAAGATATTTAAATGGCTTCTCATTAGAAATGCCCAATAAACATTTCACTAGTTTGCTTTGTGGTATTTTGAGTATTCATATTTTAAAATCTGTATGGGAATGTGAAAAATCTGTGTGGATATAAGAAATTATTGAGAGTATAAAGGAGAAAAGCAGACTAGAACTCTGTAACAGAATATTATGGGTCTAGTCTCAGTCACTAAATATTGCATATACATTTATTCATTCAGCAAAACATATGTTTGAGTGGAAAGTCTATCCATTATCTTTACCTTCAACTTTGCTCCCTCAATGCACAATTAGGACAGGTAGGGAACAATTAACACATTATGAAGCTATAGTCTTTATGATATACTAAGTCTCCTGAAATATAATCTGGGAAATAATATGGTTGAAATAATTTTAGATCCTCAAAATTAATTTAGTTAGGCTTGTTTGTTATCTGACTTAATGTATGTCATAGTGTATCATTTAGAACATTTGGGATTAATACAATAACCAGTACCATGATTCACTGAAGATTTATACTTCTGTTTCCTGAAACTCTAACTTATTGCCTAAGGATAATGCAGTGAGCAAAGAATACAAATCATTTGTGTCTATAGAGAGCCATTAAAATGCAAGGAAAAACAGGCTTGCCCACTGCTTTCTATAAAAGCAGTGGGTTCTGCAAGATTAGGGTTCCTCAGCTGTCATACAAACTTGTGTGGCTTCTATATGGGTCCTTCAATGTCCTCTTCATGGAAATTGAGGAGCACAGCACAAGATGTTTACATGCTGATGTTCACACTCTCTGCTGTGCCTTGTGTAATAAGGTTCTTTATCTCTGAACCAGGAATCTCATGCTTTCTGCCAGCATCCATGAAACAATAATCAGCAAAAGTCACTAACTTATTTAGCTTGTAAGGAAGATAAAATAAAACCTCGTCCCTGTACAACATAAGACCATTTTCTAAAATCCTAAAATCTAAACTTCTTTATATTTTCAAGATGAATAAATAATGTAGTTATTATCTTTCTAAAGATGCCTACTTGAACAACCAGAATCTCGCTGGATACATTCCCTTTATAACTAATATTTGTTGTATACGAGTATGTCTTAGCAATATAGAGGTACTGTATGACAATCATTTTATTGATGAGAAGGCAATTCAAGAGACTACTTTTAACCTAAATACAGTAATACCTTGGTTTGTGAGCATAATTTGTTCCAGAAACAAACTACGCATATTGCAAGACATCACTTGTTTACCAAGTTAAAATGTATCAGAAATGTTTGCTCATCTTGCGGAACACTCGCAAAACATGTCGTTCACAATCCAAGGTTTTACCATATATACTTTAGAGGGTAATTTGGGGTTGAGACTAAGATGATAAGGCATTAAGTATCTCAACTATTTATTTTGTCATATAATGTTGCTTATTTTTTCCAGTAGCTTCCATTTCTCTTCCATAAAGAGGCACATATGTCACTAACATGTAAGCATATCCATTGTTTATTACTATGGCTGCAACTGCAGCTTCATATACATTTTATACATGCTCAGTAACTCCTGGTTATTTCACGATAGTAGGATTAATCATAATCCTGCAACATAGAGCAGATGGATGTCTTAAGTGATGCTTAAATAGTTTCTATTAATATTAAACATAATTTGACAGAAAAATAAGAAGAACAGAAAAAATGATTTCTTCCTTTGGTACTTAAAACATCGCATGGTTAGTAGCATTTTGAATGCAGACAGCATTTTGTTAAAAATATAAAACATAAAACTATTACAGCAAGGGAGTTGAGGGGAAAGGGTATATAAAAACACTGCATTAGATTATATTAATATAAAGTAGCCATTTTTATTATGAAAAGTAAACATTGTAATATATTGCTATTTAAGGTAATTCTTAAACATGTTATTAAGATATTTAAATAAATATTTATTAAATATTACACATTAATTATTAACTAAAATAGAGTAATTTTTCAACTAATTCAGGATAAATTGACCCTTTTAAAAAAATCGAATTCTTTTATCTTATTTTGCAATTTAGTAGGAATATACAAAATTGAATGCACTTTTTAAAACACACCTTCTCTCAACTGTAGCTCACACCTGACTGACTGCATGGAACAAGTTGAAACTTGTCACACACTGTTACTAAGGTTCGATGTGCCTTCCTGTATTGAAGATTCCTGCCTTTCCGTTGGATGGCACTCGGCGGCAGCATTCACTGTATTTCTTTAATCACACCTTGTACATATATATATATATATATATATATATATATATATATATATATATATATATATATATAAAATCACCTCAAGAAATCACCTTTGATCAGTTGCTCTAATGTGCTATTAGTGTCCATAAATCATGGCTAGTAAAATTCTTTGAACCTGTGTTAATTTCAGTAGCCATGAAATAACTGACTTTTGGTAATGGCATGTAGGAGTCCTAAGATCAGAACCAACACAGAAATTACAGGCACCATAGAAATGTTACTCATTAAAGAGGCCTATGTTTTAAGATTAAGGGATCTTAGAATGTACACTAAGTGCAAGCAACCTTTCAGCCAGCAACTGTGATCTTCTGGAAAAAGCATGAGGATTGTGATTAGAAGATAGTAGAAATTTGTCATATTAACACATGTTAGGTAGAGCAAAGGGTGCCAAATGGTGAGCCTCTGTTCACACACACACACACACACACACACACACACACACACACACACTTACACACACACAATTAACTTAGAGAATTTTATTTTTCACAGGTGCTGGAGGAAATACCTGGCTATACTTCAAGGGGTCACATGGGGAGGTCAAGTCAGAGGAGAGAGAGAGAGAGAAAGAGAGAGAGAGAGAGAGAGAAAGAGAGAGAGAGAAAGAGAGTGAGAGATATACTGGGCACATAGGAACGGTCTGTGGGTGCATTGCTTTGGGGTTCCTAGGCTAAGATTCGTCAATTCAAATGAAAGAGGGGCTTTTGATAAGCCTCACAGGTTATCTCAGGGGCACATACAAGGAAGGTGTTGGGAGTCAGGGGAGACTGTTCACAGGGTTGTTTTGAAAAGCATATCAGAAATTGACATTTCCTTGTGACTCTGTGTGCTGCTATCTAGGGCATGAGCTTGCATAAGGGACTAGTTAGTACCTGTTTATTATGTTCAGTGCAGGCAGCTTTTCAAAATAAAATGGATGCCAAAATATAAAATATCATGTAGTAACTTAGTAACTTAGCTAAACTCTTGACAGAGTTGTAGTAGGAATGGCTCTGTGGTGCTGGTAATGTGTCATTCTTGAATGAGAGGAGTGGTAAATATATATATATATATATATATATATATATATATATATATATATATATATATATATATATATTATATATACTGTGTTTACTTTGAGGAAATTAATTCCACTCTATGCTTATGATTTGTGTAACTTTCTGAACATATATTATTAATGCTGTGATTTCTTTAAATCACATGAATTTATGAAATGATTATTATTCAGTGAGTAAGCCTATAAGTTTTTCACTGTACAGAATGTTAAATGTATTTGAAATGGACATTGTTAAATTGGTACAGACTGGATATTTTTGTTTCTGTTTTTATTTTTCATGAGTCATTGATGACCTGTTCTTGTTTTAACTATGTCTCCTTAACCTTAGTTTACTGAATAATTCAATGAGTAAACATGCTGAGATTGGAGGTATGATCTTTCTTTTTCTATAGATAAAGAATTGACAAGTTTTCTGGCTATTTGTAATGATCTACAAAGAAGTATGACAACTTCAAAAAAATCTATGAGAGTTGATGCAAGTGGGGTGGGTATTCTCAGTCTGGCTTTTTTTTCCCCCCCTCTTCAAGGCAATCTCAAGTAGTCTTTGAAATAAGTATGCAGCTTTGTTTGGCTCTGTCAGCAAGATACAAAGATGAACTATGCTGGAACACTATTGTCTGGTCGATTTGAAATGAATCCCTTCATGTTTTCTTCATGTACTGTGCAGTGAACTAGGTCATCTCAATACCTTTTAAGCAGGCAAATTCCAAGAGTTGCATGAATAACTCCTAGAATCATTCTACCTCTTCATCTATGTCAGATGAACCAGAATGAAAACACTCAGTTAATTCATTTTATGTCCTTAAGAACAGAAAGGTGACCCTGAATCTAAAGAAAAATGGGCTTCTATTTGGTTTTACAAGGGAGATGGAAGAATTTCTAACAATTCAGGAGTCTTAAAAGAAGGTTGCCCCCACCTCCACTTCATAAGTGGAGAAAACTTTATGTAAGTGTCAACATTTTATTAACAAAAGGAGAATTGAAAGAACACAGTTGGGAATATTTTGAATATTCTTTGTAATAAAAAAAGAGTAACTCAAATTTTAATTATAGATTTGACTGATTTGATAAATAATTTGCTGCTATTGACTATGGTTGTAGGGTGACAAAATAATTATTTGAAGAGTATAATATTTTATCAAGTTTATTTTTATTTATTTTTTAGTTTTATCAGTGAAAAACAGAGAGCCCTACATGCTTATTGCTCATAGTGCCTAATTTACAGTTCCCATATTTTTCATGAAACCCTAATTCTTTGAAATACTGTGCGCTTTTTTCCTACACACCGTTTTACACATATGCACACCACACATACCACATACACACACAAACTGTTGTACACACATTCTCACACACTTATGCTCTTTTAGAAACACACATGTTTGCATGTAAACACACGTGCATACACTCAATTTTCCTGATGGAGTACATCCTGCTCTAGTCTCTTAAAACAGTACACAAAACTGATTGTACATATCCTTAGATATGCACAGCAAAAGAAACCATCAACAAAACATAGTGGCAAGCAAAGAAATAGGAGAAGATATTTGCAAACAAAACCTCCAATAAAACTCAACAAAAACAGACAATCCATTAAAAAATGGGCAGAAGACCTGAACAGACATTTCTCCCCAGAAGAAATATAAATTGCCAACAGATATATGAAAAAATGCTCAACATCACTAGCTAGTAGGGAAATGTAAATCATAACGACAAGGAGATACCACCTCACATCTATTAGAATGGCTATTATCAACATGACAAGTAATAACAAGTGTTGGAGAGGAACTCTCAAACACTGCTGGTAAGATGTAAATTGGTACAGCCCCTATGAAAAACATTATGGAAGTTCATCAACAAATTAAGAATAGAATTACCATAAGATCCAGCAATTCTTCTTCTGGGTATCTACTCCCAAGATTGGAAAACATTTATCCGTAAAGATATATGTACCCCTATGTTCCTTGCAGAATTATTTACAGTGGCCAAGACATGGAAACAACCAAAGTATCCTTCAATAGCTGATTGGATAAAGAAGATGTGGTGCATATATACAATGGAATATTACTTGGTCATAAGAAAAGATGAAATACTGCCATTTATGACAACATGGATGAATCTTGAGATTATAAGTGAAATAAGGCAAACAGAAAATGTCAAAAACCATATGACTGCACTCATATATGGGATATAAATCTGAAAATAACAAACGAACAAGATAAAAAAAACAAAGAAACAAAAACTCATAGACACAGACAACAGTTTAGTGGTTATCAAAGTGTAAGGAGAGATGGGGGATGGTAGAAGAGGAAAAAGGGTTTGAATGTGTGGTGATGGAAGGAGAACTGACTCTTGGTGGTGAGCACACAATGAAATATATAAAGGATGCATTATAGAAATGCACACTTGAAACCTATATAATTTTAATAACCAATGTCACCTCAATAAATTTAATAAAATTTGAGAAAAAGATATTACAGAAAAAATGCACTTTTTAATCTATGTTTTCTACAGACTTAATGAACGACAATTGCTAGAACTATGTACTTATTCATTGATTCATTCAAAAAGTAAATTAGTGAGAGTTCCAGCCAGGATGGCAGAGTAGGTTGACCCTGTGCTTACCTTCTCTCACAACTACATCAAAATTACAACTAAACTACAGAACAACCATCATTGAAAATCACCTGAAATCCTGCTGAACCAAAGTGCTACAACTAAGGACATACACAAGAAGCCACCTGGAGACTGGTAGGAGGGGTGGAGACATGGAGCAGGCTGGTCGCACACCCAGGTATGACCATAAAAATTGGAAGGGATTTCTCAGCTGTGGAAGTCTTCCCTCAAAGGAGCAAGGGGTCCCAGCGCCACACCAGGCTTCTCGGCCCAGCGTCCAGTGGCAAGGAGAGAAGTCCCCATAATTTCTGGCTGTGAAAACCGGCAGAGATCCTGGCTGAGTGAGATGGAGGGCAGCTGGAGTTCCAGGAGCTCCTTTTAAAGGGACAATGCACAGGCTTACTGACAGAATCACTGGCTCTGAGCTCCAGTGCTGGAGCAGCTGCTGGAGAGGCAATGGACATATGGGGGAGGGCGGGACTGAGTTGCCTGGCTGCAGGATGAGGGCTGGAGGGGCAGCTTTTTCTCAGATGGAGGAGCTGGTGGAAGCCATTGTTTCTTTGTTGAGCCCCCCCTTCCTTGCATGCAGATGCAGGTGGCCACTATATCTGATATCCATCTATATCCATCAAATAGGCTGACACCACTGGTTCTCCATGCCCTGGTGATTCTGAGACCCTGCCCCATCCAACTTTCAGGCACACCCAAGCCGCTTCCAGTAGCTTTTCTGTACAAGCTGCCTGCCTTGGCTCATTCTGCAGACTTTCTTAAAGTCTCTCAAAGGTTAACAAAACCCAAACAAGCAGCATCTGGCTTCAGCATGTCCTCTATCTCTAGCTGAGCAGCTGTAAGCCCGGCACTAGCAACAGCTGGCCTTGTTTCATAGCTTGGCCCCTTGTGGTGCTTCTAAGCATGGCATAGGTGGCTGCCATCTGCAGATTGCTTTGTGGCTTTCACAGGTGGCCCTTGGCAGGGCACAGGTTGTGGCTGAATTTGCAGCTGGTCCCCTCCCAGGTAATCCAGGGGCTGGTTTAACCAGTGAATAGCTTTAGAACAAGATGGAGCATCACTGAGCCACCTCCAAGGATGGCACACCCAAAGGGCAGAGTGGGCAGGCACAGAGCCCTGCTAAAGTGAACCGTCCAGCCCTTGCACAACAGCTTCTCCACTGTATTCAAAGCCTGTCCCTACAGCCTGTGAGCCTGAGAGTAAATCCCTCGCATTGATGTGCAAGCAGCAACAACTAAGGCTCAACCACAACAGTAGGGCACACACAATCCATACGAGGGACACACCTGGAGCACCCCGATCTGCTGACCAGGGAGACTGCACCACTAAGTTTCACAGGACACCTACTATATAAGACCGCTCTACTAAGACTGGGAGACATAGCAGCCCTATCCAATATACAGAAACAAACACAAGGAAGGAGCCAAAATGGGGAGACAAAGAAACATGTCCAAAGTAAAAGAACAGAACACAGCTCCAGAAAAGGAGCTAAATAAAATGGAGAGAAGCCATCTACCAGACGCAGAGTTCCAAACACTGGTAATAAGAATGTTGAGTGATCTCAGGGAGAACTTCAACACAGAGATTGAAAACAAAAATGGAGATAGAAAACATGAAAAAGAAGCAGTCAGAAATAAAGAATACAATAACTGGAATGAAGAATACGTTACAGGAAATCAACAGTAGATTAGATGAAGCAGAGTATTGAATCAGCAATTTAGATGATAATGTATCAGAAAACACCCAAACAGAACAGCAAGAAGAAAAAAGAAACCAAAATAATGAGGACAGTTTAAGGATCCCTGGGACAATATCAACATTTGCATTATAGGGGTACCAGAAGAAGAGAGAGAGAGCAAGGAATTGAAAACCTATTTGAAGAAATAATGATGAAAAAAATTCCCTAACCTGATGAAGGAATGGATATTCAAGCTTAGGAGCTGCGGAGAATCCCAAACAAGATGAACCCAAAGAGGCCAACACCAAGCCACATCATAATTAAAATGCCAAAAGTTAAAAACAACAACAATAGTAAAAAGTCTTAAAAGCAGTAAAAGAAAAGCAGTGAATTACCTACAAGGGAGTACCCATAACACCGTCAGCCGATTTCCCAGCAGAAGCTTTGCAGGCCAGAGGGATTGGCACAACATATTCACAAGTGATGAAAAGCAAGGACCTACTACTACCAAGATTACTCTGCCCAGCAAAGCAATCATTTAGATTTCAAGGACAGATAAACCAGCTTCCCAGACAAGAAAAAGCTAAAGGCGTTTATCACCACCAAAACAACATTACAAGGAATCTTAGAGAGACTTCTTTAAGATAAAGAAAAAAGAAAAAAAAAAGGATCAAATTTATGAATAATAACATGGCGATAATTACATATCTTTCAACAAATATTTTCAATGTAAATGATTAAGTGCTCCAATCAAAAGATAGGGGGACTAAATGGATAAGAAAACAAGACCCTTACATATGTTGCCTACAAGAGACTCACTTCAGATAAAAAAAATATGCACAGACATAAAGTAAAGGAATAGAAAAAGATATCTCATGAAAATGGAAACAAAGAAACTAACAAACAGAAAGCTTGGGTAGTGATACTTATACCAGACAAAATAGACTTTAAAACAAAGACTATAACTAGAGACAAAGGAGGACCCTGGAATCCCACTTTTGGGTATTTATCTGAACAAACCCAAAATGCTACTTCAAGGAGATGTGGTCATTCATACATTTATTGCAGCATTATTTACATCAGTCAAGATATAAAGGCAACCTGGGTGTCCCTGAATTGATGAATAGATTAAGAATAGGTGGTACATATATACAATGGAATACATATTACTTCACCATAAAAAGGAATGTAATCTGCCATTTGTCACAACATAGATGGACCTAGAAGGTATTGTGTTGAGTGTAGTAAGTCAGAGAGTGAAAGACAAATGTCATATGATTTCACTTACAGGGGAATCTAAAGAATAAATTAAACAACAAAGGAAACAGGAACAAACTCATACATACAGAGAACATTTTGGTGCTTGCCAGATAGGATGGGAGTTGGGAGTGGGTCAAAAAGGGGAAGGGATTACGAAGTACAAACTGGTTGTTACAAAGTAGTCATGGGGATGTAGGGTATAGCATAAGGAATATAGTCAATAATATTGTAATAACTATGTATGGTGTCAGATGGGTACTAGATCCATCAGGGTGATAGACGGGAGAGGGTTTGGGGATAGGGTGAAAAAGGTGAAGGTATTACAAATTGGTAGTTATAAAATAGTCATAGGGATGTAAACTAAAGCATAAGTGATATAATCAATAATATGGTCATAACTATGTATAGCGCCAGGTTAGGGGGATCACTTTGTAAATTGTATAAATGTCTAACCACTATGCTGTACTCCTGAAATTAGCACATAATAATATTGAATGTCAAAAAAAAATAAAAGCAGACTTTACCCTTAATAACTTTAAGATATAGAATGTAATGGAACTGCACACAATAGAATTTATTGAACTCAAGTTTACCAGATTGAGCTAATAACTGCTAATCTTTATTGGATGGATTAAAAAGAAAAAGGAGTGGTTAACTGAATTAGTGAACATTATTCTCTGAGTCTATGACAAAATTAATAGCTCAACCCATGTAATTAGATTTTATATATAAAGTTTTTCTCCTAAATCAAATGTGAAATATTTCAATGAATTTTCAGCATTCAACCTTGCAATAATTTGTTAAGGCTGAAAAACAGTATGTCTGGGCCACCACCATCATATGTCGGTATAATGAATGATATATTTTTTTTGAATAAACTGGCTTTCCAATATGTGGAATTGAAATTGAATTTAAAATGTTATTTTTATTAAAACAGTAAATTGGTAATCAAAATCAAACATTCATAAATATGCTAATAAATGATCATAAAAGATTGTATAAAAAAGAATTAAGTTGATTATTCTGTAGACATTTCACATAAGAATAAATAATTGAATTTCTTAATAGAAATTTTTTAGTTAACGTCATATGGACATTTACTTTTTTTTCTGGAATATTAGTGATGCAATTTAACCTTCAATTTAAAATTTGAGATATTGCTAAGATTTCAGGTTCAATTTTGTCTTCCCTTATATCTACCCAGGGCTATTTCAATTCAAACAAAAACAGCCACAGCTTCACAAATGGTTTGTTCATGACTTTCAAGAAAAGTCACTACATACATTAAATAGGATTACTTAATATTATTACCTAAATAAAAATGCTTTTCGAGTCAACTTACTATTCATGAAGCATAATTACCTTTATGAAATTTGATTAATGGTACTTTTGATATCTAACTCCATTCGTGTTTTCATTTAAAATTTAATAACATTGATCAGAATGTTGTATGCTTTTATCTTTTAGTATGCTATTCTTATCAAATCATATACTTTTTCACATTTCTGTGATTGTTTTTATTAATACTAAAATGGTAGAACTGGAAACGTTACAGAACAGAATTTTTGTTTCACATGAAGCAATTGTTGATTTATATATTTATGCTTTTCCTTTTTAAGTAAGTATGTAGTTATAGGGTTAGAATATTTTTCAGATCCTTGTATTAAAAAAGTCAAAACTTCTGAAATGATAAACTAAAAATATATTCACAGGTCTTTGGGGCATTTTTCATATGAGTGTATGACAAAACTAGTAGTTCAACCCATGTGATTAGATTTTATATATAATGTTTTTCTGCTAAATCAAATGTGAAATATTTCAATGAATTTTCAGCATTCATCCTTGTAATCATTTGTTAAGAATAAAAAATACTATGTCTGGGCCACCAGTGGGAGGTGTGAAATTTGACCACTAGATGGTGGACTAACCCAACTATCTGTTAGTGTGTAGTCCTCACAAAGTCTTCGCATTTCTTTCGGAAGTTCAGTCATTTTCTTATTTTGAGTAAACTTTTCCTTTTTATTTCATAAAGCATTCAATCAAACATATTAGCCATTTCTGATAATATTTAGATATCAATTTTACTCTCATGTAGGAATGTTTGGATTTATATATCTACATGACTTAAAAGAATAGATATATTCTTCCCATTTTGATTCATAAGATTCTCTCACTGATCACCTTTAAAGTTTTGCTTAAGACAAATAAATGTCAGCTTATTATTATTATTATTTCCTTTAGATTCAGTTGATGAAAACAAGTATTTATAAAAAGTAAACATTTGTTTTTTACGCTATCTAGTCTTCACAATTTTTAACAACTCTCAATTTGCTGTTTCAAATAAATAATAAATTGCAAGCACAGGTATAAAAACAGCAAGCATACTACCATACCATGTTACAACAAACTTTAAATTACAAGACCAAGATTTACAATAATTTTTTGTGCTATCTAATAAAGAAACATCTAGATCATTAGTTTATATATATTTTATACATGTATACATTTCAATCAGTAAATGTTGACCATGAGATCAGAATAATGACGTTCTTTAGGGCACAATGGATAATTCTATTTTTGCTGAAATTAAGTCCACGAACACATACATGAGTAGTAAAAAGTCGAGATTTTCAACCAGCTTAACCATAGTCTGATTTTTACAAAACCAGGTTCAGGAAAACAACAACAAACAAACAAACAAACAAACAAAAACAACAAAAAAACCCCACCACAATTAAAATCTCTTTCAAATAACAAATGATATATCTAATGATAGGTAGTTCTGATGAATTGGATTTGTTTAAAAATTGGACATAACCTTTAATTTTGTGTGGAGAGTAGTGGGAATTGCAACAATTTCCTGAAAACTCTCTTTGGTTATGCAAACATAGAAACATGAGATTTTCAATCAAACCAATTGGCCACTACCTGTGACATTGGCAGAGAACTTAAATAATAGATTGCCCTATTAATCAGTTTTGTAGAAGAACCTTGATGAGCTGTTTAACATGAGAACCCCTTTTCAATAGCTTCAGCATTTTGTTTGTGCTGAGATAACAGAAATAATATATGCAACATGTTTGTATTTCAGATATCTCAATGTACAGTTTTTTAAGTCGTTGAATTTGAGAAAATTCACAAAACACTGTTTGGATAACGTTTAGCCTTTAGAAAAGATCGAATTCAGTCCAACAGAAATACTTTGTATAATGGAGAGAGAACAAAAGTGTCATTAAATTTTTCAATTTTCAACTTGTTGTGTAAGATTTAACCCAACCACAGGGGGCAACACACATAATTAGACAATGAATCATGAGGCCCAGTTTTATCATCAGCCAATGCTAATCATCCAAATATGAAACAAAGTGAAAGACTAGGGGAACACATAATTTATGACATAAGATTGAAAAAAAAATCTGAAGCCACAATATATATATATATATATATATATATGTTATCATCACCCAAATTATGTTTGAAATAACCTTACTTGGTAAGCTTTGTTGAGTTGACACAAAAAAGTGCAAATATATAACTATAGGAAATACTAAAGTCAATGTTGAAACAAGTTACAAACTGCTCAGTGGAGGTCTTCCTATTGTGAAAAGCTAATTTCATGGCTACAGGTTTTTCAAGCAGGCATGGCATCATTGGTCAGTCACGAAAAACGATGACAAAATATGTCTGAAAGCACTTTGCCAGTGTCAAAACTTAAAAAACATAAGCAGTTATTTTGTTGTCATGTCCATTTATTTATAGTAGACTGCTTAAGGGCTGTAATTCAGAATTCAGTTACTTATCAAAGAAACAGTGATAACATTATCCCTGGCTTCAGGCAGGGAGATGAGCTATGTTTATGCTTGATTTATTTTTCTTTTCTGAGCTATGTTTATGATTAATTAATTAATTAATTTATTTATTTATTTATTTTTCATCTGTAAACAAAGGCCTGCTATTTGTGAAGATCAAGATATTGCAGGTTTTTGTGTTGAAGCAATGTCACTTTATGCATTGCAAAAATTTCAGAAATTAGTTAAATTTAGATTTTTTTTGAAGAGCATGAGCCAGAGTTATATGTATAGAAATTGTCTTTCTAGCATTTCTCTCACCACACATATAAATTCCAGGAGCAGTTAGAAGGGAATTAAGAGCTTTGGAGGTTGAGCAACAGCCCTTAAGAGATACTTTTAAGTATCCTGCAAATATCAGCTACGAAGGAAGAAGAAAACGGATTTTTACTGGAGAATCCTTCCTCTAAATTTAGCTGAAGATAGCTCTATTGTGTGAAAGATAACCATGAATTCTCCTTTTAGTGCAGAGTGGAACGAGAAAGAAAAAAAACTATCAGTCATGACAAGTGTGAGTCCAGACAGATCGCATGGCAAAGATATAAACTGAAATCCTTCAGCTAAAGATTTCATCAGTTTGGCGGAGTGCAGATGGTGCAAGGACTTTCAAGATAGTTTAAGATATTAAAGAATTCTGTGGGTATTGGAGGCCACCATTGTTTATTGGCTTCTGCTGCTTTTTTCCCATGTAAATTTGGAACTTAATTCACTTGGCCCCAGTCATTTCCCTGGATTATGTTTATTCAAATGAGGGAATTGCCATTAACCTATAGCAAAATCCACAACTCACCATTCTTCCAATATGAGAGTGAACTGAGTGTTCAATTTTTTGTTGTTACATACCATGTAAGTTTAAGTCAAACATACTCATGTCTCAAATTCATTTAACTTCTCTATAGATCAATTTTCTTACTTCCTCAGATATAGAAATTGTCATAATACTTCACACTGAGTGTCTACAATTGAATGTATACTGTGAAGAACAGAACTATATGTAAGGAACCGTTGATTGATATTTAAAAATTAACTGGGACACAAGTTATTTATTAAATAAGCAAGGGTAATTCTATTTAATTGTCCAGTGAGTGTTGGCAAGCACTAATTAATATTTGAAAAATTTATTTAGAATTAGCAATTTTATAGTAGCCTATTACTACATTGAACCTCCTTCAAAAATTGACAAGTGTATTTTTAGGGTTAAAACCAAGTGGCAGTAGCATGAATATCCAATTTAGCAAAGTTTAATTAACTAATGCCCAAATTCATTTCAGATTGTTAAATGGTACATAATCGTACAAAATCTATGTTTTAGTATGCACCTATCCTCACATTTTGAAATAAGAAAAAAGCAAAGAAATGGGGCAGAGGAAAATGTTCAGTTATTTTTGCTATGTCATTAAATCTCTACTAACCATTTAATATAATATATGTGGACTCAGTATGCAAATTATATTCTTACTCTTCAAGTTCTACCTGGTAATATAGTAGAATAAAGAGAAACTTCTCTATAACTTTGTGTAATTAAAATCACATGATTCATACCCAAGCAATGAGAATACTTAACCTGAATTATCAATATAGAAGTCAGAAAAGCTGGAAAATCTTATTAGGACTAAAGATTTACACTTCTACGAAATTCTTTTAATTACTTTAGGTATGCTAATAAAAGAACAGGTATGAAATCTAAAGTTTGGCAAATGTATTACAATTTTTGCTTTTCAGACTTCACATTACATTTCTTTTTCCCTCTCTCACTCCCTCCCGCCTGCCTGGCAGTCTCCCAACCTCCCAGTCACCCTCAATGTTCTCTCTCCCTCTCTCTCTCTCTCTCTCTC